>NC_044309.1:70538679-70862929 GCF_007474595.2 Lynx canadensis
ATTCCCTTGGGTATTCTTTCCTGCTTCGTCAAAGATTAGTTGGCCATACGTTTGTGGGTCCATTTCTGGGTTCTCTATTCTGTTCCATTGATCTGAGTATCTGTTCTTGTGCCAGTACCATACTGTCTTGATGGTTACAGCTTTGTAGTATAGCTTGAAGTCTGGGATTGTGATGCCTCCTGCTTTGGTTTTCTTTTTCAAGATTGCTTTGGCTATTCGGGGTCTTTTCTGGCTCCATACAAATTTTAGGATTATTTGTTGTAACTCTGTGAAGAAGTTATTTTGATAGGGATTGCACTGAATATGTAGATTGCTTTGGGTAGTATCAACATTTTAACAACATTTGTTGTTCAAATGGAATATTCTTGAATTGATATTCTCTTTAAAATTACATAGAACAGGGGCGCCTGGGTGGCGCAGTCGGTTAAGCGTCCGACTTCAGCCAGGTCACGATCTCTCGGTCCGTGAGTTCAAGCCCCGCGTCGGGCTCTGGGCTGATGGCTCAGAGCCTGGAGCCTGTTTCCGATTCTGTGTCTCCCTCTCTCTCTGCCCCTCCCCCGTTCATGCTCCGTCTCTCTCTGTCCCAAAAATAAATAAATGTTGAAAAAAAAATTAAAAAAAAAATAAATAAAATTACATAGAACATAAATTTCTAAACATTTGTTCTTCAATTTAAATTTATTCATGTGCAACATGCAAATATCAAACAAATGCAGTATCTAACCTTGTTACATTCAGTATTTATTGAAAAGATTTATTCTGCCACATGTTTATGCATTCCCATTCTCTTTGAGCTAGCACAACTAGCCCCAACTTTTTGTTATATGATGTTCATCAGGATTTCTAGTTCATCCAATTTGTTTCAGTCAAATTCCCTCGTCTCTTTATTTCAGCCACACTCAAAGCAATAATGTAGGAGTAGAGAAATGCCATTTTACTAAGGAGATTTATTTTAATCTCTGATAATTTTGAGCAATTCATGTTCTTTACACTTGACCCAGTTTGGTTAATAGACAATTAGAAGTTATGACTAATGTTACATACTCTTATGACTTACTTATTTTTCTATGCCTTATTCCAATGTATTTCAATTGTAAAACTGACCAAATGCATATTAGGTTGTAATATATAACACGTTGTGATTTATATATTAAAAATTTTAATGGCTGGTATTCTCCAGTGACTAATAAAAGTAATTAAATATTTCAGTCTTTGTTTTCAGAGCTTCCTTAACCTGAAATAACTCACATATGGTGGTAGAGAATCCTTACTGCCCTTCAAAAGTCCTCCTCTTCTTCCATAATTAAAGAACTTCTGACATTTTAGTCAGATTCATGGATGCCTCGTCTCCCTTGTAGCTTAAGTGGCATATGACTGAATTCTAGTTAATAACATGTAAGCAAAACTTTTCTTTAAAATAGCTGCCCTCCATGGGGTGTCTGGGTGACACAGTCAATTAAGTGTCCGACTTCAGCTCAGGTCATGGATCTCACAGTTCATGGGTTCAAGCCCCACATCGGGCTCTAAGCTGACAGCTGGGAGCCTGGAACCTGCTTTGGATTCTGTGACTCCCTCTCTCTGTGCCCCTCCCCTGCTCGTGCTCCATCTCTCTCTCCCAAAAAATAAATAAAAACGTTTTTTTTAAAAAAGCATTTAAAAAAGCTGGCTCCCACAAAATAGCTGGCCTACACCATTTGCTTCTTTCCAGTTTCATTTTTCCCTTCCTCTCTTTTAAAATGTGGATGGAGCAACCAATTTGGACCATGAGTAGACCTTGTGAATAGAAATCTATGTATTACAGGGGCGCCTGGGTGGCTCAGTCGGTTGAGCGTCCAACTTCGGCTCAGGTAATGATCTCGGTTGGTGAGTTTGAGCCCCTTGTCGGGCTCTGGGCTGACAGCTCAGGGCCTGGAGCCTGCTTCAGATTCTGTGTCTACCTCTCTCTCTCTCTGCCTCTCCTCTGCTCATGCTCTGTCTCTCTCTCTCTCAAAAATGAATAAACTTTAAAAAAAATTTAAAGAAATCTATGTATTATAGAACAAGATAGAAGGAATCCAGTTCTTGAGGACTTTGTGGAGCAGATCTCCCCTGCAGATTGCACTGTCCATTTTGGAATTTTACTTGAGATGTAAATAAATTGTTCTTTTGTTGGAACAATTGTTATTTTGGGTTTCTGTTACCGGCAACTGAGCATTATTGTGTCTAATACATGATATGGCACCAGCTAATTTCCTTGGACTTCAGTGCTAAATACTACAATGCCTCTCTAGCATGAACGTCCTATTAAAAAGTCTCAGTATAGAAAAACATTTTTATATACCATTTACAAGCTTTATAATGGAAATGCATCACTATTTATGTCTGATACCAAATAATGCATATCTGAATTTACTAGCGCTACCAACAGAAAAAGCAGAAAACATACTCAATGGGAAAAATACCTTGGAACTCTTCTAGGAAGTCAAACACTGAACATGACATTCCAATCAGGTATAAGTTTTTAAAACTTTTATGTTATCAATTGGCCAATAATTCACCTCCAGCATAACTTTTTTGGAAAGAAACCAGATAAGAGCCTGGTGGGAAACTTCAGATACCCTTGAGTGAATGATACTTTGAGAAAATAAAGAATACTAAGGGAATTTTTCATATAAGAATCCAAACTCCAGATATGTTAGACTTCCTAACATGATAAGAATGCTACCAATATGAGTAAATGAAACAATCATGTCCAAAATATGTCACAAAAAATAAGCAGTATGGTTAGTTCAACCATCCATTCATTTATCCAATGAACATTTCTTAAACCATCTTCTTTGTATTATTTTCCATGTTGATTTCTTCATACCCATAAATAAGTTAACTCTCTGCCAGAGATTTTCTTTTTGTAAAGAGAAGCAATTGCTTCATCATTGTACTGGAAATTATTATAGTTTGCACTCTTAAATTTACAATTAAAAATAAATCAGCTTTTAGCAAGAGCTGCTGAAGACCTTGAGCCTAAGGTAATAATGTAGTGAGACTAATTAAACCATTCTGATTCATTTATTGAATGAAAAGTTTAATAATTAGACTATCATTTAATAATTGTGGATAACTTAATGTGTTAATTCACTTAACAAGTATGTTGATATGTGGGCACATTCTTCTGATTTATTACTCAATGTTATATTTTATTAAATTACAAAGCCTGTGCATTGAGGAAAAAAAAATATTACTTCCCTCACACATAATGTACAAGTTATAGAATGACTGACCAGGGTATGTCACCAGAACTTAGACTGAACCAAAAAAGGATGGAGGCCAGAGGGGCAGAATGAGGAATTCAACTATAAGAGAGTAAATCTGAAGGCTGTGACTAAAGAAGATCTAAGTAGGCAAAGATTCAAGTTAAGAAAGTTAACAAAGGCAGGCTTCAGTTGGCAAGTACCTCGAACCCCGATTAGAAATCAGGTAGGTCAGGCATCTGGGAAGATTTGAAAGACTGAAACCAAAGATTAAAGATTCTGGGCAACACAACAGCAGAAACACCAGCCAACTGTGCTTAGCAGCAAGATCTCAGATCCCCACTAGAATGCTTGGAGCAATGGGCATAAGTCATCAACAGTATAAATGGCATGTATTATTGAGTTGAGGAGTCTGTGAGCTAGAGCCCCCTATATGTTCAGCCCAGGGGTAGAATTTGTCTCATAGCAAGAGTATGGTATGAAACTTCAGAAACCCTTGACTGAATGATACCTTCAGAGAATAAAGAATAATAAGGCAATTCTTGATACAGGCATTCAAACTCCAGATATTTTAGACTCCCTTGAGCTGATTTATAAGCATGGTAGAGTTTTATCAACACAAGACCATAAGAGTTGCCAAATTGGGATCCCTTAAAATCAAGAAGCGGGACAAGCTAGTGCAGACCCTCATACAACTTCGGTAGAATTAAGTAATACTGATAGTCCTGCATCTTCCCAGGGGTAATGTATAATTTATATTGTTATTGGGAACCTGAAATTAGACATTTGATTTCGAATGTGAGAATGTGGAGGTTTGCCCTTTAGGCCCTAGGTCTGATAACCAAACCCTGAGAGGGAAAACTCAAGCAAGAAGTTTAATCCTTTTGAATCAAAACAGCCACTGTGAATGCTGCTATGAGAAAAAAGTAATCGGGATACAGAAATAGGCAGTGTCTTGAGCTCCCTACACAAACACAGAGAGAGAGGTGGGGGGGGGGGGCTCAGGTCTTTTATGGACACCAAGCCACACGTTTATACCAAAATCTGTATGTTTATCTTGTTATAGGAATGTTGTCTACCTTAGTTGTCACGGAAATTTCTATCTTACCCAAAGTTTTCCTTCTCCTGAAATTCCATCATCTTTAAGACAAAATAGAATCCTAGTTTTTTATTTAGATTGATAAAGAGGCAGAGGTTGGGTTGTTTTTCAATCCACATATAGTTAAGTAAGTGAACTTTAATTAGTGATATATGTGTGATTATCAGCAGATAAATTTCAACTCGTTCTGCTATAGTCAGCATGGGAAAATAGTAAAGTTTGAATGAACAGTAGATAAAGAGATAATACTATGTGAAAATCAAAGAACAAGATTTCTAAAAGAAAAAAAGAAAGAGAAGAAGAAATCTAAAGTAAAGGGGTAAAATTACAAATGGGCTTTTGGACAAGCTGTAAGTACTCCAGGCAATGAAGGATGATTGAAGACTTGAATTAAAAACAGATTCAACCAACAAGAAACATATTTTGTAAGGAAGGACAGATGTAATGGCTTGAGGGGAAGAAAGGAAGTAAGCAGTGGAGCAGGGAACATGAAAGAGTGACTCAGCTGTGCAGTCACAGAAAGGTGATCAAGAGAATATGAAGTTTTAAAGTATAAAACGAATAGAGACTGACTTTACAAGTCAAGCAGGAAATTTCGAATTAATTTCAGGGTTCAATTTGACATAGTCGAATAGTAGCTGATACATAATTAACCCTCTCCTATTCTTAAAATTCTTGAGGTGGGAAGAGGGAAAGTTTGCAGGAAATGAACAGGGAGAAACTCAAAGAAATTAACAGCTGTCTACACAGAAAGCCCCAGTAGGAAAAGATTTCAAGCATGAGACAACTCATCAATCACCTAATTTAGTACCATCAGTATGCAAAGTACTGTGCTATATATAGATAAATAGCCTTGGTTCTACCTCTTACAATATCATCTCATGCAAGTTCTTGACTTCTTTGAGCAAAAGGGTCTTCATCTATAAAGTGAGGATAACAACACATATTTAACATAATATTATCAGGACTAAATTCAATAAATTGTGGTAAATTGCTATGTAAATGATACTTATTATTGAAAAAATAAGAGCAGACATTTATTTTAGAATATTTTAGAAGAGGAAATTACTTAGAACAGTTGTCTTATGCCCCAAGGGAAATAGTGAGAGTGCAGGGAGTCACCCAAGGCAATCCAGCTAGAGAATCCATGATTCTGATACACTTGGCTATACTGCCTTACTCCCTGATTTCAGGGAATTTGCAATCTCATTTAGGGGAAAACATGTGGAATGTTGAATAAGCAACAAAAAGACATTATCATAAAGGAACCCATGATCCCATATTAGATGAGTTTTACAGATAGGGAGGTTTTGCTGGAATGTTCCTAGAACACCTCCTAGAAGAGAAAAAGACTTGAGTCATGATGATGAGGATGACTGGAATTGGATCATCAGAATAAGGAATAAGAATAGAAGAAAACAGCAAAATAATGAGGCTAAAAATATAAAGCACAGATATTCAGAGTACTGAGTCATTTATGTTAGAGAAAGATCTAAAAAATGTCATAGAAATTTTAAACCCTCCTTACATTTCATTGAAGGAGAAGAAAATGGCTGCAAATGATGATGCCATTCCAACTTAGAGAATATAACTCTCAAAACAACTTATTGTTTACTATTTGAGGAACGGTTAAAATAAATGACTATGTGATATACTCACCAGAGACAAAAAACCAATAAAAGAAAATATAAGCCAGAATAAACACAACAGTAATTTTTTAAAGAAAGTATTTTATATTTAGACAATATGATTAGGAAATAACCTAGTTTAAAAATACTACTCCTTGATTTTTATGCTTATTGAAATAAGGTTTAATAAAATAACATTTAAGGTTTAATAAAATTATACTCAGTTTCAAAAATGCTTATTTTCATTGTCTTTGAAAGAAGTTAGGAAAGGAAAATTTTAATCTTAAGAATTTTTAATGCTATTTGAAAAACTGTTAGACCTTATCACAAGCTGGTCTTACTAAGTGTAAAGAACTGCATTGAATCATTTCTACTTATTTTGTGGGAACTTTGAAAATACTAAATTGAAATTTAAAGTGGAAACACAAATGTAAATATGTAAGAATCAAATATGTATATGTTATGTATGTATATATGTATATAAATATGTAAGATCAAATATGTGAGGATCAAATAAGAATAGAGCTTATGAGAGCCCTCTGATACAGCACTACCATAAATGTATAATTATAGCTGTACATAAAATATTAGAAATAGAGAATTGATAAGTCTTTAATCAGTTACCTACCAGATTATGAGCTCTTCCAGGGCAGGAACTATATCTATTCTTCTTATCATCATGTATTCCATGCTTAGAATAGTGTTGTCTGCCATGCAAATAAATTGCTGATTGAATGGATGCAGCAATAAATGAGCACGGCAACTTTCTGCCTCCAGGAAGACTTCCATCTAGAAAGAATAAACTTAGCTGTAGTCCTTAATAGAGAATGACATCAATATTATTGTGTTCCATTCTTCATTTATTGATTCATAAGAATTATTGAGTGCCCACTATGTGCCAGACATTGTGTCAGATGCTGAGGATACAATGATAAAAACAATCAAACCAACCAACCAACCAATAATATCCCTGCCCTTATGGATCTCAAAGTATGACAGGAAAGATATTAGTCTAATAATCGGAGAAATAAATTTATATAGCTACAATTGAGATAAATGCAAAGGAATGCATTTGATATACTTACAAAATTATTATGCATAACTGTTTAAGCCAAATGTTATAAAGTTTCTCAGACAGAACATATATTTTGGTTATTAAAGAAAATAACTTTTTGAAGAGACAGCTGAGTCCAGAAATATATTACATAAATTGATATTGTTGGCTTATCCACACAAGTTTATTAAATTAAATTAACTACACAGGAATGCAAGCTGGTGCAGCCATTCTGGAAAACAGTATAGAGGTTCCTCAAAAAACTAAAAATAGAACTACCCTATGACCCAGCATTTGCACTACTAGGCATTTATCCACGGATACAGGTGTGCTGTTTCAAAGGGACACCCCAATGTTTACAGCAGCACTATCAACAATAACCAAAGTATGGAAAGAGCCCAAATGTCCATCGATGGATGAATGGATAAAGAAGGTGTGGAATGAATATATATATATATATATATATATATATATATATATATACACATACACAATGGAGTATTACTCAGCAATCAAAAAGGATGAAATCTTGCCATTTGCAACTACGTGGATGGAACTGGAGGGTATTATGCTAAGTAAAATTAGTCAGTTAGAGAAAGACAAAAATCATATGACTTCACTCATATGAGGACTTCAAGAGACAAAACAGATGAACAGAAGGGAAGGGAAACAAAAATAATATAAAACCAGAGAAGGGGACAAAACAGAAGAGACTCATAAATATGGAGAACAAACTGAGGGTTACTGGAGGGGTTGTGGGAGGAGGGATGGGCTAAATGGGTAAGGGGCACTAAGGAATCTACTCCTGAAATCATTGTTGCACTATATGCTAACTGTTTTGGATGCAAATTTAAAAACATAAAAAATAAAACAAGTTAATAAGAAAAATTAACTACAGAATGATTCACATGTACAATTATTTGTTTTCAGGGGAAATTTCCTTTCTCTTCATCCTTCAGTTTGTTGGTTGCCTTTAAAATCACCAATATTTGAAATGTCTCTTCATGCTGTCAAAATGAATATTTCCTTTTTTAAAAATTTATTTTTAATTTACTTTTTAATTTTTCTGTGTCTGACATGTCCTTGCAGATGAATTTGTCTATTTCCTTTCACAGTGAAACAGCATTTTGTGAAATTTAATTCCTGATTTACTTTGAAAAGCCTCCTTCCTGCAGTCATAGATTAATATACAATATTCCATCCTTGGGTTGTTTTTGTATACCCTCAATACTGTCAAATATCAATTTACTTAACCAGATTCTCTAACCAAGGCAAGGAGGGGAATGGGAAATTATCATCTGAGCCATCGGTATATGAAATCAAAGCCTCCTCAATGGGCAACATGAGTCTTGCTGTAGCCTCACTTCAGGAAATAATTAAAATCCGCAGTTCCCTAAAATTAATTAATTAATTAATTAATTTAAAAAAATCCTCAGCTCCCTCTAACATTGTTTCACTTCTTTTTCATTTTTACCTTTTAACCCCTTCACCCATTTCTCACTATCTTGCCACCCTTTGCCTCTGGCAACCACCAGTTTTCTGTATCTATGAGCTTGATTTTTTTTTCTTTTTGATTCCACATATAAAAGATATCATATAGTTTTTGTCTTTCTCTCTAACTTACTTCACTTAGCATAATGCCCTCAAGGCCCATCAATGTTGTTGCAAATGGCAAGACTTCATTATTTTTTTATGACTAATATTTCATTTTATGTATATACCACAAAGTCTTTATCTATCCATCTATTGGTGGACACAGGCTGTTTCCATTTCTTGGTTATTGTAAATAATGCTGCAGTAAACATGAGGGTGCATATATCTTTTCAAATTAGTGTTTTCGCTTTCTTCAGATACCCAAAAATCAGATTGTTGAATCATGTGGTAGTTCTATTTTTAATTTTTTTGGGAAACTCAACATTCTCATAAAGAGTGCACAAGGGTTCCCTTTTCTCCACATCCTAGCCAACACTTGTTGTTTCTTGTCTTTTTCATGATAGTCTTTCTAACATATGTAAAGTAATATTCATTGTAGTTTTGATTTGCATTTCCCTGAATGATGTTGAGCATCTTTTCATGTACCTCTTGGCAATCTGTATGTCTTTTTTGGTAAAAAGATGTCTACTCACATCTTCATTTTTAAAATCGGATTTTTTTGCTACTGAGCTTATGAGCTCTTTATGTATTTTAGATATTAGCCTGTTATCAGATACATTATTTGCAAATATTTTCTCCTGTTTAGTCGGTTGCCTTTTCATTTTGTTGATGGTTTGTTTCCATTGCTGTGCAGAAGCTTTGAGTATGATGTACTTCCACTGATTTATTTTTGCTTTTGTTGCTTTTGCTTTCGGGGTCAGATTCAAAATATCAGTAAGACTGTCAAGGAGCTTACCACCTATGTTTTCTTTTAGTTTTATGGTTTCAGGTCTTTAATCCACTTTCAGTTAACTTTAGGATATACTGTAAGGTAGGGTTGAGTTTCATTCTTTTGCATGTGGCAGTCAAGCTTTCCCAACATCATGTATGGAAGAGATTTTCTTTTCCCCATTTTTGTCATAAATTAATTGACCATATATGCATGGGTGTATTTCTGGGCTCTCTATTCTGTTCCATCAATCTGTATGTCTGTTTTTATGACAATACCTTATTGTCTTTATTACTGTAGCTTTGTAATATAGTTTGAAATCAGGGAGTATGATGCTTTCAGCTTTGTTCTTTCTCAAGATCACTTTAGCTATTCAGTTTTTTGTGGTTCCATATAGATTTTAGGATTATTTATTCTGTTTCTTTGAAAAATAACAGACATTAGAATTTTTATATTGATTGCATTGAATCTGTAGATTGCTTTGGGTAGTATGGACATAATGCTGATTCTTCTAATCCATGAGCATAATACATCTTTCCACTTATCTGAGTCTTCTTCCATTTATATCATTAACATTTTGTAGTTCTCAATATATGGGTCCTTCCTGTCCTTGGTGAAATTTATTCCTAGGTATTTTATTCTTTTTAATGTAGTTGCAAAGGGGATTATTTCTCTTTGTGATAAGTTATTATTAGTAGATAGAAATATAACAGGTTTTTTGCATATTTTGTATCCTGCAATTTTACTATTTTATCAGTTGTAGCAGTTTTTTGATGGAGGCTTTAGGGTTTTCTATGTATAATATCATGTCATCTGTAAATAGTGCAAGTTTTACTTCTTACTCACCAATTTAAATAGCTTTTATTTCTTTTGTTGTCTGTTGTGGCTAGGACTTCCAGTACTATTTTGAATAAAAGTGATGAGAGTAAGCATCCTTGTCTTGTTCCTTCTTAGAGAAGTTTTCAGCTTTTCACCATTGAGCATAGTTAACTGTGGTTTTCTCATACATGGCCTTTATATTTTGAGGCACACTACCTCCATACCTACATTGTTGAGAGTTTTCATCATAAATGGATATTGAATTTTGTCAAATGCTCTTTCAGCATCTTTTAAATGATAGGCTTTTTATCCCTCATTTGATTAATGGTGTACCACGTTAACTGATTTGTGAATGTTGAACTATCCTTGCATCCCTAGAATGAATCCCACTTGATCATGGGGTATAATCCTTTTAATGTATTGTTGAATTTGTTTTGCTAATATTTTGTTGAGGATTTTTACATCTATGTTCATCAGGGATATTGGCCTATAATGTTGTTTTCTTGTGGCATCCTTGTCCGGTTTTGGTATTAAGAATACAAAATTGCCTTTCCTTAATGTGTTTTGGCTTGAATTCCTCCTAATCTGATCGTAACTTCTGCTTTCTGTTTACAGAGAGCCTTTTGTTTACAGTTGTGCCTTTGTACACAACTCTATATCCAACCATTAAATACATGTTTTAGGTAAGCCTGTTGCATCCAGCATAAAGGCATAAATGCAATTTACTTTCTGGAAAAAAAACAAAAAACTTTTCTGGAATTACACCCATATAAATGTATTGATATGACATATATTTAGTCTCCTTTCTATCACAGACTTTTTTAATTGACAGTTTGTGGCAAAAGCCAAGATGGAGTTAGACATGGAAGAGATTTACTAAGCCTAATGACTGTGAAAGAAAAAGGCAAGAGGAAGCAGAAGTAGGCCAGAAAAAACATTCAGACCATGCCACAAGTCTAAAATGTGAGAAAGAGAGGGGAAAGCAAGGACAGATGGATAGGAAGAGCCTCAGACTATAGTGCACCTCTGAAACATTGTGGCTAGTTCTAAGAGGAAGCTCTAAACAAACTTCCCATTAAGAAAGTATCTCATTGAGCAGAAATGGCCAGCATCTAATACTCAGGCCATGCTAAGTCATTTGGCTGGAGGTGCAAAAGAGAACATGTCCTTAGCTCCAATGCTGCAGCACATCTTAAAGGTGTTACAGCTTGAGGCTATAGGTTAACTGCATACCTGCTGCACTCTTGAATGAATGTCTAAGTCAAAGAGCTCCATGACTGCCACACAGATTTTATAATTTTATTCAAGTATAATCTACATACAGTGAAATGTACCGATCTTAAGTGCACACAGTCTGACAAGTTTTAACAAATTTACAAATCCATTTACCCCATTCCAAACAAGATACAGAATATTTCCTTCACATGGAAAAGATCCTTCAAGCCCTTGGATCCAACCCCCTCTGATTCTGAACCCTGCTACTCACTCCCCCTGCCAACATACTCAGAGGCAACCACTGTCCTGATGTTTATTACTATAGTTTATTTTGCCTGCTTTGAACTTCATATGAATGGAATCACAGCACATTCTCTTTTGTTTCTGGCTTCTCTCATGCAAAACAATGTTTTTGATATTTATAAATTTAGTGTATTTAAAAATTTTTATTCCATTGTATGAATATACCATTTCTTTATCCACTTTTCTTTTATAGACATTTGGGTTGTTTCCAGTTATTATTATAAATAAAGTTACTGTGAACATTTTTGTATAACATTTTGTAATTTTTTGTGGACATGTTTTCATCAATCTTTGATATATACTTAGGAGTGGGATTGGTGAGTCATACAATAGAGTATGTTTAAATTTATGAGAACTGTCAGTTTTCCAAAGCATTTGTATCATTTTTCACACAAACAGCTGGTTGTGTTTTGATTGGCAATTAATTTAATCTACATACCAATTTGGGGTGAGCTGACATCTTAACAATATTGAGATTTCCAGTCAATGAATATCATTCCTCTCTCCATCTTCTTAGGTTCTCTCTCTTTTTTTTAATCCCAAAAATGTTTCATTGTTAATGGCATAGAAGGTATGTAAGCTCTATTAAGTATATTTGTAAATATTTCATGTTTTTATAGTTGTAAATAGTATTGTTTAAAATTTTTCATTGTCCAATTATTCATTACTATTACATAGAAACAAATCTGACTTTTGTACATTGACCTTATAGTCTATGAACTGGATAAAACTATTTATTAGTTGTAGCTGTTTGTATTGTTCTCTTGGTAGATAACTTGGTATTTTCTATGTACACTATTATATTGTCTTCCAAAAGAAATAATGCAAACTTAATACATTCAATTTCTTTTCTTTGCTTTACTGCTGGACCTGGCTAGGACCTCTAGTATGTAACAAAATTGGTGAGTACAGATATCATTTCCTTTCTTCTGATCTTAGGAGAAACTGTTTAATATTTCACCAGTAAGTTTTCTCTTCAGTATGGATCACACATTCTTGCTTCATTGAAAGTCTTACTTTTAAAAACTCCATTCCCAACATTACGTATGAAGGACCAGTGTTGGTCTATTTCTCAAACAGTACAAGTTCTTTCTTCATTTGACTGTTGGAAAGAAAGGCTGTTTATTTGGATTCTTCCTAGGTTTTGAGTTGATCTGAGGCTGGCCCACAGCTTCAGTTAGGTTGAGTTTATCCATACTCAGATATGGAAACTCATGGTTTTCTGCTTAGCTAGGAAGAATTCATTCATCCTAGTACTCAGTCCATCAAGCCTTCCAGGAATCCAAGATTCTTTTGCAATTCCATAGAAAAGTATATTCTTAAATTCTGTCTTAGATGTTCTTGTGACCACAAATTTGAAGGTCTTTTGTTATCCTTTTACATCTTAACCATTGTGTTTTATGATTGTCCTTGCATGCAGGCATGTGTGCTTAAATTTTCAAATATTTGCAAGAGTTCAATTTTATTCTCCTTATATTTTCTGTCCCTTACTGTATTTTTCTCATCATCTACTTTTTTGGGTACTTGTTTCAATTTCATCTTCATTTCTTTGATGGTTTGTTTTTGTCTTCTGCATCTTTCTTGAAATCTGCTATCTCAGATTTCCTCTCCTCCTCCTTTTGTTTCGTATTTCCTATGTTTTTTTCTTTCTTCTTCCATTTCTTTTTTGGTAGCTTCCTTCGTAGAAACAATTGCTTTACCACAGAAAAGTGTGTGCCACAACTTTTATCCTCTTTATGGCCACCTTTGTGTGATTTGCTGATAAATTTTGTACCTCCCTTCCACATGTTTATCTTCGAGTGCCTTTTGTTGAGGTTGTGCCCAGTGTCCTTCATTACTCATTATTGAATGAGTTGAATTTTCCTGGCCCAGTTATTTGATAGAGATACTAGGTTAGAACACAGAAATCAAGTAATGTTTCATGATTTATAACTCAGATTCTCTCTTCTGCTTTTCACAAATGCAACACATCATTGTTTGCAATGCTTTGTTTAGCCCCAAACCAAGTTCAGCAGGGTTTTTGTCACCAGCCTTGCTTACTCAATTTCTCATACCCTTCCTAACAAGAGATAGAACTTTTTGTCTTTAGGGCAGGCCCCTCATCTTCAGAAAAAAATTTTATTTTTTAAATGTGTGTGCTTTTGAGGTCTACTGTTATTGAACCCATCTGCCACTTTTTTTCACTTCTTACCATAAAACTTTTTTTCAGGTCTCAGGGGCCCTTGGTAGCTCTTACATGTACTTTAAGTTTGTTTATTATATTGTTTGTAAGCTTTAAAAATGTTGATTTCCCTATTGCTTTTATATGATCTTCAGGAGGAAAAGCTCACTTGTACAACCACATTCATATTATAAGTGACCAGAAACCTAAGTTTAACTCATATCTCATAAGACTTATTGTTTTGTCTACTCTCTTGGATGACATTAAACACAATTGTAAAATCAATAACCAAGGACTTAAAATATTAAGTTCTCTAATTTGTCTTATTAAATACATGTAGAATATTTGTCAACAACTCCTACTAAGGGAGATTTTATTCAGCTGCAATTACTAGAGCAATTCACCTGATTATCAAAATACTTTATTTGATTTCTCACCTAGAAAGTGAATGCATGATAAAATAAGCATTCTAACACTTCAGAAATAGGCAGAGAAAAACGTAGGAGAGCCTCTGGCTTTTCTTAGAGCATTAAGACATGAAGAAGAATACCGAGTAGAGTTGGATGACCTGGGACAGGGTTAGAAGTACAAAGATATATTTCACTGTGAAATTAGAGTAGGCATTGAAGTTGAAGGCTGGCTCCTAGTGAGTTTCCTTTTGGGAACACTAAGCAACCATCAGTACAAAGGTCACAGAAGTATCTTATGAAACCAACGACTTATGACTTTTTGTGGCTATGGAACTGATCAAGTCAGTTGTCAAATGCAGAGTGAGAGCACAGGGGCATGATCCAAAAAGAGAGAAAAGTGAAGGAAAAGGAAAAGGAAAAAAATAAGAGTATTCATATTTATAGACATAAATATTTTCTAATATTTTTTCTTTTTTTAGTATAGCCTTAAAATGCAGGATAATTAAAGATAATGAGGAATTTTCCCTTCTCCCTCTTCCCGAACTCCATCTGGCTCTACATACTGTAGTTTTCTCCAAATTTTTTCCCTCATATGTAGAAAATGACATCTGTACCATCTCCTCAGTAGACTGAGGAGAATTTAGGAGTAGGAATTAGTGAAAAACATGTTATTACCTTTTTTATATAAATATGATCAGAAAATGAAGTAACTACAGCTACAGTAGGAGAAGATACTATAACTACACTAACTATAACTATAGTAGGAGAAGATACTAAATGTTGAGTTAACATAAAGTTTCAAAACAAAGTATTTTCAAAATGTTAATAAGAAATTTGAGTTGCTTCTTTGACCAGAGCTTTTCAGTAGTGGATTCTGTGTGTGAAATGGCTACACACACTTCAAAGTTTATGATTAAAAATTAATAAGTAAAGTGTTTGTGACAATGTCTAGAAAATAGTAAATTTTGAATCTCTTTTTTACAATCATACAAAGTTTACAGCACTTGAAATTATGTTTGAAGAAGCTAACAACTCTTCCTATTCTTTAAAAAAATCAATGTTGAAAATTTTTCATGATAATGTAAATGATTCTTGTATTTTCATCAAATTTCTTTTATCAAGTATATCAAACTAACCACAAAGCTCTAATTTGTGGGGCACACACTAGAGCAATCATCTTGCTTACTTAGTTTGGATGTTACACTTGGTTTTATTATTTTAGTGATTATTATAGATATACCACACAATTCTAACTTACAGAAGACCGAAGTTAATCAATATATTTACCCTTTTTTACAGATAACACAACCTTAGATCATTAACTCCTTTAAGTTCCCTCCCAGGCTCTATGTTTTAATTTATCATTCTTTTGTAACCCAGCAGATATTACAGACATTATCATCTTACGAAGTCAATGTTTATAGATTTACATATATATTTACCACTTTTCCTGTTCATCATTCATTTTCCCCACTTTAGGTTTTTTTATTTGGGATCATTTACCCTCTGCCTGAAGCATTTTTTTTGTTTTTGTTTCTTTGTGGGTTTCTTTGTTTTAGAATTTCCTTGAGTGAGTCAGTACTTACTTGCAAACTTTCTCAGTTATTTTAATATATTCCATCAATTCTCTGGAGACTTAGCTATCACTCCAGTCATTTCTTGAGAATAATCTTTCCCTGGACGCTTGTAAGATTCTTCTTTTTATTATTGATGCTCTGCATATTCACTATGATGTATCTCAATGTGGGCTTATTTTTACTTACACTGCTTGGGATTCACTGGACTTCTTAAATCCTTATTTTAGTGTCTTACTAGTTTCAGAAAATTCCCAGCTGTTATCTATTAAAATGTTGCCTCTACCTTATTCCTTCTCCTTTCCTTCAGATTCCAATGAAATGATCTGAAATCTCCTCTGTCCTCCATGTCTCACCTCTGTATTTTTTTAATCTCACATTTGCTCCATTCTGGATTTCTTCTGAACTATTTTTTAGTTTACTAGTTTGCTTTTCAATTTTGTGTGATGTTATTAAACTCATATAATGAGTTTTAAGTTTTGATTATTAAAGTTTTCACTTCTAGAAAGTCTATTGGTCCTTTTTCAAATATGCTTGTTTTGTTTGTTTTTATTTAAAGTATTTCTTTTTAATTAATTTCCACACCCAATGCGGGGCTCGAACTCACAACCCTGAGATCAAGAGCCACATGCTCTACAGACTGAAACAGTCAGGCGTCCCTATGCTAAATTGTTTTAGCTTCTTGTTTTCTGTACATTTTTAAGCTTGTCTCTTACTCTTTTAAAAAGAGTAAACATGACATCTGTATCTAGAATTATAAAGTCTTGCAGGTCTATTTATATTATCTTTTGTTTCTGCAGGCTCTCAATTATGATGCCTTGCCTTTTTCTGTGATGTTCATGTATTTGAACATTTACTCAAAACCTAGGATAAGGTGACTTCAAAAGAACACCTGTGTTGGCTTCTATGACCTGACTGGAGTCATTCATTTAATTTCAAACCAAGTTGATGGTTTAAGGGTCTCTGGATTCTATTAGAAAAAGGTTCCAGTTTTCAGCTCTGGCTCCATGTTTTATCTTTCTCAAGTTTCTTAATTGCACTCAATCTCCGAGTCCTCATCCACAAAACGAAGATAACGACAGTACTTATTCTACAGGTATGTTCTAGTAAATTGTAAAATGCTTAGCACATAGTGCTCAGTGATCAACAGCTATTATCATTATGTCACTTAAAGTGAGTCTTCTCCCAATTTGCCTCAATATCATAAAGTTTTAGAAATATACAAGTCAATAAGAGATAGGCACGAATTAACTATCCACTAGTTAAGCACAGTGGAGAATGGAGACATGTTGCATCACCATGGGCCTTGAAACTAAAGAGCTAAGTTAAACTCTCTTTGCCACTTAGAGTAAACTACCCAACCTCTTCAAGCTCTAGACACTTCATTTGTGAAATGAAGAATAGTTATACCCTTGAGAGCTTTTTCTGAGCAGTAAATGAAATTCTACAATGCATTTAATATTTAAATAAAACGTAGACATTTTCTAGGTAGTAATGACAAAGATGAAATTATTAAAATGATTTTGGCAATTCTATAAAAGTGGAAAAGCAATCTAATGAGACCTAATTCTACTAAATTTTCTGTGAGGGTAAAAAAACTATTTTAGAACTTTCCTGAAATTATATATATCACAATATATATATTTGCCAAATAAATTTACTAAAGTATATTTGTGGTATTCATTCAGGATTTTTAACCTATTATGTTATAACACCGATGGGTCCCTGAGGTACAGAGATGAATGCCTTTGAATAATTAATAGATAGAGGAGTCAGATATTTAATCAAATTAGTATGAGTAATGAGATAGTACAGACATATACAAGTGTTATGACAACACAGATTTAATAGACAAGATATTTAAACTAAGCAAGAAGAGACACTGTCAACAGGAATGGGAGGCTGAGATGCATAACACAGAAAATATTACTATTTGGTAAAGAGCAAACAGCGAAAACAAAAAGTATGTTGGAGCGTCTGGTGGCTCAGTTGGTTAAGCATCCGACTCTTGATTTTGGCTCAGGTCATGATCTCACACTTTGTGGGTTTGAGCCCAGCATCTGGCTCTGCAATGACAACATGGAGCCTGCTTCGGATTCTGTGTCTCCCTCTCTCTCTCTGCCCTTCCCTGCTTGTGCTGCCTCTCTCTCTCTCTCTCTCTCTCTCTCTCTCTCTCTCTCTCTGTCCCTCTCTCTCTCTCTCTCTCTTTCTCTCAAAAATAAATAAATAAACTCAAAAACAAACAAACAAAAAAGATGTTTTATGGAACAGGTGGAAGACGAGACTTGAAAGATAATTTAAAGCCATACTGTGCAGGTATATATATGCTATGTTTAGGGATTTGGACTTTTATAACATAGATACTGGGAAGCCACTGAAATGCTAAATGGCCACAACACAATGACAGGATCAGATTTCTACGTTTACAAGGGTACAGGATGGACTGGTTAGAATGAAGAATAGAGGCAGCCAGCTAGAAAATTATCACAATAATCAAAACTAGAGACAAGACGTATAAGAAAAACACAATCATCAAATGCTTCACTATGATATTAAAATTTCTCTTTCAATGCCTTGGGAGAATGTTCTTTGAATTCAGAATAACTGCTTCTCAATTTTTCTAAAATCACTTCTAAATAGGTAAAGTGCATCGTTATTATTCACATATCATAAAAATTTATTAGATTTACCTTAAGATATTTATTGAAAAAATGCAACGTAAATGAATTTTCTTTTGAAAATCAGGTGCAAAAGAAATCCATTTACTAAACCCTAAAAAACGTATAAAGGTTGTTTGTTTTTTTATAGAAATAGCCTTCACCTTCTTTTTTTTTAAAAAGAACACTAGTCCTTTATGACTAGGGGTGGGGGTGGAAACAATAATCAGCTAAGATTAAAACACTATTGTAATGAAAAGTTCAGAATCTTGACCTAACTAGTCTAAGAGAATGTCACTAAGACTCATCAGAAAAGGGTGACTTGGAATAAAAGCATAAAGAATTGAATCCCTAACCCTCTCCACTCCCCACTCCCATCCTGCTGCTTGAACGTGCTCAGTAAAGGAGTGACCAGTTCTTTGATCTCTTCTCTTTAAAAACAACTAAATAGCTCTTGTTTTGACTCCGTAATTAAATTTCTTCCTTGTAACAGGGATTTCATTTCTATATTGGTGACTGAGTTGGGTTTTAAGGAAACTGATAATGAAAAAGACATTTTAATATATCTTCTATTTTATAATATTTTCCAGTATATCTAAATTTAAATAATTTCATGGATGTCCTGACTTCTTTCCATGAGTAAAATTTTTCTTTAATCAGACAGGGTCTATGTACACAGGCCGAGTAAATTAGCTCCCGCCTCACAGCGCTTGAGAAAATGAATTGCTTAAGAAGATTAGAGTCATTTTCTTTACTTAAAGATATTCCTGACAACCCACACTGAAATTACACAAGATTAACTCCATTAACACCATTTCCCATTCTTTAAAGTAGTAGCTTTCCAGAAAGCAGCATTTAGACTGAATAGTTCAAAGCATATTTTAAGAAGAGATCTCAAAATGCTTACAAATGCTAATATAAGTATCATGTAAGGATTCAGAATGAGGTGCTGAGAGGTCAAGTAACATATTATTGGCCATATAGTGAGCCATACGTGAAATGGAAAGACACTGCTTGTTTTTTTCCTTGCCATTTAGTCCACATATTCTTTTTTTTTTTTTTTTTTTTTTTTTAAATTTTTTTTTTTCAACGTTTATTTATTTTTGGGACAGAGAGAGACAGAGCATGAACGGGGGAGGCGCAGAGAGAGAGGGAGACACAGAATCGGAAACAGGCTCCAGGCTCTGAGCCATCAGCCCAGAGCCCGACGCGGGGCTCGAACTCACGGACCGCGAGATCGTGACCTGGCTGAAGTCGGACGCTTAACCGACTGCGCCACCCAGGCGCCCCCGTCCACATATTCTTTTTGCAGATGACATTTCAAATCAAATATCTTAAAGGATATAACACTGTTAATCCCTCAAAGGCACAGATATTATCTGACTTATTTTGTCTTTCCCCATAGTATTTTACAGAGTGCCTTTAACTTAGGGACACTCAAATATCTGTTGGTTATTATGTCAGGCATTTGGCATTGCTTGGTAGCCTATCAAAAATAGGTAAAGCAGAAGGGCTTAGGAAAAATAGACTAAATACCATAAGACATCAAGCTATCTCTAAGAACCTTTCTGAATCTGAAAGCAAAATCCATTATCACAGGCACTAAACTTTAAACTATTTATATTAACTGTCATTAGTGCCATTAAAACATATAATGCATATTTCTCTCTGGCAGTATGTTGGCATAAGCCACCAGAAGAACCATTCTGAAAATAATGCAACTATAATCCATCAATTCTCTTACCTTACCTTCTCTAAATTGTACGTATTCGTGAAGGTTTTTAACTGTAAAATTAATATACAAATACATTCTTATTTAAAAACCCAAACACTTCAGAGGTAAATAGAGAAAAAAATGAAAAGTCCTATTTTCCTTACTCCAGCATCTTCCTGCAGCCTCTTCTCCTATCCCTATGTTATGTTAAAACTCTGTACTGTTAACCTGGGGCTTCACTTTCTTTTTGGTCTCCTAAGGTAGTTCCCAGGTGGGAAATATTGAAAACACTGACCTAGATAATTCTTAAAGATCTTAATTTGAATGAATTGCTGAATTCCCAGATTTAGAAGGTGTTTTCGCTTACAAAAAAATAAGTAAATCTAAAAGTGTGCTGAATTATAATTACTTTATGCAAAGACAGAGTCAGATCAGATCTCAAGGGGGAAGTCATTAACCAATCTACCGTAAAACTTTCATCAGCACGGTAATGTAACATTAACTATCATAACACTAGC
The DNA here is from genome assembly GCF_007474595.2 of Lynx canadensis. Lineage (NCBI taxonomy): Eukaryota > Metazoa > Chordata > Mammalia > Carnivora > Felidae > Lynx > Lynx canadensis. The sequence goes on from NC_044309.1 coordinate 70,559,421, forward strand.
TGGCACTGAGAATTTACTAGATGCTAGACACTGTCGTTAGTGTTTCAGAAGATTTTCTAAAAAAAGCAGCAACTCTCTCACCATGCTTTTTCAACAATACTACTATTGTGCCAGGTACCATCTAAAATAACCTCCTATATGACCTATGATAATTTTGTCTATCATTGTGATACGAGTCCCAAAGTATTCTGGAAAATAACCCAAAATGATTTGGGAATTTCCTGAAGGATCTGCTTTACTTTTATTTTAGTCTCAGAATCTCAAAAGAAATCTTGTTTCTCTCAAGACATGCTCTAGTACGTCTATTAATCAGGAGCAAGTAATACTGAATCAGTGGAAATGAAAGTCATTAACAAAAAAACGTGTTTTCAGAAGGCAAATATTAAGTAGATAAAAACAGTACTGATCCATGAAGCATAATCAAGTTTAACCACACACTATCTTGTTTGACCTTAACTAGGTCAGTAAACCACTCAGATATATTCCCATCTTCTTTTTTTAATTGTTTGTTTTAGTTTATTCTATTTTTTGGGACAGAGAGCAGGGGAGGGGCAGAGAGAGAAGGAGAGTGAGAATCCCAAGCAGGCTCGACACTGTCAGTGCAGAGCCTGATGTGGGGCTCGAACTCACGAACCATGAGATCATGACCTGAGCCAAAGTTGGATGCTTAACCGACTGAACCACCCAGGCGCCCCTATTCCCATCTTTAAAATCAGGGAAAATACCACCTACCTGTAGGTTGGGTCTATGGATTAAAATGAGAAAAGCGAATGCGCTGGCACAACAAACCCTCAATAAATGTTACTTGAATCAAAAGCTGCATACGACTTGCAGTTCAGGGTAAGCCACAAAAACCTCAATTTGTTTCACCTCAGTAATCCTGATGCACTATTGCTCAGTTTCAAGAGCAACCTAGAAAATTAAAACTAATTCAAAGATTATTCTTCTGAAGGCCTGAAATGCTCAGGAGAACTGCAAAAACCTAGGTGACTGGTCAGCATATGGTCCAAAGTACATTCAAGGCCTTAAATGGAAAAAAAAATTCACATGTCAAATATTACAGGCATATAAAATAATTTTCTACATGAACAGTATCTGAATACATTTTATCGTGACTTGAAATAAGTTCAGTGATTCTTTCTTTACATATGGCCAAAGTATTAAATAAATAAAATAAATAAGGAAGATATCTAAAATTATAGTGCCATCTACAGGCAAAGAAAATAATATCAATGATGGCACATCTTAATGCTTTCATATTTTCTAATTGCAATTCAACATATAAGATACCTAGAGTGTCACAATTTGCATAATTCATTTTCTGATTACATTTGTGGGATATAATTTATCATGAGATGAAACATTTTTTCTAAATTTTTTACTACTTAATATAGCATTTTATTTTCAATAAATATTAAAATGATAAAGGTAATTTTTAAAAAACCAATGATAGGAGCGCCTGGGTGGCTCAGTCGGTTGAGCATCTGGCCCTTGATTTCAGCTCAGGTCATGATCCCAACGTCGTGGGATCAAGCTCTTTTGTGTGGAGCCCGCTTAGAATTCTCTCTCTCTCTCCCTCTGCCCCTCTCCCTTGTTCCCACTCTTTCTAAAATAAAATTTTTAAAAATTAATTAATTAAAAAAACAATGGTACTACAACCTCCAATTTTTGTGTTCTGAGATCTGTTTATTATTAAAATATATAATGACAACAGCACCTGGGTGGCTCTGTCAGTTAGGCATCCAACTTCAGCTCAGGTTGTGACCTCATGGTTCATGAGTTCAAACCCCACATCCGGCTTTGCGCTGACAGCACGGAGTCTGCTTGGGATTCTCTCTCTCTGCCCCTCACCCACTCTCTCAAAATAAATAAACTTAAAAAAAAAATACTGAAAACACACCCTGTTTAAAAAGATAATATATGTAATGACAAAAAAGACACTTATTTTCATGTTTTTCTCTTCCTTTCCAAACTTGAATCTGTGGATACTTATTTAACAATAACTAAGTACCAGGTATTTTTCCAAGGTGCTTTACATATATGAACTTGGTATGGACTCACTTTACATATATGAACATAAATGAACTCACAATAATCCTATGAGGGAGGTATACTACCATTCTCGTTTTATAGATGTTGAAACCAAAGCACACGAAGCTTAAACAACTTGTCCAAGGCCACATGCTATCTGGCAGAGCCAAGGTTCAAACTGGGGGAGTTTGTCCCCAGTAACTGTGCTTTTAGTCGCTATGCTAAAGTGCCTCTCTTTGAAAGAGCTGCATTCAGTGTTTATACTGCATTTGTAATGTCTATCTTCTGGTTTTGAGGGACAACATTTTTTTCACATACCTAAAACCTTTATCATCATTTAAAATAATTTTTAATAACTACATGTTTTGCCATCAAGTTGATACATCTCATTTTATTTCGTTATCTAATGCTGGACTTTCAAACTATAATTTCTTTCACTCTGTATAAAAGTGTTATAATGAGCAAGTTTTGTGTTGCATGTAACTTTTTTCCTTCTTTTGAATTTTATTTCCTTATGCTACTATACCCAAAATAGTTTCACTGACTTAAGTACATAAAAGTGCCAAATACTGATATACAATGCTCTATACTGCTTTTTAAATGTCACCATATTATACTACCAGCAATGAAAGGATGCTAGACCTTCGAAATCAATATATACCACCACCACTCCAAATTTAACTGATATATATAAGTGGTAAAGGATGGTTTACGATGTGGGATAGTTAAATATTTCAATTTTCAAATAGGCAAAATGTTTTCTTCCTCTAGCAACATAAAAGGTGGAGACAATTCTATTACTTGTTGCTTATGAGGTTGTGCTGTCCTGATTCTTTAGTAAGTCTCAAAAAGAGTCAACAACATACCCAAAGTGACTTGTAAGTGTCAGAGCTGGAGTCTGAGCCCAGATCTGTCTGACTCTAAAATTTGTTTTTGATGACAGAGAAAAGAATCACAGAAAGTCAAGAGGGTCAATGTATATCGAGATAAGGAAATTGTATGAAAAATTTTATTTCAATCTTCACCGAAGATTATTTATCTCATAAAGAGGTAAATACCCCGGGGTAGCTACCATAATAGAAATTATATTTCCCTAATGTATTATTCTGATAAATGATTTAAAAAATGGAGAATGACAATAATAATTAACAAAATGCTTCATTTATCTTTCTCTCTAATCATACGCTTTCATTAAAATCTAGTTTCATCTACATTCTAAGCAAGTAGAGGATATCAACATTACTCCAAACATGTTTTTTTTTACATGTTACCTTGCAGTATTATATGCTCTGAATAGTCCAGAAAGATTGTAAACTTTATAGCACAGAATAAAGGTCACTGAAACATTAGATCATAGAAGGAACATAAGCTTTGCAGTCTTAAATTCAAATGCTGCCACTTACTAGCTCTATGTCCTCTGGAACATCAGCATCAAATTCCTAGTTCCTCAGGATGTTTTGTAATTACAGGAGATAACAATTATAAAGCTCCTGGTAAATGGTAGATGCTCCAGAAATTTTAGCTCCCTCTCTTCTAAAGAATGACAGATACGATTAGATCAAGGCTAATGGTTCTAAAAGTCATGCTTCATTATCTCTCTCAGACAGACCGTAGCATAACACGAAGCATCAAGATCAAAAGAGATCAAAAGAGATAAAGTTGCTTCACCAATGTGGGAACCTTCCATTTTGACATCAGTATCATGTTCTTCCTTTAGTTGGTATGAGACATTGTGGGGACATTTCAATATCTGTCTATAGCATCCTGGAACATTCAGTTTCAGAGTAGGTACTTTAAACCTACATGTCTGCAGTCCATCTCTGCTAAGTATTTCCTGGTACCACTGCCCTACTTTGTTCTTCGGGTATTGAATATTGTATCCAAGCACTGGAAGAACCACCTGTGTAGAAGGGAAAAAATACAGATGAAACAGCCTTCAGAAAAATACATGATCATTGTAACACTGAGATTTGGTATATGAAATAATCCTTGAGATACAATCATTATGTCTCAGGATATAAACATCACAATCAGCCTAAAACATGCTACTGACCACCACACTACTTTGATTATTTTAAATGCTGCCAGGCAGAGAGCTAACTAAAATCAAGAAGGATTCACAATAACCAAGGTAACCAACTCAAGTCAGATACTACTAGACAAACTATCGTTAATGCAGAAGAGAGGAAACAAGAAGTTCTGGTACATTTAATTAGCTGACAAAGACTTAACCTCAACGTAGTCATTCAATCCTAAAAGCGTATTGTTTCTATAACACAAAGATGAATCCCTACTGTTCAATAATATAACTGGTATTTTGGCTGATGATGTTATATTCTTCTTACTTATTTAAAAACATGAAAGCGAACCACTAGCAGCATATACAGCTGCTTATGCCTTTTGTAAGGCTCTCCTCCTTTGCGGGTGATTTCTAGACATTTTTCTTGAACTACTGGTACCAAACGGTTAGTCAGAAAGAGGAACAAGGTAAAAAATTCAAATGCACACAACATGAATGGATTTCAAATTAATTATGCTAATTGAAAGAAGCTAGACACAAAAGGCCATATACTGTAAGATTCCATTTGACATTCTTTCAAAGGCAAAACTATAGGGACAGAAAATGGACAAGCTCCTGCCAGGGACTAGGGGTACGGGTTGACTAAAAAGGGGCACAGGGAAATTTTAGGGAGAGATGAAAATGTTACTTTATCTTGATTTCTGTGGTGATCATTAAGCCTGCATGTGTTTATCGAAACTCTTAGAATTGGAAACTGAGAAGAGTGAATTTTATTGTATATAATTGCACCTGAATTAAAAAGTGGTTAAAAAAAAAAGGAAGGTAGAGAAGAAAACTAATCAACATTTTGTCTTTTGGACACAATATCTCAATATCTACATTTAGACCAAAGTGATGCCAATTCTTAAGCAAATTTACCTGATGTATTGCATATGTGTTAGCTGATTCCTCTTCTTCAGTTACTAGATGAACCTATTTTTTAAAAACATGACAAAAATATGGATGATTCATTCCCTCAATTTTCCCTGTTATGTATAATTCGACTCCCATGCTGAATATACATGTACCCAAACAAGAGTATGTTCACAATTTGTTTCTAGACTGCATAAAAATTAGAACGCTTCCTGCTTTAACCAAGTCAAATTGGAACACGTAGAGAATGGAGGTAGCTTAACACTCTGAGGTGATAATTTCACCTTATCGCCAACTTTTCCTGACTTACAAAGTTGTTACGCTGAATCAAAACTCCACTCTCTGAAACCACCACACCCCCTGCCACCTCTGTCCCCAACAAATATCATAATACTCTCCGAGAAGTGGTGTCTCTCAAAACGTGTTTCACAGAACAGTAACAGGAGGCAGGGGAAAAAAAAGAGGTATGTGGTAAGTCTGAGAAATGCTGCTATAGGACACTACAGAATAGGTCATTCTGATTTCTCTAACATATGAAACTCAGGTATAAAGGCAGCTGTCATCACTAAACAAGGATGAACAGGACCCCCACCTTCCAAAGCATTCATCACATAATGTAGTGTCCAGATCCCCTCTAACTCTGCTGGCTTTCCCTTCAAGTCTGCCTACTCTAATCAATAGATTAGATGCTTCCCTTTTCTGTTTTTCATTTTGGGTTTGTATGTTTGCTTATTGGTAAGTTTTTTAATTGCTGCACTCAAAAATGGATATAAAACTCTAGATGTGATCTGACCAAATCCATGGGATGAGGGTCTCTCCTGCATCATCATTTCCAGCTTTTTGTCTTTCACAAACTGATAAGCCTATGAAAATACCAGAAAATGTGGTCAAGTACAGAAGACCATGTTTTGTGTTTGGAGAACTCCCTCCAGATTGATATCAATCAATTTTTTGATTAACAAACATACTTTTGGTGTATGGTTACTCCCCAACTATGAATTCACCTAATTTTTTAATTAATTCACCTAACACATTTCTCTATCTTGTTCACAAAAAACTATAAGAAAATCTACCTTGTGACTTGAAATAAAGGTGTATCTGTACCTGTCTAGTAATCCTATCAAGGAGGGAATCACAATAGTGTCCTATAGTTTCCTACAATTTTTAACTGTAGATGCACAACATGATATGCCCCATATACCATTTATTAGAAACTTGATTGTCTTTTTTCTTTTCATATGTTACCATTTTGGATCTGTAAGTCTTGCTTTTTCTTTTCTTAGTATGTACTAATAGAGTATAAATGATTGGTCTTACAATATATAAAGACTTTTAGTTTTTTGCTAATAGAAGGAAACTTAGCAAGACATGAGGAAGAAAATGTTCTCCTTTCTCTTACAGCTCCAAAAGAAAAGAAGATACGCTTCTGATCCTGCAACTCTCCTTGCAAAATGTTACGTTGAACAAAGTCTTATAAGACATGTATTTCAGAGATTATTACCATATCTTGTCAAAGTAACCTTTAATATTCAGATGAAAATCTGAATTAGTAATGGCTAACTTACTAAATAATGCGTAGCACAGGTAATATTTAAAAGAACATGTTTCCTGGAATATGTGAAAAAAAACATGATTTTTCAGTATTTATAAAAAGGAGATCACTGATAGCTCTTCTTCCACTCACATGAGTTAAAGTAAAGCCTATAATGCTGTATTTCTTTTTACACAGTTTCAGATGTTGTCTCAGTTAAATGACCATTTTATGCTCCCAGTAATCCCTTTCTTGACTAAATATTTATAAGCCACCCACCCATTCAATGAAACAGTGAAGGAGACATCTGTTTCTCTGGCTTATTCAGCCTTTACTCTCTCTTTTCCAGTAGTAGCACCCTCATTGCCAGGTCGCAAATGTGATTTTTATGGGGTGGTTCCAGGAAGGATCCTTTGGAACATAGGCTTAGCCAATGACATACTCCAGGCCACAATAATTGGTTTGGGCCTGGATATGGGACCCAAGCCTGGTCACTCCTAGCCAGAGAGACCTAATCCCATGGCTTTTATTCCATGGGGGAAAAAAGTCCTCTTCTCTACAAGGTGGTTTTTTGTTTGTTTGTTTTTGTTTTCGCAGTCACATTAATCTGGGTTTTTGTTTGTTTGTTTTTTTAATATAATTTATTGTCAAGTTAGCTAACATACAGAGTATACAGTGTACTCTTGGCTTTGGGAGTAGATTCCCATGATTCATCACTTACACACAAGAGATAAGCTTAGAGATGCTCATGACCATCTTGCCACTAAAAGAATGACCCAGACTCAGAATGGCTCTAACATAGGAAAGCAGAGCTGAAAGATGAAGAAAAGAAGATAGAGATTATTTAAGAGACTGCTTAACCTCTGGATAGAGCTGCGCCTGAATCAGCACCTTGGTTATGAGGGCCAATGAATTCCTGTCTGCTTTGCCTTAAGTTAGTTTGAGGTGGATCTCCATTACTTAAAACAAAAACAAAAACAAAACAAACAAAACCTTAATTCATACATCCAGACTGTGCCATTAATTTAGATAAAGTTTCCTTTACATAGAATTCAGAGTCTATCTTTCTATTTTTCTTCCTTTTTGAAAAACTGGCCCATGTTCTCTCTAGATGCAGACACGTTTTCTATATTCCATGATTTCTCTGCTAGGGACCAATTCAGGCTAGGGTCTTTTTAATTCTGCTACCTATGTCACTTAATCTGTCTCCTCTCCAATCTGGGTCTCAATTTTCATTTCTACAAAATGGGAGTTAGGAAAGAGAGTCTCTAAAACCCTTTTCTCATCTAGAATTCAATGATTTTATGATGTTATATATGAAATTACTACTCAAAATACCTTCACTAACTTTTATAACGTATTTCTGAGACTAACTTGAGATAATGTTATTTTTGCATTTTAATTTATTCTTTGCATTATATATAAAATAAATTTCTTTACTTGATTTATATAATTCAGTTTCATTATTTTAACTGTTCAAGCCCAAGATAAAAATACTAGTTGGACAGAGAAGAAATGGAAAGAGAAACTTTCCATTATAAAAATTTTATAAAATTTATATTATAATTTTTATAATTTATAAAAAAAGCAAGTTGTAAATGGCAATTATATAAAATCACATTTATATAAAATACATCCAAACATTACACACCCTATATACCATCATTATAAAAACTGTATTTTTTCCTTTTCATATTTTAAGTTCTGAGCTCCTAAGCCCTGCCTTTGCTTTTATTCATGTTAGCTAATAGAATAAAAATACAGTTTTCTATAGATATTTATGTGAAAGCATAGAAAAAGGTCTAGAAGAACATATATGAAAAAAACAGAGGTTGATTTCCTGGACACACAATAAGAGTGGTGGCAAGATGACAGCTTTGTATGTAAAGTTTCAGTTTTTCACTTTTAATGGCACTATTTTGTGCATTACTTCCGTAATTTTTTTAACATGTTCTTTAAAGGAAGGTTTACTACGTTTGTACCTTTTACTTAATACCAGTGACTATTTTTATCTTTCTGTTTACAGATAGGTGTTAAGCCTCAGTTAACAGCATAGAAGCAGAAGATAAGCAAATAAATACAAGCGAAAAAAATAAAGTGTGTTTAGTGCTAAATGATTTCTAAAAACGAGCTTCTCTAATATTCTAAGTGTAGTAACAACTCTTTGAAAACTTTGATGAAAGGATACTTACTTTATTATTTGGGAAATGTTCATCGTCAACATCTTCACCCAAAGAGACCAAATCACCCTCTACTACTCTTGACCCATAGGTTCCAAGTCTGTAGGATACTGCCTCATTCCAAATTTTACTGCTATATGCATGAACGTAGAATATGCGCATAGAATGGGGAAAAGAGAACCACGCCTGGATACAACCCTCCTCCGTCATGCCAAAGCGATGCAGTGACTCCAACAATGCTCTCTCTCGAACTTTGAATTCAGGCATCAATGAAAGTGTGCCTTTAGCATCCTCTGAAATAAAGAGAAAATCAGTGAGTCAACCACTTTCCTTTAAAGGCCAGTTATAAGTACCTTTATTATGCCCTCTAAATGAGAGGCAATGAACTGTGTCATCTTATAAACTTGAATATGAAGATGATGCTTATTACCAACTATAAACCTAGCTATACCTGAAGAGTTTGTTTGTTTAATAAAGATCATTAGTCATATAGTCCATTCTCCATTCATTTTCCCTGCTTTAAAAAAAATAGCAAAAAGCACATTAGTAATACCTACTTCAGAATGGAGATAAACTAACTGGGAATTATTCAGAGGACCTCTTTTAAAAAAGGCATGAAATAAACCTGTGAGCCTATAGATTTTTAAAGAGCTATTATGAACACTTATATAGAATATTTGGAATAAGAAAGGTTGGATCCTTCATGTATGCTAACAGGCCTTGCTAATGGGGTGCTTTTTAAAATTAAATTGATGGACTCTACTGCAAAGAGGCTTATTCAGGTAGGAATCCTCATTTTAGTAAATGTGCCACATGTTGCTCATGCACACTGAACTGTATGAATCATTGCCGTAAGGACATTATGTTCTCTGGACTCTAAATAATACAAACACATACGTCATTTCGAGAGTGAAACTCCATGTAGATTGACTCTAGAACCCACACTCATAACCACTTTTCTTTAGTGCTTCTCATTAAACATTCTGCATTATAAACCATGACATTGGGCTAAAGTGTCAAAATTGACAGGGCTGAATGGCGACTAAGCCCAAATCAATGCACAAAGTTTTGGATACAACAAATAATACTTTTATGTAGTTGGTTTTTCAGTCTCCCCGAGTTGTAGCATATACTTCCATCAGTACCAGTTTAGAATTTGGAATTCTTATCTCCTCTGAGGGTACAGACCAAGAAAAACTAAGAAGCTATTTCTCCCCTTACTCCTACCCCCAGGCAAGAGTTAAAACAGACAAGAGTTCTGGATATTTGGCCCAAACTAAAGTGTCTTGGCCATGTAATAAAATTATTAAATATATAACATACTATAATCTATTTCCTATCACATTTATGTTGCAATGAATGCCTGCCTAATGACATACATTTATATTATAGATTTGCATGACTATGTATGGGGTAAAGAAACTTTTAAATACCAGTTTGAAGAAAATATTTCTTTGCTCTGTTTACAGGATCATCCAAATCTTCTGGTGTAAGAAATAATTTCACAGCCTCCACCTTTAAAAATCAAGCAAGCAAACATAGTAAATGAAAATGACAAATTGCTTTTTTAAAAAATGTTTATTTATTTTTGAGAGAGAAAGCATGAGCAGGGAGGGGCAGAGAGAGGGAGAGAGAGAGTCACAAACAGGCTCCATGCTGTCAGCACAGAACCGGATGCTGGGCTCAAACTCACAAATTGCGAGATCATGACCTGAGCCAAAATCAAGAGTCAGATGCTTAATTGACTGAGCCACCCAGGTGGCTGCAAATCACTTTTTAAAAAAAGATACAAATTCTCTAGCATCATAAAAAAAAAAAAAAATAGGCACTTAACCAATGATATTTGGTGCTGCAATTTTATCTTCAAGCTTTCAAAAATTAAACAGTGTTAAATTGGTAAATAAATCTGTACCAAGCAACTTTACACACAGGTTTAAAATATTCTGAACTGGGGCACCTGGGTGGCTCAGTTGGTTGAACATCTGACTTCGGCTCAGATCATGATCACGCAGTTCGTGGGTTTGAGCCCCATGTCAGGCTCTATGCTGACATCTCAGAGCCTGGAGCCTGCTTTGGATTCTGTGTCTCCCTCTCTCTCTACTCCTCTCCCATTCATGCTCTGTCTCTCAAAAATAAATAAAAGTTAAAAAAAATTAAAACAAAATATTCTCAACTGGAAAAAGTGCCTCCCATCACTTCCATATTCTACTTCTGTCATTCCTTATCTCTATCATTGAGTTATGACTGCATGTATGAACTAATGACATAAAACTCAAACCTGACCAACATAGACAACAAAAACAGGGGAGGTAATAAGCATAGGAAAATGGTGAACCACTAAATTTCATTCCAGTTCTCAAGTTTTGGAATGCTTTGGTCTTTAAAATAATTGCCAAAATCTTTTTTTTTATTGCCAATATTAATATTTTCTTTTGAAAACTAAATAGATTAAAAGATGTTCCTTTTTTTTAATGCTATCTATGAGGTCCTCTATATTATTATTATTATTATTATTATTATTATTATACTGTCTCCAGCATGGTGATTCATAAGTATATGTTTTAGAGTAGGAAAGGATCTTAAAATAGATCATTCAACCTAAAATCCCAGTCTTATTTTACAGTATTCATTCATCCATTCAAACAAATATATGTTAAGAAGCTAATTCATTCAAATAAATATTACTAAGCATCTGTGATGTGCTAGGCACTATGCAGAGTACCAGGGGTGGAATGTTGAGCAAGAGAGACATAGTGTTTGTTTACTGGAAACGATTAAATAAACATTAACAGTAAAATATAATAAAACCTAAGATGGGAAATCCAAGAGGCTTTGAAGTCACAAGATAAGAATAATTCAATTTTTCTTGGGAATGGGATGAGAATTTAAATTGAGATGCAAAGAATATAAAGGTTGGGGAGAAAATGTTTCCAAGGAAAGAAAATATGGCTTTCTAGCATGGGGCCAGCCTCGAAGTTGGCCCCCGCTGATCTCCATTCCCTGGTACTCATGCCTCGTGCAGTCCTCTTCTGTACTTACCAGGGTGGATCTGCGTGCCCAGTGAGTAAAACAGAGCAGAAGTGACGATGTCACTTCTAAGATTACATTATAAAAGACACTCGATTTATGCTGTGGTCTCTCTCTCTCATTCATTTGTGCTCCTGAACTCCTCTCTCATAGGGAAGTCACTCCATGAGTAGTCCCATGATGGGAAACTAATGCTTCCTGCCAAAAGCAGAGTGTGCTTGGAAGGAGATCCTCTGTGCCTCATCAAGTCATCAAAGACTATAACCCTGGCTGACAGTGTGACTGCACACCATGAGACACCCTGATGCTGCAACACCCAGCTTGGCTGCTCCCAGATGCCTGACCCTCAGAGACAGTGAGATAATAAATGCTCATCATTATAGACCATGCAGTTTGCGAGTAGTTTGTTTGTCACACAGCAACAATTGACAGCTAAAGCTCTAGCAAAGTTAAAAAAAAAAAAAAATGAGAAGCACAGAATATGAAGTTTAAAAGAGGGGACAGCTTTTGTTTAAATGCTGTAAGAAATGTGAATTTTGCATCATCGGATGCCATATTTCTGGAATTATAGGGTGTTACGTTTCCTCCAAATCCTCCATTCACTTCATTAAGAATTTGGTGAGTGCTCATCAATTCTCTGTTAAGTCTCAAGTATTAAACACAGGGACATCACATACAATTTCACTTTATTACAGTGTGATACTAAGACTACAATAGCTGCTCATAAATGTTCAATAATGTAGCATATGGTGTATGTATGTGTGTACATATGCATTCACATGCTGGGTTAACAAAGCAAAGGGCTGGGTTACGTAGTAAGTATAACTGACAAAACAAATCAGAGCAGAGTGTTTTTTTTTTAATCCATACCATTTCACTCTTCAGCAAAGCCAATCCAATCTGGTCAGTGTGAACTTTCCTTCCCATCCCAAATCTCTGCGGTCCATAGTAATTTACAAACCCTTTATTCTACAAATACAAGAAAATCAATCATTAAGAGCATATTATTATGTGAGCACTGGGTGTTGTATGTAAGCGATAAACCACGGGAATCTACCCCCAAAACCAAGAGTGCACTGTATACAATGTTAGCCAATTTGACAATAAATTATATTAAAAAAAATTAAAAACTAAAATTAAAAAAAAAAAGCATATTGTTATGGACTGTATGCCTGTATATCCCCCAAAATTCATACGTTGAAATCCTAACCTCCAATGTGATGGTATTTGGAGGTGGGGACGCTGGGAGGTAATCAGAGCTCTCATGAATGGGATTAGTGCCCTTCTAAGAAAAGACCTTGGAGCTAGCTCACTCTATTTCCACCATGTGAGAATACAACACGAAGACAAGGCTGGCACCCTGATCTCAGGCTTTCAGCCTCCAGCATGATACAAAATATATTTCTGTGATTTAAAAGTCACCCAGTCTATGGGTCTTTGTCATAGGCCCAAAGTGACTACAACACATTAATAGAATTATTGTGTCAGATATCTAATCAAGTTTCCTCTTCATATTTATTTTAATAAAAGAATACTGTAATCAGCAATATACACATGGGAACCAAATGGTCTGAGATATGCTATACAATTAAAGAAAAGAAAGAAGAAAAACAAACAATTAAATGTTAGAAAATAAGGCCAGCAAAAAAAGCCTTAAAAAATAGGTCAGCTTTCCATTCATATTACTGAAGGGTATTCTAGGATGCAGGACTTTCAATGTTAAAATTGGGGAAGTTCTGGGAAAACTGGGATGAACTGGTTACTGGGTGTGATCTTTGCTCTAAAGCTCTTTCTGATTCTGAGATGCTCCTGTTGTCTGGAGATGCTGGGAATAAGCAATACATTTACTTCAAACCCAGCAAGTCTTAGTTCCTTTATACAGAACAATTCATTTTTTAATTATCTCAGTTTCTAAAGACCTGAGTCAAGAGAATGACATGGCATCACTTCCCCAAGAACAGAAAATTGTAAATTACTCTTCAACCTTAAAGACAATAATAGTCAGTGGTTAAACATGCTCTCACAAGGAAAACATCAGGGCCCAGATGGTTTCTTGAAAGATAAGAGTCTTCCACACTCACTTTATGAGAGGAGATCATATTTATTCATTCAGCAATTATTACTTCAAATTTGGAAAAATAATATCAAATAATATCCTAGAATAACCAGAAGAGTTTTAAATACCCCTTCAAATTACTTAGGGCTGGATATAACAAAAGGTTTCTAGTGGTCAAAGTTATAACCGTCTAAAACAAAACTTCAAAGACTTCTTATTTTCAGAACTAAAGGAAAGTTGGCTAAAGCTAAAACCATTTCTAATGGGGATTTTGGGATTTTATAACTAGCAGTTGTGTATCCATAAGTTCCAAATGAAAGACAGGCAATAAATGCTATCAGACTTCAGAGAAACTTTCTCCCCTTTTTAAGGGATATTATTTTAGTAGCAGTTTTTCAGGACAGAGAAAAGAATTTTAGATACAGAAGTAAGGGAAAAACAACCATATAAGGAGTATACAATCAAACAGTGTCTATGCACAGGTAAATGTGCTGAATTTTAAAAATCTTTATTAGAAGTCATTTTCCTGACTATAAGGCATAATAACTGATTAAAAACCTGGCTTTTTGTTTGTTTGCTTTTCTTTGGAGAGGAATAAAACTGTGTAAAAAGGTCTTTGTGGTCAGAATCTTATATCAGTGTTTCTCAATGTTAGCTGTAGAGTAAAATCAGCTAGGGAGTTTTTAAAAATATTAATAAACTAAGCTGCATTCCCAAATGTTCTTATTTAATTGGTTTGGGGGTAGAGATTGACTACTGAGATTGCGTACAAGCATCCCAGATTGAGGATTACTGGTCTAGATCAGAACTTGTCAAACGACTAATGGCCTATAAGTCAAATGTGGCCCTACACCTATTTTTGTAAATAAAGTTTTATTGGAACACAACCATGCTCATTCATTTATGTATTGTCTATGGCTGCTTCCACACAATGGCAGTATAGTGGCTGCAAAAGAGACCATATGCCTAGCCCTCTACAGAGAAAGTTTGCTAACCATACTCTAGATGATCAGACTGAAGGCTATGGTATGTTTAGATGCCTGGCAAATGTCACTTATATGTTTATGTTAAATACCTTTTTATTGCAAGACATAATAAAATGCATGTGATTTACTACATTGAAAAAAATCATAATTAGACTAAAAAGAAAAAGATTGTATATAATTCTGATAAGTAATGTAACTATTTACCAAAGATTTCTGAAAAAAATTACTGAACAAATTTCCAAAAAAAAATAATCCTTTTGCCTAAAATACTACTCTATATGGCATGTGCTAAACATACAAATAACAACCAAAAAAACCTACCTCTGTTCTTATATAGATAGCTTCCCCCTCCCCACACACTCTGGATAACACTATATGTTACATTTTTAAAAATCACATTAAAGCTGTTTTTTAATACAAAAATATACTACCAAGAAAATTAAAAATAAGCCAAATGTCCCTGTCATTTTTTAAATAATTACATATACACATTTAAAAAAAGGTACGTTTTTCTTCCTGCCTCAGTGTAAAGAGGATTATAAACATTTTCCTATAACATTATTTTAAAATTGAGTTTTCTTACCTTAACATTTTCTATTGCCTCTAAAATTCTGTCTTTCAGGTTTGCAGAGTCATTTATCTGGTTTTTTAAATTTCTGATGACAATATCAAAGTGATTTCCTTTGAGCTGACCAAGTCTAAGGGAATCATCTATAGATCGAATATTAAACACATTCATTCTTTTCTTTTCAATTTCTTTTTCAATATTTTTCAACCTATAAACGATAAATCATATAGACTCAGTTAAATCTTACATTTAAAAATTAATGTAAGTTTAAATGACAGTTGCCAGACAACCACTTATACCAGAACACCTAAAAATTCAAAAGTTAATGTTATTTCAACGAATGTGCACTAAAAAACCCATTATTATAGGATCATATTAACAGAGTTGTTTTATGACCTGAAACACATACTCCTAATGCTATCACTTTATCTGTGCCTTCTGACTTCTCCTTAATTTAACTGGTAAAAACCTCTTAACTGTTCTAGTCTTCCTGTCCTCAGACTTTGTTCCTTTCCTCCTCAGTCTCTCTTCCTCCAACATTACTAAGAAAAACCAGTAGCACCAGAGGATTTTACTAAAATTCTGCTCTGAACACTTTTTCTTTAATATTTATTTATTTTTGAGAGTGGGGGAGGGGCAGAGAGAGAGGGAGACACAGAATCCAAAGCAGGCTCCAGGTTCTGAGCTGTCAGCACAGAGCCCGATGTGGGGCTCAAACTCATGAACCACGAGACCACGACCTGAGCAGAAATCGGACCTTCAAACGAATGAGCCACCCAGGCGCCCCTGCTCTGAACATTTTCTTACTCAAACTTTCAATTCTTTCCCAAGTCTAAAGAATAGATTCCAATTATTAGCATACCTTTAAAGACTCTGTAAGAAAGCATTTTCCTTACATTCATATTTTCTGTCATACTTATAGGAACTATCTGTTTTATCAGGTAGGTAGTTAACTTACTGCTCGTCCAAATACGTCTTCAAGTTTTTTTCATCTGCTAAAATCTTACTATTACTTGAAGGGTAATTAAAATCCTATACCCATTAGCCAAATCAAAGGGCTCTCTCCTCCTAGGAATTAATAATATTTTGTCTTTAGTAGTTGAAAACCAGTTTCTAACATCTAAATATCTTTGAAAGCTAAAGTCTTTCTCTCTTACTATACTGTACTTTAAAAAAAATTTTTTTTTATGTTTATTTATTTTTGAGAGAGAGACAGAGACAGAGCATGGGGTCAGGGAGGGACAGAAAGAGGGAAACAGAACTTGAAGCAAGCTCCAGGCTGCTGAATCACTATGCTGTGTATCTGACACTAATGTAACATTGTGTGTCAAGTATACTAAAAAAAAAAAGTAAAGAAAAGAAAAGAAAAGAAAAGAAAAGAAAAGAAAAGAAAAGAAAAGAAAAAAAAGAGGTTACTGTGGCTATTCTGAGTAGTGGAATTATTAGTGACTTTTAACTTCATTCTTACATTCTTCTATTTTCTGAATCTACTGTAATAAATATGTATTTATTTTACAATTACAAAAAATATTTTTAAAATTTGAGAAAGCTGAAAGGAGGTTAATTTGAATACTTTGCTCTTCATTTAATGAGGATTTATTTTATTTTATTTATTTTTTTAACGTTTATTTATTTTTGAGACAGAGACAGAGCATGAATGGGGGTGGGTCAGAGAGGGGAGACACAGAATCTGAAACAGGCTCCAGGCTCTGAGCTGTCAGCACAGAGCCCGACGCGGGGCTCAAACTCACAGACCGTGAGATTGTGACCTGAGCTGAAGTCGGCTGCTTAACCGACTGAGCCACCCAGGCGCCCCGAGGATTTATTTTAAATGTAAGGAACCATGACGATAAAAGCATAAAAAGTATTATAGTAATTAAAAATACATACATTTGTAACACACTGTCCTGAATATAAATGCATATTCAAATATGGTACGGGGTATTTTTTAAACTTTTAATTTTATGTCATTTCTATACCCAACACAGGGCTTGAACTTACAACCCTGAGATCAAGAGTCACAGGCTATACCAACTGTGCCAGCCAGGCGCTGGTACAGGATTTTTAGAAACAATTCAGATCATTTAAAATCTTTCACTTCTCAAAGTGTCTGTCTTAAAACAACCTATATTTGTAGTATAAATTTAATGTTTATTTATTTTTGAGAGAGAGACAGAAAGAGAGAGTCCAAGTAGGGGAGGAACAGAGAGAGAGGGAGACACAGAATTGGAAGCAGGCTCCAGGCTCTGAGCTGTCAGAACAGAGCCCGACGCAGGGCTCGAACCCACAAACTGGGAGATCATAATCTGAGCCGAAGTCAGACGCTTAACCAACTGAGCCACTCAGGTGCCCCTTCAGTGTAAATTTAAGATATAATGCTATTTAGATGATAATCATATTATTAAAGAATGTGCTGTTCAGTAAGCTTTCAATCAATTAATTACTATTGGAGCGCCTGGGTGGCTCAGTCGGTTGAGCATCGGACTTCAGCTCAGGTCATGATCTCGCAGTTCGTGAGTTCAAGCCCCGCGTCAGGCTCTGGGCTGACAGCTCAGAGCCTGGAGCCTGCTTCCGATTCTGTGTCTCCCTCTCTCTGCCCCTTCCCCGCTCATGCTCTCTCTCTGTCTCTCAAAGATGAATAAACGTTAAAAACAAAATTTTTTTAAATTACTATTGATAGTGAGGTTAATATGTTCCTAGTGTTCTGATTTTTTAAATCTTACATTTATCTATCTGATGCAATAAGATAGAAAAGTTCTATCTTATAAAGTAATGTCATATTACCTCTCTGGAGTCACTTTTCTAACAACCATTGCTTGATAGGTGACAGCTTTCTTGTCTTTAAGGCCTGCATAACTAAAATCTGAAGGAATCACACCAAGTTTCATAGCTAAAAAACCAACTGCTTCAAACATTTCCAGATTTTCTTTCCGTAGCGTAAAGGCTGAAACAAAGAAAAACACAAGATTACACACACACACACACACACACACACACACACACCAGCTGTGATACATCAATTACATTCTTAGTAGACAAACAGGTTAATATAATGAATCAAATTATTCATTTAAGTAGGTATAAGTATTTTTTAGTCAAGATACAAAATCAGTGTCTTAGATTACAACTATCATTTAAAAAATACTAATTGGCTCAGCAAAGGCTTACAGAAAAAAACATCTAAATTCCTTAATTGGGCATTCATATCTGGCCATAATCTCCCTTTTCAGTCTCCACATGTGCCACTTCCATTCATGTATCTTATACAACCCAGAGACTATCTCATAATTCCTGGATGGACTAGATCCTTCCACAGCTTTGTACTTGCACACATTTGAATCCCTCTGTTTAAATGTGTTCCTCCCATTTTACTTGCAATGCTTGTATGCACTCCTCATGATCCAACAACAGCAGCAGTTCTCTCTCAAATTCTTTCCAAGTTCCCCACACTGAATGCTCCTAAGCAGGGATCGTGTTGGTTTTCTCAATCGTTAACACCCACAGCCTAACACACAGTAAGTATGCAGATAATTGTCAAGTGAATGAATAAATAAACTCCACAACGTGTTGATTACATAATCTGGCATGTCTCCACAAGTTGTCATTATGGATATCATGACACTTGCCATTATAATTTATCTCTTTATGTTTGTCCGCCCCACAAACTGGTAGTTCCAGGACAGCAAACCAGTAGATAGAAGGGTGCTTGCCTTGTGGTAGGTGCTTAAAATGTCTACCAGATGACACAGTGGGAGTGAGATTATGGAGGTAGGGAGAAGGAACAAGCCCAGTACCAACTAACACCAAAGAAGTTCCCCCATATGCTGGCCTACATAACCCACCAGCATTGATAGTAACAAAATACCACAACCCACAAGTCACCATATTTACATATAAGATACATCAAACTATTGCCCTCTTCCCTCAAGTCATGAAATGGAAACACAGGGTTTTTTGCAAAATAATTTATATTTTGTTCAGTTGTCATAATTGTCATCGGCAGCTACAAGGGTCTCTGTGAATAATGAGTACTCTAGGAAAAATGAACATTAAACATAAACATGATTCAGGAAGTAGAAGGATGTGAACTCTATCTATCTATCTATCTATAAATATATACAATAGCTAAACAAGAGCTTATAATATCCACACTTTAGAATATCATGCAGTTGTTTAAAAGAATGGGGAAGACCTGTTATTTATATCTCTTAATGAATAATCTCTAAAAACATGAAAATAGCAGGTTTCAAAAATATGCATAGTGCATATAATTTATGTAAAAGTTTTAAAAATCTACAATGCAATATTGTATATTTTCAATGTTTTAATTTTTATAAGAAAAATATTTTTGCTTGCACATTTAAGAATTGTTAAAGTATAAACAGATATAATTTCTGAAGAATATTCAGGCACTATCCATTACTTTCTAGATATTTTTTACCACTAGGGCCATTATTTTTTATACGATCATACAGCTTCCTAGATTTCTCCAAATTTTCTATTATAGCAGTGATAAGTTAAATTTACTATGACTTCTGTTATTCTTAAAGAACTGATAAAAGAAGTAAAAGAAAGGAAAGAATCATACACGTCAATTCTGTGTCTAAGTTACAATCTGTTCTTTACACTTTCACGTTATCCTAACCAAATGGATTCGAATATAAACGTCTTAGTCCAAGACTGCTATTTATATCACTTGTTTCAAATAAAATGAAATGAAAAGCCCATATTTAAAATGTAGAGAAATTATAAACTCAAAATATCTCAGCTTTTGTCATGATAGGATTTAATTATACAGTTTAAATAAAATGATTTAGGAAGATGTGCTAGGCTAAGGATACAATGGTCAATTAAAAAAAAAAAAAAAAATGGTCCCTGTCTTGAAAGCATTTAGTCTTAAGAGGCCTAAAAGAATTTGAGGAAGAAGTGCCTCTGGAGGTTTAAAGAATGAACAGAAGCATGGCAAGCAGCCAAAGCAATAAGATAGAAATATCAAATATTTCTGTTTTTGTAAGATTTATGGGACCTTATTATTTCATAGGGTCTATAATGTTCCCCCTTTCCCAAGTACATACCTGTGTGAAGCTAAGTTTTGTTCTTTTGATTCATTCAAAACAAGAAATTCCAACAGACTGAATGCAAGAACAGATATGAGAATCCAGCTGACTTCTATGAAATCAGGCATTAGAAAGATTTGCAGAACTGTAAAACAATGCTTCTTGTCACTAATTTATAGTTGAAATGTTTTTTTCATTAAAATTCTTATCATTTTAATAGTAATAGATTATTTTAAACAACTTCATACATTAAATTTTTTTTAAAATTGAAGTATAGTTGACAAACAATATTACTTTAGTTTCAGGTATACAACATGGTGGTCCAACGATTTTTCTGTTTTAATAGGTTAGATATCAATAGGTAATAAACACACAAACGAAAGTTGTTTGTGGTCTCCGATAACTTATAAGAGCTATCCCCTTCAGGTGTCCTAGAACCAAAATGTCTGAGAGTCAATTAGGAACATTTTGAAAAAATACAGGTAGCCCCTCAAGTATATCAAATTTGTGGAACTAGACAGAAGTCACTAAAATATTTTTTTAAATATTTTTTAACGTTTATTTATTTTTAAGAAAGAGAGAGAGACAGAATGTGAGCAGGGAAAAGGCAGAAAGAGAGGGAGACACAGAATCTAGAGCAGGCTCCAGGCTTCGAGCTGTCAGCACAGAGCCCGACGCGGTGCTCAAACTCATGAACCCTGAGATCATGACCTGAGCTGACATCGGACACTTAACCAACTGAGCCACCCAGGCACCCAAGTCACTAAAATACCTGAAGAGTAAAAGAAATGCAAAATTCGGTCAAGTGTTGCAGCAGCAGCGCTAGGTGTCACAAACTTTTTAAAGTAGACCAGGAAACTGTATTCCAAAAAAGGCCAAGAAACAAATCCTTACAAGTTTTGAAGTTTATGTATTTGGTAACTAGGGTTTAAGGTGTCAAATCTACCCCTGACAATGTGGGTACGTCACTCACTAGCTGTTAAG
The DNA here is from genome assembly GCF_007474595.2 of Lynx canadensis. Lineage (NCBI taxonomy): Eukaryota > Metazoa > Chordata > Mammalia > Carnivora > Felidae > Lynx > Lynx canadensis. The sequence continues at coordinate 70,580,773 of NC_044309.1, forward strand.
CAAGCTCAGCCATGTAGGAAGGAACCTCCAAATTGTCTGAAATTATATCATTTGTTGTGGATTAGCCGTAGAGCATAAGCACTTTTTATTTCATTTGTGAGGATTTAGAACTTAGAATAGGAATATTAAGGAGAATCAAACCCATAATTTTAGTGTTTGTATAAATGAATCTGTGTCTTACATACTTGGAATGTTTAAGAGAATGAGACTCCCATATATTCCAATTACAAATGTCTAATTGATTTAAATTTGTCTTTTTACATTGAAATCTCATTAAGTTAGTAACTAATAAGGAAACAACACAGGAAAACTTAAAGATCACCAAATTTATAAGTTTAATTTATAACATTTTCTTAAATACTTGGAAAAAGTGAAGTGTTTAAAAAGAAAACCAACTATGCTAAATTTTAAAATTCACGTTTAGAGGGGCACCTGGGTGGCTCAGTCAGTTAAGTGTCCAACTTTGGCCCAGGTCATGATCTCGCAGTTCGTGGGTTTGAGCCCTGTGTCTGGCTCTGTACTGACAGCTCAGAGACTGGAGCCTGCTTTGGATTCTGTGTCTCCCTCTCTCTCTGTTCCTCCCTGGCTTGCACTCTGTTTCTCTTTCTCTCTCAAAAAAAAATAAATAAATAAAAATAAAAAAATTAAAATAAAATAAAATTCACTTTTAGAGAATTCCACTTGTTAGAATAATTGGTACTAGATTCGACCTCCCACTGTAAACAAATAGAAAGCTGGACAAAACACAAGAAACACCCGTTTTTAGACACTGGAGAACAGGCAGCATAGAACTATGATCCAAAAAGAAAAGGAAAACAAAGTAAGTGAGTCCTAAAATACAGTTTGTTTGTGTGTTTGTTTGTTTTTGGCATAGAGATATTTACCTGACCACAGCACATGGAGGAGGAATCCAGGGAGAACACAGTGGTTGTACTGAATTAAAAGGGTGGAGGTTAGAGTTCAGGAAGGCTGAGTGGCTGGAATTCACAGGGCAGAGTTCTAGATAAGAGGAAGCTATGTGTGCACAAAGAGTTCCAGAAATCTGCATAGGTGATCCCTTGAGGTGTTTGCTTTTTAGTAATCTGCACATACCTAGGATTAATTGCTATATACTATTTATCTAATGTTGCATAACAGGTCACTGCAAACCTCAGTGGCTTACAGTGTTCATTTATTTCTCATAGCGCCTGTGGGTCAGAGATTCAAGAGCAGCTTGGTTTGGTGGTTTGAGTTCATGCTCTCTCAAGAGGCTGCAGTTAGATGTGGCTGAGAATATAGTTATTCAAAAGCCTGACAGGAGCTGAAGGATCCATTTCCAAGGGGACTCACCTACATGGCTGGCAAGTTGTATTGGCAGTTGGCTACAGCCCTCAGCCCTCCAGTGAGCCATATGTATATCTTCACAGTATAGTAGCTGGCTTACCCTACAAAGAGCAATCCAAGAAACACGGGCAAAAAGTATAATGCTACCTATGATCTAGCCTTAGAAGACACATACACCATCACTTGTGTCATATTCTACTGGCTGCAAAAGCCACTCTGTGTGAGTACCAGGAGAAGAGCATTAAGAATCTTGGGGTTGAGAACTACGATCCACCTTTTGGCTCGAATACTTTTAGTACGACCACACAAACCCCCAATTCAAAACATACTCATTCCTTCCCAAGGCCTCCAACACTCATACGATTAAAACAGTTCAAATGCTAGCATTTTTTTTTTATCTAAATCAGGCCCAGCTATAGATAAGGTTCCTTGAATACATATCAAATCAGAATCCTCAAATACAATTTCTCTTAATATGAAGGCTCTGAAGGACCGTGACACAAAGAGACAAATCTGCTTTTCACACACCTTGAAATGTTGAAACACACATAGGACAAGTGCTATACACTCTTTATTCAAACTGGGGGGGGGGGGGGATAGATATACCTACAAGTTACTCTTACACAGCAGTTCTGAATCCAGCCAGGTGTATGTTGTTGTTCCTTTATTAGCATTCAGTCCTCCCAGTATCTGGGAATAATTACTATAGCTCTAGAGTCCACTTTTGGGTGTCAATTTTGCCCTCCAAGTGAAACTTCCTCTTCTGTAAAAGTTACCTATTTATAATGCAGTAGTTTTCTTAGCCCAATTCCTGCCTTTGAAAGTCTGGCAGTACTGGGGTGCCTAGGCGGCTCAGTCAGTTAAGTGCCAAACTTCGGCTCAGGTCATGATCTTGCAGTCCATGAGTTCAAGCCCTGTGTCAGGCTCTGTGCAGGCAGCTCAGAGCCTGGAGCCTCTTTGGATTCTGTGTCTCCCTCTCTCTCTGCCCCTCCCCAGCTCATGCTTTGTCTGTCTCTCTCAAAAATAAACAAACATTAAATAATAATAATAATAATAAATAAATACAAAATAAAAGTTTGGTAGTACAAAGGCCTCTATTTTGTACTGTCTTTGACCTTTTCAAAAACTATGTGGGTTCACTCTATTAGACAAGGATACACTCAAATTTTGTGAAGACCAGATGTTTTCAACTTAGGGCTTCTACTGAAGATAGTGAGGGAAAATGTCCCCTAAATCCTTAGGGGTATTACTGTTTAACACAGGGGATCCTTGAGTCATGCCCTTCAAGTCCCCAGAGGGCCTTTGCCTGTCTGAATCATTCTGAGACACTGGTAGAGGTTTGTGCAAAAATTTTAAAAAAGGATTTCACAGTTCACACCCTAGATTTCCTTGCTAGAACATGTCCTGACCTTGCCATGATTTTCTCTTTGTCTGGAAGCCATTTCTTAATTTAAACATAATGTGCCATCTTAAGAAACTGGGGATTTTTTTTTTTTTGAAGAAAAAAAATGATTTTGAACCCAGTGAGTTCTAGCTCCTTTATATCTAGCAGTTTTTCCTTTAGAATTTTACTACAAGCAGTAGAAAAGAAACCTTCAACACTTTGCCTACAAATCTCTTTAGCTACAGTGCTCCTCTTTAGAAACATTTCTACTTTCCATTTTACTGCCTACAACAAGGTTGCCAAACTTTGTGTCACTACATAACAAGTATTCCTTTCTTCCAGGTTCTAATAATACTGTCCCTTCCTTTAAACTGTCCTTGATAGCCTCCCTGAGGTAACTTCAAACATCTGCCTGCCAACAGGTCCAAAGACATTGCTACCACAAGTTTTAGGCTTTTGTTATAGAAGCAACTCATTTCTGGTACCAAAATATGTTATTTAATGCTGCACAATAAATCACCCCAAATTTTAGTGACATAAAATAATAAGCATTTCCTATCTGTTATGGACTAAATATCTGCATCACCACCACCACCCCCAATCCTCAAATTCCTATGTCAAAGTACTAGTCCCAGTGTGGCTGAATTTGGAGATGGGACCAGTAAGAAAGCAATTAACATTAAATTATGTCATAAGGGTGGGGCCCTGATTCAATAGGATTAGTGTCCTTATAAGAAGAGACATCAGAGACCTCCCTTCCTCTCTCTTAATTTCTCTCTCCATGTGTGCACAAAGAAGAGGTCATGTGGGCACATAGTAAAAAGATGGCTGTCTACAACCCAACAGGACAACCTTTACTAAACATCAACCCTGCTGGTACCTTGATCTTGGACCCCCAGTCTCCAGAACTGTAAGAAAATAAATGCCTACTGTTTAAGCCACTCATGTATATGGTATTTTGTTATAACAGTCTGAGAAGACCAACATACTATTCCAGCAGTTTCTGTGGGGCAGGAATTCAGAAGTTGGACCGCTTTGGCTTGAGGGATACTATGAAGTTGCAGTCAAATATTAACTGAAGCTAAAGGTCATGTCCAAAGTGGCTCACTCACATCAGTGACTAAGTAGATGCTGGCTAGTGATGGGAAGCATCAGTTTCTCCCTATAGGGCTTCTTGAGTGTTTTCAAGGTATGCTGTCTTGGTTCTGTCAGAATAAGTAATATGAAATGCCTTTTATGACCTAGCCTCAGAAGTCACTCACTGTGGCTGCCATATTCTATTACTTAGACAGGATGGCCCTGATTCATTGTGGGTGGGCATTACAAAAGGTCATGAATATCAGTAGTTGAGGATCACTGGGGGCTATCTGAATGCTGGCTACCACATTCCACCAGGCTAAACGATGAAATATTAGGCATTTGTAATCTAGTCAATTTGTAATCTCTTTGTCAGAGATTATACAAAGCTGGAGAGCAGCCAAAGAGAACAGAGAGGAGAAATCTAACTAAATAGCAAGGGCATGCAGGAGAAGCCACAGAAGGATCATGCTATAATAGTAGAACTATATGACTGACAGCTCTAGAGTAAAGCCTACTCTAGACCTCCCTTAGTCAAACTCAAAATGAAGCCTCAAATGCATTTGCAAATTACTTCCTACCCGTTAAAGCAAAGTTCAACACTCTTTAAATGAAGACAACATAATCCAGACAGTCAACAAGGTAACACTCACTAAGTTTGACCTTCAAAAAATATTACTAAACATGCAAAGAAGCAGGAAAATATGACCCACAACACAACTAAAAGACATTCACTAGAAGCACATCCAGAAATGACAGCAACAGAATTAGCAGACATTTTTTAAAGACCTATTGGGGCGCCTGGGTGGCGCAGTCGGTTAAGCGTCCGACTTCAGCCAGGTCACGATCTCGCGGTCCGTGAGTTCGAGCCCCGCGTCAGGCTCTGGGCTGATGGCTCAGAGCCTGGAGCCTGTTTCCGATTCTGTGTCTCCCTCTCTCTCTGCCCCTCCCCCGTTCATGCTCTGTCTCTCTCTGTCCCCAAAAAAAATAAATAAACGTTGAAAAAAAAAATTTAAAGACCTATTAAAAATAGGCTCAAAGATTATAGGAAAACATAAACATAATAAGTTGAAGACCTAAGAAAGAACTAAATGACACTTCTAGAGCTGGAAAATGCAATTCTTAAAATAAAAATTTAACTGGATGTTTAAATCTTTCATATATTTTCTTCTGCAAAAAGTATTCTAGGAAAATGGATATGGTGCTATCTCAAAAAATTAAATACAGAATTACCATATGACCCAGCAACTACACTTCTGGGTACACATCCAAAAGAACTAAGAACAGGGACTTGAACAGATATTTTTACAGCCATGTTCACAGCAGTATTATTCACAATAGACAAACGATAGAAATAACACATGCCCATTGGCAGATGAATGGGTAAATAAAATGTGGTATATATACATATAATATTATTCAGTCTTTAAAGGAAGGAAGTTCTAACACATGTATAACATAGATGAATCTTGAAGATCTTCAGCTAAGTGATATGTGCCAGTCACAACTTGGCAAATATTTTATGATTCCACTTATCTGAGATACCTGGAGTAGTCAAATTCATAGAGACAGAAAGTGGGATGGTGGTTGCCAGTGGCTGGTGGAGAGGAGAATGGCAAGTTACTGTTTAATGGGTATACAGTTTCAGTTTGGGAAGATAAAAAAGTTCTGGAGATAAATGATGGTAATGGTTGTAAAACAATATGAATGTGCTCAATACCATTGAACTGTACACTTAAAGGTAGTTAAAATGGTAAATTTTGTTACGTATGTCTTATAACAACTAAAATTAAAAAGTGTTTTAAGTGTTCTACTTTTTAGATAGGCCTACTTATTAAGAAATTTTTTTATATGAGCTATTTTTTTCTTAAAAAAGGGTGGCCTTTGCAAAATCTGAGATAAGTATACTTTAACTTTGTCTTTTTCTTTGTTCTTGGACTTGTGGATATCCCGATATCTTCATACTATTCTCTGGAGTAGTACCATCAATTCCTCCCCTTAACATATCCCTCCAATTACTCATAGATTTTGTAAAACTAATTTACACTAATATATAAAAAGTTTCCATAATTTTTTAGTTCATTAATTCAAGGTAATGCTGTTAGAATTTCAAATAGTATAAAATCTATAACTGCTTAAATCACTTAACTGCAATTCTCCCTTCCACATGTAAAACTAGTTTTGTTTTTTCCTTCAAAACAGATTTATCTATTATCATTTACTGCATGCCTCATGTATCAAGTCCTATACCAGCAGTTTTCTCATGGATAAGGCAAGTCACACAACCAGACAGAAATTTCCAGGAGAGACACCAACATTTGGATAACTATTACATACTAAACATTTTCATTATTTAATTGTTAAAATATCATTGTGAATTAGGTTTTACTATTACCCCATTTTTAAAGTACAACAAAAAGTTACAAATTGTTAAGTAACTTGCCCATGGTATTATTCTTTCCATTTTTATATTTGTGGAAATTAAATCTTAAAGATACTAAAAAGTTCATACATCTTTTTATGAACTGAAGTCATAACATAAAGTAAGACCTACATTCAAGGTCCAATCTCTTCATTTATACCACAGAATCCTGTATTATATAATACAATCCTGTTTCTGTGCCACATGCAATCTACACAAATTTGGGTTGCTGATTTTATTTAAAAAGCTTTGCTGTACAAGGCCAATATCTCTGATGAACCCAGATGCAAAAATTCTCAACAATATACTAGCAAACTGAATCCAACAATACATTAAAAAAAAATTATTCACCACAATCAAGTGAGATTTATTCCTGGGTTGCAAGCGTTATTCAGTATGTACAAACCAATCAATGTGATATGTCCTAGCCACAGCAATCACACAACAAAAAGAAATAAAAGGTATCCCAAATTTGTAAGGAAGAAGTATAATTTTCACTATTTGCAGATAACATACTATATACAGAATACCTAAGAAGTCCACCAAAAAACTTCTAGAACTGATAAATGGCTTCACTAAAGTCACAGGATACAAAATAAATGTATAGAAATACTTGCCATTCCTATATATCAACAATGAAGCAGGAGAAAGAGAAATTAAGAAAATAATCTAATTTATAATTGCACCCAAAATAATATATACCTAGGAATAAACCTAACCAAAGAGGTGAAAGACCTATACTTTGAAAACTATAAAACACTGATGAAAGAAATTTTAAAAAAAGACAGAAAAACATTCCATGCTCATAGATTGGAAGAACAAACATTGTTAAAATGTCTATACTACCCAAAGCAATCTATATATTTAATAGAAATTCTATCAAAATATCAACAGCATATTTCACAGAACTCACCCTAAAATTTGTATGGAACCACAAAAGACCCCAAATAGTCAAAGCAATCTTGAATAAGAAAAGCAGAACTGGAGACATCACAATTCTGGATTTTAAGTTATATTACAAATCTATAGTGATCAAAACAGTATGGTACTGGCATAAAAATAGACACAAAGATCAGTGGCATGGAACAGAAAACCCAGAAATGAACCCACAATAATATGGTCAATTAATCTTCAACAGAGCAGGAAAGAACTTCCAATAGGAAAAAGACAGTCTCTTCAACAAATGGTGTTGGGAAAACTGGACAGCTACCTGCAAGAGAATGAAACTGGACTACTTTGTTACACCATACACAAAAACAAATTCAAAATGGATTAAAGACCTAAATGTGAGACAGGAAACCATCAAAATCCTAGGAAAGAAGACAGGCAGTAATTTCTCTATCATTGACGGAACATTTTTTCTAGATAGGTTCCCTGAGGCAAGGGAAACAAAAGCAAAAGTAAACTATTGGGATTACCTCAAAATAAAAACCTTCTGCACAGCAAAGGAAACAATCAATAAAACAAAAAGGCTACCTAAAGAATAGGAAAATATGTTTGCAAATTACATATCCAAAAAAGGGTTAGTATCCAAAATATATAAAGAACTGATACAACTCAACACCCAAAAAATAAGTAATCCAATTAAAAAATGGGCAGGAGACATGAACAGACATTTCTCCAAAACACACATACAGATGGTCAACAGACACATGAAAAGATGTGCATCACCACTTATCATCAAGGAAATGCAAATCAAAACTACAATGAGGTATCACCTCACATCTCTGAGAATAGCTAAAATCAACAACATAACAACAGGTGTTAGTAAGGATGTGGATGTTGGTACAGCCACTGTGGAAAACAGTAGGGAGTTTCCTCAAAGAGTTAAAAATAGAATTACCGTATGATCCAGAAATCTCACTCCTGGGTATTTACCCAAAGAATACAAATACACTAATTCAAAGAGATACATGCACCCCTAGATTTATAGCAGCATTATTTACAATATCCAAGGCATGCAGACAACCTAAGTGTCCATTGATGGATTGATGAATGGATAAAGAGGTGTATACACTTCTGTATATACCATATACAATGGAATATTACTCATCCATAAAAAAGAATGAAATCTCGGCATTTGCAACAACATGGATGATGCTAGAGTAATGCTAAGTGAAAAAAGTCTGTTAGAGAAAGACAAATACCATATGATTTCATTCATATGGAATTTAAGAAACAAAACAAAAAAAAAATAAGCAAAGTGGAAAAAAGAGAGAGACAAACCAAGAAACAGACTCTTAACTATAGAGAACAAACTGATGGTTTTCAGAGGGGAATGGAATGGGTGAAATAGGTGATAGGGATTAAGGAGTATCATGATGAGTACTGGGTGATTAAAATAAACACTTAAAATAAATAAATAAATAAAAGTTTTTAACCAAAAAAAAAGCTTTGCTGTATGAATCTATAAAACATGACCATCTGAAACACTTCCCATCCTTCATGTAAGATACTGGCCAATTAAATCTGGTGAGCTAAACTTACAGAATAAGGTTTCATCAGGGGTATCTGGGTGGGTGGCTCAGTCAGTTAAGCATCCTACCCTTGATTTCTGTTCAGGTCATGATCTCACAGTTCAATTCGTGAGAACAAGCACCATGCTGAACTCTGCACTGACACTGAGGAGACTGCTTGGGATTCTCTTTCTCCCTCTCTTTTTTACCCCCCCTGCCCCGCTCACGTGAGCATGACCCCAGCACCTGCACACGCTCTTTCTCTCTCAAAATAAATGAATAAACTTAAAAAAATATATATTTCATCAGTTCCATCCAATCTTAGGAATTGAATATACCCACTAAAACAGTGATTTTCAAAATGTGGTACCTAGACCAGTAGAAAAAGCATCACCTGGGAATTTGTAAAAAGCTCTGCCCCAAACCCTCTAAATCAGAAACTCTGAGAACAGGACCCAGAAATCTGTTTAACAAGCCCTTTTGGTGATTTTAACGCATGTTAAAGTTTGAGAACCTCCTCTCTAAAAGAGTGACTGAGTCAAAGGAAGGACCTCCTTATAAGTTTTTAGGCTCTCTACCTTGGGTAGTGAAGTTCAATTGTTTTATTTACTTATTTATTGTTTAATTTACATGAAGTTCAATTGTTTTAGATAACAAGGTATTCACTTCGGGAAAGCGAAGCAGAGCAGATGCATTCTACTTATCTCTGAATACTTAATTTTAATTAAAATAACTTTTAAAATATGAAATCAAGATTTATCGCCAATAAAACGTTAACAAACTAACTGCTTCAACTTTACACATTTGTGCTGATGTTAACCATACTTTCATCAATAAGGTTATTTCTTAAAATTAGTGTAATTTGTAAGGCTTCATCTTCCACTAAAAACCAGACCCAAATATTTTTCCCAAGAGTCCTCTGGTTAATTCTATTTAATTCATTTGAAATTATTCATCTTTCACACAATTTTAACTAAGTTTGTTGAGGAAAATGGTAATGATTTATTAAATTACCTGTATATATAACTTTTCGATCCCGGTATTCAAAAAGAGACCTCTTCCTGTGCTTGTGTGTTTTTTCCCGAAATCTTACTGTTATTGCTACATTTGGATTGCCAGCACTATAATTGAGCTCAGGGAAAGATTTGGTTTCCACAAGGTTTCCAAACTTTTTGTTGACAAAATGGTGGACAGCTTTTCTGTGGTCTTTGTTTGTATCAGGTTTAAAAGTAAATTTGGAATTTTCTTTTTTTGCATCCAAATATTTAAAAAAGTCAAATGCTTCTTCTTCAGATACCAAGTGACAGAGTTCCTTATACTCAAGATTTGGTTTTACAACAATCTCACTGTTTTTACCTACAGTTATTAAAAAAGGAAATTTCTGCCTAATAGCACTGTGCAGAAGAGCCCTCTGGTTTTTGTCAAGGATTCTGCCTAATGAGAATTCAAGAGATGATCCAATTAGCTCAGTTTTAGAATTCCACTTCTCTTTTATATCACAGGCAAAGTGATTCAGTAGTTCGTTAGTTTTTTCATCTAACAAGGTACCTAAAACATCAACTGTTTCTTCTTCGCCTTTGGAAGTCCCATCACTGATAGTATCTTCCCTTTCTGAACCAGATTGATGATATTGATCAGCACCAGAGCACCCAGCAAAAATACTAACTTCTTGGTTGCTTCCCTCTTCAAAGGATAAATTCTGAAGATCAAGTTTTGTCTTTTTGGCAAAGTTATTTGGCTCAGGTAGTACTTTACTAATCAGTTTACTTGGTGCCTTATTAACTAACTGTCCCTGTTCATCAATCTCTATAACAACAAAATCACTTGGTGAGCTTTTTATAGTGCCACGAAATCCAACATGATCAGTAACAAAACACAAAGAACTAAACCGGATTCTAAAATCTGTATCCTCTTCCATTCTTAAATAACAATGCCTACAAAAGAAACAAAGAGGCAGTCAGTTACCCAAAAGAAAAGTTATAGATAACAAGAAAAAACAAATTTGCAGGATTTATTTTTCTTTCTCCCTTTCAATCCTGGTCCCCTTAAAATACAAATTATTTCTATAAATCAGGGCATTTTGGCTCTCCTATACCAAGATAAACTAATAGGCAATCTTTTTCTCATGAAACTGATGATTTGCAACTTTTCTTTCACCCATTCCAAGCTTCCATCTATTATCCAGAATTAAAATGGGTCCGTTTCAAGTCTGCTTTAAAAATATCATGTGTAGGCCGACAAAGAAGAGACCAGAACACAGACTTAAACAATGATTTGTCCAAACCCCATTCCTGAAAATTTCTAACTAATTCCAGAGAATTTGTGGCTAGATTTGTATATATTAGGGGTTAGAGATGAGAGAAGGGACTAGAAGACAGGAGGAAATAGTCCAAATTGATAAATGAAACTTCCAATGTGATTATGCTTCAAAATAGGCTTAAATTAATCCAGAATCTTAAACCTTCTTGAAAGCCCAGTTACAAACTTTTACAGACACAAGTTTTTAAGGTTGAGGCACAGAAAAATTCCAACCATACAACTGGCATCAGAGAGAAAAAAACCCTTACAGATTTTCTTGAAGCAGTAGATAAGAGAATCCTCTGAAGCCTTTACTCACCCTTCACATAACCCATGGCCACCATATCAGATAGTGCTATAAGAAAGATAAAATGCCCATGGGCCCCATACTACTCAGTTCTGTGTGTTAACTACAATCTCTAGGTAATTTGTCATCATCTGAACCTTCACCCCATTTCTACAATGTATTCTACCAATCTGAACCAATTTAGCAAACCCCCACCCCCCAATTATGCCATGTAGAAATCACAGCAAAGTCTCTATATCTTAATTTCTTGGACTAAATGAGGATATATTTATTTCCCTTCTTTCCGTGATTTCCTGCACAGTCTCCTCAGTTTCTTGCCATAACTGAAACCTGGCTATTTCCTCAGGCTTCTTCTCTAGTCTTCTCAAGTGAGGACTCTTTTTCCTTTGACACCCACCTAACTTAGGACCTGGAGATAGTAAATATTTTCTATTTGCCACAGCTCCAAACCATTTATCCCTCCTCTACCTTCCCAAATCCCAGCTCTTTCAAAGCTCATGCCATCAGGCTCTACCATCTGCTATCATCTTCTCTTTGATCCCCAGATGATTCTTCTTCATTCACTGATGCCTTTAGTGCCTCCCTCAATGTCTACCCAGCATGACTTTCATGTCCATCTACATGCATCATCTATTTAACACCAGTCCTTGATCTCCACCTCAATCCACTTCCACGTCATCTTGGTCATAACTTTGACTTTCTCATCACAAAAAATTACATCAGCTTTAAGCATCTGGCTCTCTGATTACTGTCAAGAGATGACAGTACATGATGGCTGTCCTTTGATCATGCAGTACTTCCACCTCAGTAATTCTTATACATTGTGAAGGCCTCTCATCTGCTTCTACTACTAGCCTACCATAGTCCATTCTCCACATAGCCAGAATGATGATTTAAAAGGTAAATTAAGTCATAATCACAATTCTCTTTAAAACCTCTGATCACATTTAGAATGAAATCCAAACTGCTTACCCTCGCTTCCAAAGACTTCTAAGATTCTGGCCTCTGTTTATTCTCCAAACTTATCTTGTACCCTTTCCCCATTACCCACTATACTCCCAACCACACCGGCTTTCTTCAGTTCCTTTGTCTTAACTGTTCCTGCTGATTAAATTAGTCCTTCCCCAATGACATCCTCAGAGAGGTCTTCCCTGACTAATAAGGTAAAGGAACCAGCAAGGCACTCTTTCACCAAACTCTATTCAATTTTCTGCACAGTATTTCTATCTAATAATTTTCCCTATTATTTACGGTAGATCTCTCACAACTACAATGTTAGCTCTATGGGAGCAAGAACCGTGTCTGCCTAATTGACTAATTATCTCACATTCAGAACAGCGTCAAGCATATAGTAAGCATGCAACCAATACTGACTGTTGAATAAATGAAACTAGTACAAAATAAGAGCTGTAAGAGTGAAGAGGAAGAAAAAAGAGATCACTCCGGCCTATGATAATCAGAAAAGGTGTAATGTGAGAAGTGGCCATCTAAGTCTTCAAAATTATTCAAGAGACAGAAATAAGGTAAAAACGTGTAAGTAACATACAAACAAAATATGCAATGTGCCAGGAAAAACTGAACAGTCCAGATACAGGAGTAATGTCTTACAGTACAGTTCTAGAAAATACAGTTTGGATTAGAGCCAAACTGCCAGTGAATGCCCTGCTAAGGACTTAGGATCTATTGAGTGGTCAATAGATGGCTACTGCAGGTGTTTGAGTAGAAAAATGGCACAATCTAAAAAGCTGTTTTAATAAGATGAATAATGGCAATGAGCAGGATGAATGTGATGAAGTATTCCAAGAGTTTCAAAGCAATGTGATCAAGAGCACTGTTTGAGGATTGGCCTTGTAAAGAATAAGGATCTACTCTCTCCCAGTAAAAGCAAGATGTGACGACATTCTAAACTACTAGGATAGGTAGAACTGAAAAGAACGTAATGATCAGGGAATTACAACAACCATCTTATAAAAGAAAGTAGCTGAGCTGGAGGGGGCCAAGGAGCCCACGTGGAGTTAAACACAAATGTGCAGTGTTCCTAAACAGATTTCTTGATGCGGGTACAGGGTGGAGAGGGGAGTGAGTAGTTTGGCTAACCCAAGACAGGGTAATTGTTGGTTGAGGGTAGATTCTGGGGAGATGTTAGAAATGCAGCAGGTAGTGCTTTTTCCCCTCACGCTCTTTCTTCCAATGCCAACGCTCAGCCGAACTCACTCTTACTTGCTTTCTGTCACCAATTTGCAGAACTAGTCTCCGGCGGTGTTGCCTTCTGGCTAATCCGAAAGTACCCCCCAGACACAGCCAATGGCTCCACTTCTCCCTCCACTTCCCCCTCCTGTCCCAACGCACGATACTAGCCCATGTCGCCCTCCGCTTGCGGGCAAACAGTCGGGGGTCCCATTACTAATCACGTCATTGCCCCCCACAGAAACGCCAAAACTCGCAAGATTGACCCGGTCTACCTCACGTCCACGTTACGGAATTCCTGGGCACAAAACTGTGCGCATGTCCGGAAGCGCTAAAATACTTAGCCTCCGACAGCGGAGTAATTAAAGGGGCAGGCTGCCACTTAAAGCAGAGCCTTACTCAAGACCCGGAATTTCTCTGCGGAGACGCCAGGACTTGCAAAGAGGAGGGGCGGGGTTTGGACGTGGGCGGGGTCTCGGGCTGGAACTAACAGGTGGGACCCTCCCTGCTCCGCTGCTGTTCCAAGTCCGGGTTGCCTCGCAGCCGGCTCAGCTGGGCGGTGCCCCGGCCGCCCAGGCGCCCCAGCCGCTCTGGCGCCCCGCTACTGGGCAGGTAAGGGATTCCCGCCGTGCGCGCCTTCTTCACAGGTCCTCCGAGATCTGTGCTCCGGCCTCCATCCCTCTGCCGCAAGGTTGTTGAGGGACGGTTTCGGAAGGAAAATGGCAAAGTGAGAATTAGAGAGGAAGTAGTTTGTGTGGGCACAGCTTGCTCCAGGCTAAAAACTTGGGTGGGTTCCCGAGGATCAAAAAGTGAATAGGACCTGGGGAGGAGCCCGGGGCGTGGAGAGGCGTCACCAAGTTCATTGTGTGGCTGTGTCAGACCTCGCGTCCTGTTTCTCAACACCCAGGCCTTGTGTTGCGGGAACCAATTTACGAAATGAATCTCTTTTCCCGAGAACCAGGAAGTAAGGCCAGCTCCGGGCAGAGATGCTCGTGGCATGGAAAGCATTCTGGGCCTCCACAAGATTCTAATTAACTTGTCACTCTCGCTTCCAAGTTTCCAGGAAATTAGAAAGTGAAGAGGGCTGTCAGGATCAGGTAAGTACATAATCAGATGGGAAAAGTATACCTGACAGCCTGGAGCAAGAGAGATAACAAAGGGATAAAAAGCAGACCCTGAGAAAGCGAGAAAATGCCATTTAAAATGGAAACAGATAGCTGTATTTGTGCTTGAAAACTTACTGCCCAAGGAGCCCTAAGAGTGGAGAATATTAAAGCCAGCCTTTCCCCTTTCTAAGGGTAATCCTTGAAGAGATCGGTCAGAAAGTTATCTCTTTTATTCTCTCAAGCTGAGCACTCATTTGAAGTTTGCTTTCTGCCTGTCCAATCCAAGCTCCTGATCCTGCGGGCCAAACTTGCACCTTAGTCTTCTCCATCCTAGTAAATGTCAGGAAACGTTCAGGCCAAAAATCTTGGTGCAATCTCCTTGCCCTTCATATCAGCACATAGGATTCTATTTGCTCTACTTCAGAAAATATACAGCATCCTAAGACTTTGCACCTTTTCTGCTACCACCCGAGCCACCAGCACCTCCCACCTGGATTGTTCTCGAACTACTTAATTGGTCATTCCCTGCCTCTCCACTCTTACTCCAATATCCTTTATTCTCAGCAGCAGCCCCAGTGTCCTTTTAAGACATGAATATAGACTATATGTCTCCATTCTCAAAGCCTCCACTGTCTTCTCACTCAGAGGATAAACAAAATCAATACAAAGGCTATAGGCTCTAGCCTACCTCTCTCATCTAATCTGCTACTTTCCTGCTCCTTCCTCTCCAGACTTAGCATCTCCTTGCTGTTCTCAGTGGGCCCACTCCAGACCTTTATATTTAGTATTCCTTTTGTCTCCAAGCTTCTCCCACAGATATCCCAATGTCTGACTTTCCCATTTCTTCAGACCTTTAATCACATGGCACTTTTTTACTGAGGCCTACTCTGACTACCCTCTTTAAAAATGAAACCCCTTCTCTATTTTTGTCCGCAGTATGTAGCATAGTATAGAGTTTATTTGCTTATTGCCTATCTTCCTCTGTTAAAAATATAAGCCCCATGAGTTCAATTATTTTTTTCATATTTTCCTAATGTTTTATCTCTAGGAACTTAGATCAGTATCCAGCACAAAGTAGACTTCAGTCTACTTTGATTTATTTATTTTAGCATTCTGAAATATTCAATATTTCAGCCTGCTTGGGATTCTCTCTCTCTCCCTCTCTTCTCTGCCTCAAAATAAATAAATAAACTTGAAAAAACTAAATTAAAATTTTAAAATCAGTCTTTCATCCAACACAACTATTTTGAGTAGCTGCTAAAGCTCAATTTGGTTGGGTCCCTGCTTAGGAAAGCACACCATCTAGAAGAGAAGGCAGACACATTAAACAATAAAATATGATAATTGTTATACTGGAAGAGTGACTGGTGACAGTTTGGAGCAAAGGAGATGATTATCAGGGAAAGCCAATAGTGCCTTTTGCATTGAGCTTGAAGAAATCCTAGGCATTTACCTGGTTGTCCTCAAGGTGATTGGGCAGTTATTTTACTGAGCCCTAAATGAATTCACCTTCTGCTTCACCAAAAAATAACGTTGTGTGAGAATTCTCCCTCTCCCTTCAAATATGTCTGTATCCAAACCTCTGCTTCCTCTTTTCAAGATTTGGAAGAATCTTCCTTCTATTCAAGGCTACATCTTCACCTATACTCTATTCACTATCCCTTTTTGTATCTTCAACCAGGCTTAACTCTAAAAGCAAATCTTAAACCAGCAGTTTTCAGGATGTTGTTGGTGTCCCCAAGTCTCTTTCAAGAGGTTTGTAGGGTCAAAATCGCTTATGAGTAAAAGATTGATTCAGAATGCAATGAACTTTAATGAAACAAAGTTCATTGATATCGTTTAGGAAATTATCTTTTATCAAGGTTCACTATAGTGTCAAAGAGAAAAATCTACTTTGTGAAAAGGCTATTAAAATACTGTTTCCAGCTATGTGTCTGTGTCAAGTTGGATTTTCTTCATATATGTCAACCAAATCAATATATTGCAGCAGATTACATGCAAAAGCAGATATGAGAATCCAGCTGTCTTCTATTAAGTTGAACATTAAAGACATTTACAAAACTGTAAAATAATATCACACTTTTATTTATTTTGGAAAATGTATTTTTATCAAAATATATTATGTATGCTAACATGTAATATGTTCATTATTTTTAATCAGTTAATGAATAAGTAATCTTTAAAGTTCTCAGTGTCAGTTTCTAAGAAGGTAAATATTGATAGATCTAACCAACATAAACAAAAACTCTTTGGAGTCCACAGAAATTTTTAAGAGTGTAAAGGGTACCAAGACCAAATTTGAGAACTGATGCCTTCTGTCTCTGTCTCTGTGTCTCCTTCCCTTCAAACCCAGATTTCTTGGAAAATGCACTTTTATCATTCACTCACTGCTCTATAAAAACTGTTCTTAAGTCATCCAGTTTCCAAATCTAACACACCCATCAGTATTTATCAGACCTCTTTGGGTCTTTTATACCAACCTATCCCCTATTCTAGAAATCTCTGATATGCTATTGTCTTAGTTTTTTTTCTTACCTCCATGGCTAATCAATACTTTTTAAAGGTTCTTCTTTCTCTTCATTTCTTCATATTCTATATGTTCCTAATAGGCAACCTCATATTTACTTGTTGCTTCAACCAACAATTTACTTGTGAACATTTGAGAATGCCCATACACTGAGCATTCTTTACTTAAACCTCTCTCCTAAGCTCCAGACCATATATCTAGCTACTTAGTGCCAAATCCCCTAGATGGTGCCAGAGGTAGATATTTCACATTTAACATGACCATGAACACTTCATTTCCTCTATCATCTAACTGCCCAAGCCAAAAAACCAGGAATCAGCTTCTGGATTTCCCTCACTCTCCTCTCCCTCTAATATCTGATGTGTCGTTAAATTATTTCAATTTGGCCTCCTAAATCTTTGAGTCTTTTTTTCCCTCCATTCCTCAGCTTTTTTCAGGCTTTCATTTCTGCTGACCTAGATTATTGCAAAGTCTTCAAACTGGTCTCTTTATCTCAATATACATCCCTTCAAATTTTTTTATCCGGGAGAATCCACTTAACCAAATAAGATCTCATGACACCTTTCTTTAAAATCCTGAAATGGCTTCCTGATAACTTTTAGTAGAAAGCTTAAACTCCTTGTCTTAATATCTGAGGTGCATGATGATTTGGCCCTGCCTACCTCTCCTACCTCTTCTCTTACTACTTAATGACATGCATCCCATGCTCCAGCCATAGCAAACTCCTTGCCTGAGCCTAATCCATGTTCTCCCTGCTATTCCTACTGCTTGGAATTTCCTTTTAGGTTTATCCTCATTCCTTTTCACTCATCCTTCTAATCTCCCACCCCACCTAAATCTGTCTTGATATATTTCCTTTAGACTGCTTTGGCTTGATGCTCCTTCACTGGGCATCCACACCTGCACACTGCTCTTGTAACATTTGCCATTCACTCTTTGTATCCTCTGCTGGACTGAGAAGCTTGAAAACAAAGATTTTTCTCCTCTCTGTAGCTCCCATCACTTAGTACAAAGCCTGACATGTTTGTTTTTAATTTTTTTTTAAGGTTTATTTATTTTTGAGAGAGAGACAGAGAGACAGGGGAGGGGCAGAAAGAGAGTGAGACACAGAATCTGAAGCAGGCTCCAGGTTCCAAGCTGTCAGCACAGACCCTGACATGGGGCTCAAACTCACGAACCCGCGAGATCATGACCTGAGCCAAAGTTGGACCCTTAACCAACTGAGCCACCCGGGCGCCCCCAAAGCCTGACATGTTATTTGAACATATGAATATATGAAAGGATATGTCTTGTCTTTATAGAAAAGAGAATGACTCAAACAATGCATTGAGTTATAGAAGCAAGGACATATGGAATGAATTTTGGAGTAAGATACAGATTCATGTACAACTCTTCATTTACTACCTTTGTGAAGTAAAGATGTTAAAATTGTCTTCATCACTGTAAGGGTTAAGTGAAATATATGAATTACTTAGCATGGTACTAGACAACAAATTCATTCATTTCTAACATTTATCTGCAATATATACCACATGCTAGTCACTAGTTTTATATTAGTGAATGAAAGAGCATAGTCCCTGAACTCATGGAGCTTATAATCTGATGGGGGAGGCAGGTACTAAACAAATAAATACATGATTACAGTTACATTGTGCAGTGATCAAAGACAATTAGGTTGAAGGCAGATAGACCTACTTAGATGCCATGGTCAAAGAAGGCCAAAGAGAAGAGAATATAAATATAGAGGCCTAGGATCAGGGAGACATTTGCTTCTTACTCTTTTATAGCTTCTGAATTTTGTACCACGTGAATATATTTTTTACTCCAAAAAATTTACTCCAAAATTTAATTATAGTACATCTTAAAGTTAAAAATATAAGAGGATGGGGCGCCTGGGTGACTCATTCGGTTGGGCCTCCAACTTCGGCTTAGGTCATGATCTCGCAGTACGTGGGTTTGAGCCCCACGTCGGGCTCTGTGCTGACAGCATGGAGCCTGGAACCTGCTTCAGATTCTGTGTCTCCCTCTCTCTCTGCTCCTCCCCCGCACATGCTCTGTCTCTCTCTCTCTCTTTCAAAAATAAGTAAACATTAAAAATTTTTAAAAATATATATATATGGGGGGAAGCAGGAAAATAATTGACAGAAGAATACCTAAATCTCTCTGTCTTGATGAATTAGAAGGAAAGGTTGCTACTTGCTAAAAATGAGAGGCATAGAGATCAAATAAAACCACATGGAAAGAGGGTAAGGTGTGAAATAGTCACTAAGGACAATAAGCTGAGAGAAGACAAGTAATAGGATTAACAGCAGTGTTGAAGGCCCCATGGAAAAGGGATCCCCATTAATTTGTATTCATACCAGTCTGCTCAGTTACCAGGTTCTCTTAGGTATATTCAGCAATGCTGTTGTACCAGTAAAATTGTGAAATCTATCCCTGGCTGATGCTCTCCAGGGTGCAGTGGCAAAAGAAAAAGGGGAATAAGGAAATAAAGGTTTGCTCTAGAGTGTAAAGTGGTGAACCACAGGGTTTGGCTTAGTAGAGAATGAATTATGATCAGATAGGTCTGCTGGATTCAAATAATGTGGAACATTTGAAAAAGAGATATTATAGAAAAAGTTGACTATTTACCGTGTCTTTTAATGCTACTCAAATTATTTCAGTACATTTTTTTTTTTACTTCTACCAAAGAGTGGTGGTAAATGTTTCATAGTAAATAAATACTGATTGAGAAAAATATTTTAAATTAAAAAATAAATCTCTGTTATTTAATAGATTTGATTCCTGAATATATTCACAGGAATTTTTCTGAAAAAGTAAATTTTTTACTCCTTTGGATAAATTATACTTGGGAAATGTCAGTGTCAGAAAAAGATTCTTCCATTTTTTATTGATAATTATAGGTAGAGAAAGTAAGTAAGAACAGAGGACAATTAAACAAATAAACCACAATTTTAATTTCTTCTTAGGATATCAGTTAGTTGACTTTGGAGTGTTCCTTTATTATGGTGTAATCAGTTGCCAACATTTCATATACTGTAGAAAAATGTGATTTATAAGCTTACAGATGTCATCACTAAAACTACTGTAAAATTTTAATGAGAATTTTCCATATTTTAGGAAGAGAAGATGAATAAACCCATAACATCTTCAACATATGTGCGCTCCCTCAATGTTGGACTAATCAGGAAGCTGTCAGATTTTATTGATCCTCAAGAAGGATGGAAGAAGTTAGCGGTAGCTATTAAAAAACCATCTGGTGATGATAGATACAATCAGTTTCACATAAGGTAACCTATAAAATTCTCTTCCTTTTTAAATTCTTACATCACAATCTAGAATGATGAATAGATGTAAATACTGTCTAATGTTGCAATTCAGAAAGTAAAACTCTCTCTCTCTTTTTCCTCTGTGTGTGTGTATGATTTTTTTATTCCTTCTCCATTATGTTAGCTTGGCTAGTATTGTGATCTTGCAAATAAGTTTTTGGGTTAGAATCAAGATTCCTACTTTTACTATAGTTTTCTGTTTAGCAAGCTGAGAACAGTTCCCTCTGCCTCACACTTGTCATTTCCAGATTGAACATAGGATATTATAAGCATCTCTAGTAAAATTCTAAGTGCATAAATCTCTACTCCACCTTACCAGTGTACTTTGGGAGTTCTTCAAATTGACATTTTAAAGTTGCTTATAAATGTACACATCTATAAACAGAATTCTTAGTTCTTAGGATTTTTCAACACTATCTTCAGATAATTTCATTCTTTGTCTACTTATCTCTGCTTGATTTAGTGTAAAATACAAGTACAGATTTTATTTTTGAAGCTGTTACTTCAGCTCAAACCTATATCAAAATCTGTCTTTCGAAGTAAGAGGAAAAGACATTAATTTATGATTTTCAGCATTAACCTAATAAAGATCCCAAAACTTTAACTTCTTAGTCCTTCTAGGAAGTGTTTCCTCATATGAAGGATAAACACTTTAAGTTACTTGAAAGAAGTTTAAGATTAAACCTTGAAAGGCAACTTTCAAAGATAGTTTACTGATACACTATTAAAACCTTCTGGGGGCGCCTGGGTGGCTCAGTCAGTTAAGCGGCCGACTTCGGCTCAGGTCATGATTTTGCGGTCAGTGAGTTCGAGCCCGCGTCGGGCTCTGTGCTGACAGCTCAGAGCCTGGAGCGTGTTTCAGATTCTGTGTCTCCCTCTCTCTGACCCTCCCCCGTTCATGCTCTGTCTCTCTCTGTCTCAAAAATAAATAAACGTTAAAAAATTAAAAAAAAAACAACAAAAAACCTTCTGGAGAATGGTTGAGGCAGTGGGGGGGCGCGGAGAAAAAGCTCTTCTCTACAGATTAATGGTAACAAATAATTATTGAAAAAATGATAGAAAAGTTACCAATTTACAACCACCAATGAATAATTGCTTCATGCAAGACTCATCAGTGATGCTAAAACGACAAGATGAAAAGTTGTCAATGAACAAGATATGCATAAGATTTCAAAGTATTATCCACAGGTTACTTATGAATTATGAAGGGTAATGGTGCTTTTACAAAGAAAAAATCTGAAGTACACCTCCTTAACCAAGTAATCAAACTTTGGGTCACTAATAATGGTACAGACTGCATTATGTGCCTTCTGGATGTGATACAGTGGCAAGAACACATTGTCACCTATGTAGTGTTCTTACCCAATATTTTTAACCTGAATTTAATCATGAGGAAGTAGTCAGACAAATCTAGACTGTGAGACATTGTACAAGGTGTCTGGCTTCCACTGTAAAGCCTGTGCGCATACACATGTGCTCCCATGCACACACATACAGGTAAAGGGAGAGGGCAAGAACACAAGTGTGACAAAGTGTTATCAACTGGTCAATTAGTGCTTCTAGGTGAAGGGCAAATGGTTGCTCATGGTATTATTCTTTCAACTTTTATGTAGGTTTGACATTTTTCAATGTAAAAAATTTGGAGGAAAACCAGAAAAAATTGTTACATTTTTAAGTGTTAGTTTCCAAACTAATTTTTAAAGAAATAAGAACAAAAAACTGACCTGTTTTTCCTTAATTTAACTAAAATGTAATTAAGATCAAAGGAATAATTCTCCAAGTTTATGTATAGTATTGTATTTCATTAAACAGGAGGGTTTATTGAAAATCATATGGCTGGGGGTGCCTACAGAGCTTAACTGGTTGAGCGTCCAACTTCGGCTCAGGCTGTGATCTCATGGTTAGTGAGTTAGAGCCCCACATCGGGCTTGCTGCTGTCAGCACAGAGCCTGCTTCGAATCCTCTGTCCTCTGTGTCTGCCTTTCTCTTTTTCTCTCTCTCTCAAAAATAAACATTAAAACAAAATTTAAGGGGTGCCTGGGTGGCTCAGCTGGTTAAACGTCTGACTTCGGCTCGGGTCATGATCTCACGGTTTGTGAGTTCAAGCCCCATGTCAAGCTCTGTGCTGACAGCTAGGAGCCTGGAGGCTCCTTCGGATTCTGCGTCTCCCTCTCTCTCTCTGCCCCTCCCCAATTCGCACTCTGTCTCTCAAAAATAAATAAACATTAAAAAAAAAATTTTTTTTTAAACTCATATGGCTAGCAGAGTTATTAAGTCAGGTAGGGAAGAAATATAGCTTAGTAGGTTGAAAGCAGACCCTTATGTCAAGTGAGATCTAAATTTGGATCTCAATTTAGATACAGTTTTCTGGCTGTGTGGCTATGGGCTGGTTATTTTACCTCTTTATGCTTTGCTTTCTCATTCATAATTAGTACTACATTTGTAGTATCTTTGAGAATGAAATGAGTTTATGTGGGTGCATCCCATGGCCCACTGAGCAGATACTCAGTAAGTACTCAATATATGCTAACCTGTAGTATAATCACCTTCAGCATCTTTTTCCTTTCTGCCTATCTTCCCAGTTCTCTGTAATTCTGGCTGGTTCTTCTGCTGCCCCTTTCCTTTAATACTATAGGAGATGGTATGGGCCAGACAAGGGCATGAGGGAATAATTCCTATTTTCACGTTAAGCCTATTTACATACTAATTTTGTTTCTTTGTTGCTTGCTTTTAAGGAGATTTGAAGCATTACTTCAAACTGGAAAAAGCCCCACTTGTGAATTACTGTTTGACTGGGGTACCACAAATTGCACAGTTGGTGATCTTGTGGATCTTTTGGTCCAAAATGAGTTTTTTGCCCCAGCAAGTCTTTTGCTACCAGGTAAACTTGAGCATGAGTAGGTCATCAACAATTAGGGTGCAAAGGCAAGTGGCAGAAATGGGAACATGTCTTCTTACTTGGACTTTTTTCTCCTAGTAGATGAACTTTACATTTGAGACTCCTTTTCATTCTTTCCACCCTCCCCAACTCAAAAAGCACCCCAGACATAGGGCATTGTGGACTTGCTGCTGAGGAGAAGGAGGCCTCGTGACTGGGCCTGAGCCCACCATTCAAGTCAGGTAGTTTTGTGCCAGTAGGAAGTGTAGAAGGATGAAAATTAGTTTTGGGGTGTTTTTTGTTGGTTGGTTGGTTGGTTGGTTGGTTGGTTGGTTTTGTTTGTTTGTTTTTAGCTCTTGATTTTCTTTACCCTTAACCTCCACCCTCATGGGACTCTGTGATCATGTTATCCTTACATTGTATTCTGGTGGGTTACTGTCTAGATGCCTTCCTAATAGCCTTATTTCCCTTTGATACCATTTATACTAGCAGTTGTCACTTTTCAGTGTGCAATAGAATCCCTTGGGGTTCTTGTTAAACAGGTAGCTTCCTGGTTGTATCAGAATTCTTGACTTGGGTTAAGGTCTATGTTTTTAAACAAGCACTTCAGTGCTCTGATGTAGGTGGCTCATAGACTTTTTGAAAACATCGCCTTACCCTCTCTAATCACCTTAACCCCAAACTCACAAATTCATACTAGGTAGCTTATCATGTGTGCTGTGAGAAAATGGGGTTGACATGTGGAAACTGAAGTGATGTCAAATGAACCAAGTTCCTAGTTTAACTTTTGGACAAACACTTTTCCGTGTTGAAGAACAACTTGTAACTTCATTTGGCAGATGCTGTTCCCCAAACTGTTAATACACTACCTGCTAAAGAAGCTGTAACAGTTCCGCAGAAAGAAATGCCTCTCTGTGGCAAAGACAGGACATTTGTGTTACCTGTGAAGGATCTTGAACAAAACTATATGCCCCCTGACTCCTCAAGTCCAGAAAATACAAGTTTAGCAGGCAGTGATACACGTAAGTAACATGTGCAGTGCTTTCCCCTGGCAGGTTTGTCATTAGGCCCATCACTGCTTTGAAATAAATCTCTCCTTTTGTTTGTGCACACTGGCAATAGCTCTTTGGTGGGTTTTCTTTGTTTCCCTCCTGACCTATTAAGCACCATCTTCATTGTATTAGTGTGTTATCAGTGAGTACAGTCAACAGAATATACAAACAACCATAGAAATATGAAAAAATGTATAAATATTTACATAACTTGAAAAGGTCATTTTGTAATAAGTGACTAGAGTTTTAGGTGGAGGACCACCAAACAGAATTGTCAAGATAAAACTTAAATTTTTGTTTAAAATATAGCTTTACTCTCTCCTATCCTGTCTAATCCAAAGTTTAAATATTTGTGTATACATGAAATAATCAAGTTGAGAAAACACTGAAGTTATTAAAACCAATATCCTTTTTATTGAAGCACTTTTTTTTCTTATTTCATTGACATTATAGGTTTTCACAGCTTTTCATTTTATGAATTGAAGAATGTCACAAATAACTTTGATGAAAGGCCCATTTCTGTCGGTGGCAACAAGATGGGAGAGGGCGGGTTTGGAGTTGTGTATAAAGGCTGCGTGAACAATAAAACTGTGGCAGTGAAGAAGCTTGCAGCAGTAAGTTACATGTTTAGGAGTAAAAAGAATTAAAGGAAAAAGTTGCTTCCTAGGGTGCTCTATCTTAAGCTTTAAATTAGTCCTTAGGAAATACATTATTTCAGAGCATATTTTCTTTAAACATCTTCTAAGCTGGTGGTTCTGAACACTTAAAATTTTGTTGAAAGCTATGGATCCTGTCCCTACAAAAATGTAGTTATGGGCATACACATATAATTGTATATATAATTTTGGAAGAATCACAAAATAAAGTTGAGAAGCCCTGTTCTACATAGTGCTTTTATGCATAATCAGGATTAAAATGGGAAGACACTAAGAGAATTTTGTAAAAATAACTTTCTTATGTTACTGTTCTCATTTAAAAATGAAGTTTAAAAATTACACAATAAGAAAAAAGATTGAAAAAATTCTTGTCTAGATCCCTCATTCCCATTGCTACTAG
Organism: Lynx canadensis; assembly: GCF_007474595.2. Taxonomy (NCBI): domain Eukaryota; kingdom Metazoa; phylum Chordata; class Mammalia; order Carnivora; family Felidae; genus Lynx; species Lynx canadensis. The sequence goes on from NC_044309.1 coordinate 70,606,175, forward strand.
AGTGTTCAGCATGTAGTTGATTTGTTATATTATAAATCTGTTATTATGTTTTAGAAATATCCATATAATACATATTTATTTATTTTTTTTTATTTTTTTATTTTTGGGACAGAGAGAGACAGAGCATGAACGGGGGAGGGGCAGAGAGAGAGGGAGACACAGAATCGGAAACAGGCTCCAGGCTCTGAGCCATCAGCCCAGAGCCCGACGCGGGGCTCGAACTCACGGACCGTGAGATCGTGACCTGGCTGAAGTCGGACGCTTAACCGACTGCGCCACCCAGGCGCCCCCATATAATACATATTTATATGATAAAAATAGTCACCCATTGTCATATACAGTACAAATACTTTTGCAGGTTTTGTTGTTCTTTTTGCCTTCAAATTTGCTTATGTTTTCTGACAGCAAATTTTTTCTTCAGAATGTTTATACAGTGAAGTCTCACATTATTTCATTTTGTTCCTACAGTAACTGAGACCTATATGGTTATATGGTTTTTAAGGTTTTTTTCCTTCTGCTAACTAGCCATAGGACCTTGAACAAATCAGTAATATTTCCACTTCTCGGTTATTCTACAGAAGGGAGAGAATAATGCCTTACTATTTTAAAGAAAGCAAGATCAACCAGGCAATCGCTTGTGCCTCCTTCTAGCTTTAGGAGCCTTAAGGTTATCATGTTGTATTATATTACATATTATTTTTTCAGATGGTTGACATTAGTACTGAAGAACTGAAACAGCAGTTTGATCAAGAAATAGAAGTTATGGCAAAGTAAGTTAATTTGACAGTGTGGTATAATGGAAAAGAGCAGGACAAGAAGCAGGGGGCCTGGTTTCTTACCCAGAGTATGCCATGAACTAGTGATATTTTCAGATATGTAAAATTAAAATAAAGGGTTCAGATTAGAGGAATTGAAAGAATTTCGACTATAATTCTGTGACTGCATATGCTTATATGCCTGTAGATAAAACAGCAGTTATTATTTTAAATCATAGCAAAGTTACAAAGGGTTTCAAATATCTTCCATTATCCTCTGCTGCTCCCAAAATTCATGACAGATAAATTATAGGGATACAAAAAAAAAAAATTATAGAATAATAGGCCCTTAGATATCTTAACAACCCTAAACCAGGAAAAACTTATATGCCAGAATGCTTAGAAAACTTTGACCCAGTATGCTTGAAAATTGTTGGGTGTCTCCAGGAAGAATAAGGGAAACAAATCAGGAAATTATTCTAATAATTGTAGTGCAGTGTATTTTATGTGTTTGGCCTCATTTAATCCTCATAAAGGTTATTGTAACCTCCCTACCTTTTTTTTTCATTGAGATTTAGAAACATTAAGTAACTTGCCCGAGGCCACAGAGCCAGCAAAAATCAGATCTGCCTTTCATATTCAGATCTGATTCCAGAGCTTGACCTTTTTTCTTTTTACTTTTTTTTAAATGTATTTTTTTAATATTGAAATGTAATTGACATACAGCGTTCTATTAGTTTCAGGTGTACAACATACCGATTCGGCAGTTCTCTACATTACTCAGTGCTCACCACCATAAGTGTAGTCACCCTCAGTCACTATACAATTCTAGTGAGATTTACCAGTTTACACTCAGTTACACCCATTGCTATAAATTACCGATTCTAGTTGCTTAACCCCTAGAAAGAAAGAACAGACTGGAATTAATTCAGTGACAGTAAAAATAATGCATACTGATTTAAAAAAAAAACAAAAAACCTCTTTCAGGATTTTGTTCCCCCTACTCTAACACCGACTCTCCAATCCTAAAAGTAATTTGTCCAAAGTAGATAATCTACGAAATATGGGAATATATATTTACAGTAATAAAAATCATCCCTTAAATATATCACTCAGAGATAACCATGACTAATATTTTGATGTACTTGCCTCATGATGTGTGTATACAATTTTCCCATGTCATTAAAAATAATTTTAAAACATTTTGTTATCATACATTAATTTCAAGGTATTATATGTTAATTATTTGGCATATATGATGATTATATTTTATTTAATCATTACCCTACTAGGTTAATTTCTAATTTTCAACATTACAAATTAAAACTCCATTAAATCTTGTTGTACATAAATCTTTAAATGCAGCTCTGCATATTTCATCAGGCAGAGTCCTAGAAGAATTACTCATTCAGAATTCATGAGCTTCTTAAAAACTTTTCAAGTACATGTCCAAATGGCTTTATAAATAGTGATTTATACTCCTGCCAGCAATGTTTTACAATGTCAAATTTCACCTTTACCTCACCACCGTTGAATATTATCACTGTTTTTTAACAAGTACCAATTTTTGGATCTTACTAGCAAAATAACCCTGGCCAAGTTTCTTAACTGTCTATTCATTAATTTTTTCATCTATAAAATGGGATAATAGTGTTTACTTCATTAAGTTATTGTGAGAATTCAATAAAACAAAGCATGTAAATCATTTACTGCAGTGCCTTGTATAAAGTCATCAAATGTTGCCAACTCATTTTAAAAATGTGCCAGTTTTGTGGAAAATAGAGTACTTACTGTTTTAATTTGTACTTCTTAAAATATTTATGAGGACAGACTGATTTCAAATTAAAGTCTGATTTGAAATAATGAAATGTCAGAATTTTAGATGATATTGAATCAAAATGAGTAAGCACGTGGATGGAATGTTATCATGTTCTAAGTATATTTCTAGGCTCTCATGTATTTGCTCATTCAATTCTCAGAGCATCCGTGTTACATAATCGGTATTACTATCCACATCTGGTAAAGTTGCTGAAGTTCAGTGAGGTTGTTAACCTGTTAACTGTTAATTTGGCCTATAGGTCAAATATCCAGAGGGTGGCGAAGCTAGGCTTTAAACTTAGGACTTTGCCCACTTTTCTTTCTACTTTGCCTTGGAAACCTAAGGTTTTGTTATGTTTCAGCTCTCTTTAGTTTTATTCAAGTATATAAAGAAATTCAAATTAGGTTATAAATAACGTATCATTAAAGATCAGAAATGTGTAAATTAGATGTGGTTAGAGATCACACATCTATGAATCAGTGCTTTGGATATGTTAAAAAGTTCTTGAAAAGATTGTCATACCAGTTTCAGCAGACTTGTTGAAATCTTGCCTGTACTATCATTGAAAATTGTGCTACGTACGCAAAGGTAAATATCAACCCAAGTCCTTAACCAAACTGTCACAAGTTCCAAAGTTCTAAAGTATTGAGCTTTTACTATAAAATGGAAAAAGGGGTTGCTTCTAATGTTGATCAGTATTGTCTGAAAGAACTGTTTGCGGAAAATTATAAGCGGTTGTAATAAATATACATACTATAAACATACATATTATAATATAATGATACATAGCATATCAATATTTTCTTACTCCTTTTTTTCTGTTAAAGTTCCAAATTGAATAACCTTCAACCTACAGCTGAATGTATGTATGTATCATAATAATTTTGAGTGCAAAATTATTTGTCGTAGGTGTCAACATGAAAACTTAGTAGAACTACTTGGTTTCTCAAGTGATGGAGATGACCTCTGCTTAGTGTATGTTTACATGCCCAATGGGTCATTGCTGGACAGGCTGTCCTGCTTGGTAAGATATTTGTTCATCATATTGCTTGGCTTTCTGTTTATGTGTTGGAATATGAATATTCACTTTCTGACAAGGTTATTTGAACCACATTAATCTTAATATTTTTCTTGTTCTTTGAAAATTATACACCTGATAGGTAAACAACTGGGATTGCCATTCTATTAGGTAATAATCTTAAACATAAAATTATCAGTCAAGACTAGTCTTTGAAGATGCTCTTATATATTTTTATTGTCAAATAAGAATTGGTAACTCCGGTTTGATCTTATTTAGAGATTATTTTTGAACAGTTTTTAAAAATTGCAATTCTAAATCTGGGTGATATGATATCATTTTCAGCAGTTGCTGAGAAAGTTGTTCTTTTTTTTAATGGGTTGGTTTCTTACTTTATAAGGATGATACTCCACCACTTTCTTGGCATATGAGATGCAAGATTGCTCAGGGTGCAGCTACTGGCATCAGTTTTTTACATGAAAACCATCATATTCATAGAGACATTAAAAGGTAAATGCTACTCTTAAAAAGCTTTTGGAGAACCATCTTTAAAAAATAACTTGCTCTAGGGGCGCCTGGGTGGCTCAGTTGGTTGAGTGTCCGACTTCAGCTCAGGTCATGATCTCACGGTCTCTGAGTTCAAGCTTCGGGTCAGGCTCTGTGCTGACAGCTCGGAGCCTGGAGCCTGCTTCCCATTCTGTGTCTCTCTCTCTCTCTCTCTCTCTCTCTCTCTGCCCCTCCCCTGATCATGCTCTGTCCCTCTCTCTCTGTCAAATATAAACATTTAAAAAAAATTTTTTAAAGAATAACTTGCTCTCACTCTTTCAACTCATAATTATGTGCATGTCTTAACTTATGGCACCCCATGAAAGGTCTTCTCATTAAGATGTTCTGTAATTTCCGGGGCGCCTGGGTGGCTCAGTCGGTTGAGCGTCCGACTTCAGCTCAGGTCACGATCTCGCGGTCCGCGAGTTCGAGCCCCGCATCGGGCTCTGGGCTGATGGCTCAGAGCCTGGAGCCTGCTTCCGATTCTGTGTCTCCCTCTCTCTCTGACCCTCCCCCGTTCATGCTGTGTCTCTCTCTGTCTCAAAAATAAATAAACGTTAAAAAAAAAAAATTAAAAAAAAAAAAGGTGTTCTATAATTTCCTTTATTACAAACCCAGTGATCTATTTTTAGTGCTCATCCTACATGGCCTTTCTTTTTTTTTTTAATAGCATGGCATTTTGTTTTTCTTGACCACTTTTACCTTGTCAAAATTATTTTCGAGGTCACCATTATTTTCTGAATCACTTTCATCCTCCATGGGTGCATTTCAGGTCTCTTTCTTCTTACATAAGTAACAAATATTAATTGAGCACCTACCATATGGTAGGCACTGAAGATAATATATTTAGCAAAAGTAGCACTTGTTGCATTTGACATCAGACGAATGATCACAAGATCATAAAAAACTTTAGTGTACAGTATACAGTATGTAATATAAATATTAGTATAAAGAGGTGTTCTCTGAGGATGTGATATTTTAGCAGAGATCCAAAGAATGAGTGGGAAATAAGTGGGCTCAAGTTGAGGGTGGCTAAAGAAGGTAGGAAAAACAGCATTCTGCATTTGTGAAACCAATGTTGAGAGGGAGCATGCGGTCATGATGAATTAATTACAGGAAGTGAAATGAACACAGTTATAACTGAAGTACAGAAATAGAAGGAATGATTGATACAAGATAAATTTATAGAAATCAGCAAGGAGCTAAACCCTATAGGATTTAATAGACTAAGGTAAGGACTTTACTTTCATCATCAAATAACCAGATGCCGTTGAAGAATTATAAGTAGGAATGTGGCCTCATGTTTAAGTTTTGAGAAGGTCACTTTGACTCTCAGTGTAGAGAACAGTTTGTAAGAAGGGAGAGTTAGGCTTTCACAGAAGTCTTGGTGATAGCTGTTCATATCAAAAGAAGTGAGCAGATTTGAGAGATTTAAGATAGCAGGACCTGCTCATATCTTGGCTGCAGAGGGGTCAGGAAGAGGGACATGTCAGGAATGACTCCTGGATTTATAGCTTGCTGAATTGCATTCTGGGATGATGTGTGGAAGAGGACCAGGTTGAGGGTTGAGAATATGAATTCTCTTTTGTACACGTTATGTTTAAGATTCTCTTAAGATATAGAAGTAGAGGGGCGCCTGGGTGGCGCAGTCGGTTAAGCGTCCGACTTCAGCCAGGTCACGATCTCACAGTCCGTGAGTTCGAGCCCCGCGTCAGGCTCTGGGCTGATGGCTCAGAGCCTGGAGCCTGTTTCCGATTCTGTGTTTCCCTCTCTCTCTGCCCCTCCCCCGTTCATGCTCTGTCTCTCTCTGTCCCAAAAATAAAAAAAATTAAAAAAAAGTTGAAAAAAAATTAAAAAAAAAAAAGATATAGAAGTAGAGATGTTAAATAGACAATGTGATATACAGATTTGGACCTGAAAGAAGTCTGAGCTGAAGACATTAAATTTGTGCATTACTTGCATGTAGGAGATAATTGAAGACCTGTCATATGATTGTATTCACTTAAGGAGAGATAGAGATTAAGAAAAGGTCCCAAGATTTAGTCCTAAGGAACTTTAAGACTTAATGGCCAACTAGAAGAGCATGATCCCTAAGGAATCTAAGAAAATAGGCATAGAAAGGTAAGATGAGAACCAGGAAAGTGTGGTATCCGTGAAAATAAGGAAAGAGAGCATTTCCTAAGAAGTATTAGTCAAAAATATCAGTTGCTTTCTGGAAGTGAGGATGAGGATTGAAAATAACCATTTGATTAGTGCCCTGAAGGTCATTAGTATCTTTACAGAGCTCTGTTTCCACACGTAGCGATTGGGCAGAATTCAGCTTGTAGTTGAGGAGAGAGAAAGCTGGAGAACTGAGATGTGAGTGTAGACAAGTCTTTTAAGACATTTGGATAGTGAAGAATGATCACTGAAAATAATATGTCACTCAGGAAACCTTTTTTTTTAGATGGTGAAGACTAAAGCATGCTTTTATGCCTATGGGAAGAGGGAGATGATAAAGTAGAAGAAAGAAGAAGATAATTTATAGAGTAAGGTTCCTGAGAATTTAGGGTGGAGTCCAGATAGAGGGATCAAGCTTGGATGACAGGACAGGCACTCTCTCTCATCCCTTCCATATTGGTGCATTTCCTCATGTTCTCACCTCCTGTCTCTTCTGTTCTCACAACGTATTCTTGCTGACTGACATTATATTGACTTCACCTACTATCTATTTGTGGGTGACTCTATCATCATCCGTATCATCAGCCTCCAATCCTGTATTTTCAGTATCTCCAGGCCAAAAATACCTCACCTGGATGTCCCACAGCGGCCTCCAAGTTAACATGTCAGAAATCAAATTCATTTTCTCTTCCAAACCAATCTTCCTCCTATATTCTCTTCCTGATTAAATGAAGTCACTATTCATCCTGTCTCCCAGCTAGTCTTTCTCATTCCTCGTATCAGACTAATTACAAAGTTCCTTTGAACATGCCTCAAACTTTTCAGCTCCTTTTCACCCACAGTGTTCTTTCTTTATCTAGACTCTATCTCTTATTTTATTACAAGCTTTCATGGTCAGCCTTTAACCAGTCTGTACCAGTTCTCTTCCATTCACTACTACATTGGGCAGGTAGTGTTCCTAAAAATCAGGTGTAATAGCACTAATTCATTACTAGGAAACTTTCACTGGTGTCCTGCTATCACAGAATGAAGTTCATATTCTCTCCATGTTCCATGGGCACCAGCTTCTTGAAATTGATCACATGCTTTTGTTTTCATCACTATGTACGTGTTGCTCCATTTGCCAAAATACCTTTTCCCCTCATTTAACCATCACCTTCTAACAATCCTTTAAGCACACGTTTACCCTGTTTTTAGAATTTTCTCCAGTTCTTCCAGGCATTTAGTTGTTCTCTCAGCATTTTGTACATAACATCACCATTGTGGAATATTTTTTGGATTTTTAAAATTAGGTATATACCTTTGTCACGGACAAGATTTGAAAACTCCCCCTCTATGCAGCACTGAGATCAAATACTATTATACATAGCAAGTCCTTAATAAAGTTTTATTGAATGTGAGTATGTGTGTATGAGTGAATGTGTGTAATGAATGAATGAAGACCTTTTAGCCATGTTCTTTCCTCTTTGAAAGTTATCAGATAGTACAAAAAAAGAGAGAGAGGGAGAGAATAATACCTGAACCTAATATAATACTTCATGTTAACTATACTGGAATTAAAATTAAAAACTTAAAAAAAAAGAATAAAGAGATGAATAATTAAGATACTTTGTTTGGAAATTTGTTCTTAAATGGTTAGGAAATGTTAGGAAAGGAATTTAAGACTGGAGCTTTAGGAAACCGAGGGATATTTTCCCAAAATAAATTATTTGTGAAACAATGAAATTATCTCTCACTAATGTGGACAGTTTTATTTCATTTATATTCTTCTAAAATTTTTCCTCAAGAAACAAAAAGGGAAAAGAAGACAATTATTTCTCTTTAGCTTCAATCTGAAGTCTAGATTTGTTTACACGAATTTCAGGCTTTTATGATGTGTATTATAAAATAGTCTACTCTGTAAATATGTACGTATGTTCATACACCTGACTGTTTGACTTGCTTGAAAGGAAAAATATTATTTTCTTCAAACTTTACTTTATTTCAGTGCAAATATCTTACTAGATGAAGACTTTACAGCCAAAATATCAGACTTTGGGCTTGCACGGGCTTCTGAGAAGTTTGCCCAAACAGTCATGACTAGCAGAATTGTGGGAACAACAGCTTATATGGCACCTGAGGCTTTACGAGGAGAAATAACAGCCAAATCTGACATATACAGCTTTGGTGTGGTAAGTTTCACATATATAATTCATAACAATAATCATTCTGGCTATAACTGTGAAGTTGAAGTAGAATATTTTGAACACACCTGTCTTTCTTAGCTCTCTTATGTAAGTATGTATATTGTTTACTTTAACCTTTAGTTAAATGAGAAAGTCATAAAACCTTCTCCAAATTTGTAAACTTTTAAATTGGTTTCTGAAGTTACTGTAAGAAATGACTTTTTTAGCACACTATCCTCACAAATTAGTATGAAGCTTAAATTAGTGCATAAAGCAAATCATATACAGCATGTATTTTACTGTCAGTTTTTAAATGAAATATTTTTTAACAGATGTACACTTTGGCATTTTCTGATCTACTGGTCTGTTCCTAATAACCTTTAATATGGAGTGAGTGGAAATGGTTGGAGAAGTTAGGTGCTACTTCATCTTATTTTTGCGTGTATGTTTCCTATATGGGAATTTAACTTCATAGCACTGTGTTGTTCAGGCACAGAGTTGTAGGATAGGCCTAAACTTTAGAAAATAATATTCTAAAAGCCAGAGACAATTATTCTTGTGAAGAATCCCCTGCAAGACAGGGGACAGAATGTCTAGAATACATAGTGAGTGGAGCTGATTGTTTAGTAAGTTGACAATCGAAAAGTACTGCTTGTGGGGATTGCTGGAACCCAAGGTTTCTGTGAGGGAATGATGGTGAGAAATGACCACAGCTCATGTCCTTTCTGCTTTAATGCCTGAAAGGCATAATGCAATCCATATTCATAATCAAGATCCATAATCAAGATCCATATTCTGTCTAGTTTCTATATGTTGTCTTGAGTGTTACAGTAATGGATCTTTTTTTGTCTTCATAGGTTTTGTTAGAAATAATAACTGGACTTCCAGCTGTAGATGAATACCGTGAACCTCAGTTATTGGTAATTGAAAGACTCATTTTTTCCAGTCCTTTTCTTTTGCATTTATAATCTAAATTTGTATGGGTAAGTTTGGCATCTAGATATGTCACTTTCTATTGGCAATTTTTCCATTGGCAATTACCCAGTGGCATATGGAAAAAGCATAACAGACTTCTAATCTCAGCTCTGCCATGAAGGATTTGTGAAGCTTGGTAAAGTCACTTATATATTCTATGTTCTGGTTTCTTTGTGGGTAATATCAGAATAGAACTATATAATCTTTTAGGTCTTCTCCAGTATTTTTTTGTTGTTGTTGTTACTTTCAGGATGATTACTAACAGACTATTCAGCTCAGAGAGAAAAAACAATATTGCTTCCTTTCACATTTGTATCAGAATAGAATTACTGGTAAAATTTGCTATCTATTTCTATTATGGAGTATTTTATTTTTATTTTATTTATTTGTTTGTTTATTTTTTATTTGAGGGAGAGAGAGCAAGAAAGTGTGAATTGGAGTGAGGGGCAGTGGGAGAGAGAGAGAGGGAGGGAGAGAGAGAGGGAGAATCTTAAACAGGCACAACACTCAACACAGAGCCCAATGTGGGGCTCAATCCCACGACCCTGGGATCATGACTTGAGCCAAAATCAAGAGTCGGACGCTCAACCAACTGAGCCACCTAGGCACCGCTATGAAGTATTTTAATTATAAAATTATGATAGAAAACATTACCTGTGTATTATATTCGGCATTCGTTGGCAATTAGATAAATAGGCTAACTGAATGCTAAAGTTATGAGAAAATTATGCCTTGCCCCTTTTTCCCCCATATAGTAAATTTTAAAAAGTTAGAGAGTCTTTTTATAAAATTAAATATTTACAAAAATCTTTTGTAAACTAAAGATTACAGAAATACTATCATGTATAAGCTTTTCTTAAAATTAAATATCTACGCTGACTTTCTTCTAATTTATGTGTTCTAATGAGACAAACCAGTGTGAAAAATTCAGATAATACATGAATAACAGATTATTTCCCTATGGAGATTAGAAAGTCAAAAGCTATGTTTGCTCAAGAGTTTGGTGTCATACTCTTTTAAGAAAAGCCATAAGTATGATATCTATATATTATAATATTGTTACTGGTGTCCCTTAACAAAAAGTACATTATAAAGCTTTCCATGGTTTCCCGGATATGTACTATTCCAGTATTATATATTATATAACATTTCACATTAAGGTATATTTACAGAACATAATATTATTGTGAAAAGTTATTATTTGTATAATATATATTTATATTATTATATTATCTACATAATAATTATATCTTCTATATAATATATAGCTATATATATGTTATTATAGTGTATGTACATTACTTACTGTGTGTTGGACATCAGGAAGGAAGCCTCAGCTGCAGATACAATGTTTTGGAACCATTAGTGTCCAAGTGTAGATAAAGCTTTGGGTGTGGATGGGATTATACAGAGAAAGTGCATAAATTAAAAATACAGGGGTGCCTGGGTGACTCAATGGGTTAAGTGTGCGACTTCAGCCCAGGTCATGATCTGAGCTTCGTGGGTTTGAGCCCTGCATCAGGCTCTGTGCTGACAGCTCAGAGCCTGGAGCCTGCTTCAGATTCTGTGTCTCTCTCTCTCTCTGCCCCTCCCCTGCTTGTACTTTGTCTCTCTGTCTCCCAAAAATAAATAAACATTAAAAAAAAATTTTTTTTTGAAAACAGTACAGTTGGGGTGCCTGTGTGGCTCAGTTGGTTAAGCATCTGACTTCAGCTCAGGTCATAATCTCATTGTTCATGGGTTCAAGCCCCACGTCGGGCTCTGTACTGACAGCTCAGAGCCTGGAGCCTGCTTCGGATTTTGTGTCTCCCTCTGTCTTTGCCCCTCCCCCACTAGTGCTCTGTCTCTGTCTCTCAAAAATAAATAAATGTTTAAAAATTAAAAATAAATAAATAAAAATACAAGACAGTTAAAAAAAACTAAAAGAACTCTCCTTTTTTTTTTTTTTTTTTTTTTTACTGTGTAATTTATACTTTTTAAGCAAAGCCTACCTGTCTAAAAGCCTAAATCCTTTTCCCTCAGACTTTTTCTCCTTTAATATATTATGAAAGACTCAAACCTTTGGTTTGAGTAAGGATGAAATACAGAAAAACACACAATCCATCTCAGTCCTAACCTTTATGCATGATCATATAATAATGAAAATCATAAAACTTCAGGGAAGATTATACCCTTTTACTTACTCTTAAGGTGTGCATGCAAGATGACCATAAAGTAGTAAGATTTTATTACAAATATAACCAAAAGGGAGTGAGTGAGCCTTGAAAGAACCTTTACATCACTAGATTCTGCCATCACCCAAATGCTTTCAAAATTCTTTTTTTTTTTTTAAATGTGTATTTATTTATTTATTTTGAGAGAGAGAGATGGAGAGGGGCAGAGAGAGAGAGGGAGAGAATCCCAATCAGGCTCCACACTGTCAGCACAGAGCCCAATACAGGGCTCAAACCCATGAACCATGAGATCATGAACTAAGCCGAAACCAAGAGTCAGAAGCTTAACTGAGCCACCCAGGCGCCCCTTAAAATTCTTCTGGAAGAGTTTCTGGAGGGTTTACAACCGACCTCACATAAGTAGTCTTTTCCATGATAATAGTTTCCTAGGGCTGCTGTAAGAAATTGGGACATAAAATAACAGAAATTTATTCTTTCATAGTTCTGGAAGCAAGAAATCTGAAATCAAGGGGCTGTCAGGGCCATATTCCCTCTGGAGGCTCCAGAGGAGATTCTTGCCTTGCCCCTTCCAGCTTCTAGTGGCTGCTGGCATTCCTTGACTTGAGGCCACATCATTCATTTCTGCCTCTGTGGTCACACTGTCTTCTCTGTGTCTGTTTTCTTCTCTTCTCTGTCTCTTCTACAGATGCTCATCATTGGATTTAGGGCCCACGTGGATAACCTAGGATGATCTCATCTCAAGATGCTTAATGACATCTGCAAAGACCTTTTCTTCAAATAAAGTCATAAGCATAGATTCTGGGAATTAGGACTTGGACATACTGTTTTCAGGGCCATCACTTGACCCACTACATCATCCTAGTTCTATGTCTCTCTCCCTATACAGTACTTTTTTATCATGGCCCTGTCCCCTTTTTCCTTCTACCTCTTTATCTTTGATTCAATAATTTGAGTACCTATAGACAAGTGTGCCTGTCCAGGGAGGAGGATTTTGGGTCCAGAAATTGGAACTGCATTATCAGGAGCACATCAAGAAGCAAATCACCTTGGGCTAGCAGCCTAGTAAATGCTGCCAATGGGAACATGAGCGCAATTAGCTCAGCAACAGAAATACAAAAATTAGAAGGCAAATGGCCGAAAGTATCTAAAAGGTATGTATGTACCTAGGTATGAATAGATGTATAAATAGACAAATAGGGTTTCTCCTGTATGTCTTTAATTCTTAGTAAGGTTATAAAAATAGACAGTAAAATAAAAGTACATGTTGTTACGAAGTAGATGAAATAAATCCATTTACATTCTGATTTCTCTCACTTTTCTTTGAAACTCCTACTAAAGTTTTAACATTTGTTTTAAAGCTAGATATTAAAGAAGAAATCGAAGATGAAGAAAAGACAATTGAAGATTATATTGATACGAAGATGAATGACATTGATCCCATTTCCATTGAAACCATGTATTCTGTTGCCAGTCAATGCTTGCATGAAAAGAAAAATAAGAGACCAGATATTAAGAAGGTACTGGTTTTTTATATTTATTGAAAAAGTGAAGAAGGTAGGGTTCATCTTTTTTTCCTAAGTGTACATTTCAAACCAACTCCTTAATGCATTTTTTTTGTTGTTTTTTTCTGTCTTTATGAAAGGTTCAACAGCTGCTGCAAGAAATGACAGTTTCTTGAAACTTCACTGGAAGACTCTTGGTTTTTTATATACAGCTACGTAAAACAGTTTTTAAGCTAAATTTTTGTTATAAACATTCTTTTTTACCTTTAACAAGGCAGCATGGAGCATGGAACCCCCAACATATAGGTAGAACAACAAAAGTAGAGCCACTGTATCGACCCTAATCCCTGGCTTTTTAGTGTCACCCTCAGTTCTTGAGTAATCCCCAAGACCTCGCCTTAGAACCTCACCAAACATGGTTTGAAAACTAGAATTAGCAACAAAGGGGACTGGACTATAGGGTGAAAAGACCCGAAGCTGAAGCCCCAACTCCACTACTAATTTGCCGTAGAGCTTTGGACAATCCTTTAACAGCTTTGAGCCTTTGTTTTTTCACTGGTAACATTAGGCTAATTATCTACTGTGCTTCTCTGACAGGTAGTCATGGAAATCCAATGATGCAGACTATGTACAAGCACTTTGTAACATGTAAAGTGATGTAAAATTTAAAGTTTATGTAGATGTTTATACAATCCAATTACAGTCGTTTTGTTTATAGGATCGTGTTCACAGTGTGTTTTTTGAGAGAGAGAGCTTGCATGAGTGGGAGAGGGGCAGAGAGAAATATAGAGAAAGAATCCCAAGCAGACTTCGCACAGTCAGCACAGAGCCTGACATGGGGCTTGATCTCTCGAACCGGTGACATGATCTGAGCTGAAATCAAGAGTAGGACGCTTAACCAACTAAGCCACCCAGGTGCCCCACAATGTACTATTTTAAGCATTCACCACTAACCAAATATTACCTGATGATATGGTCATTGTTAGATTATGTTATATGGCAACATATTCCATAATGAAGGAATTTTGCAGATGTTGGTAAGGCCCCTAATCTGCTGACTTTGAGTATCAACAGAGAGACTGTGCTGGGTAGGCCTGACCTAATAAGATGGTTTCTTACAAGAAGTCTGAGACATTGTCCTGTGGGCCTTGAAGAAGGAAGCTACTGTGTTGTAAGAAGGCCACATTGGCTAAGATCTACGGGTGGCCTTCTAGGCTAAGGGCTACCTTCCAGCTGTTAGCCAGCATAAAAAACTGGGACCTGGGTTGTAAAACCACAAGAAACTGAATTCTTCTAGAAAGAACAACTGTTTTTTGAACCATATTTCTGACCCACTGGTTTGCTAGCTAGCCAACTAAAAATTTTTAATTTTTAATTTCTCTCATTATGTTCTATGAAAACCACGCAGGTAATAGGAACAATTGATATATGTTTTGCCTTACTTTTGTGACATATAATTAAGAGAAATTTAAGACATTCTAAAGCATTTATTGCTCTATCCGCTTTCTGGTCCTATATAAAATGCTCACAGATCTCAGCTATCTGTAGTCCTTTTTTTTTTCATTTTCAAAACACAAGCATACCTCAGAGGTATGAAAGTTCGGTTCCAGACCATCACAATAAAGTAGGTATCACGATAAAGTGAGTCAAATAAATTTTTTGGTTTGCCAATGCATATAAAAGTTATGTTCATTCTATCCTGTAGTTTATTAACTGTGCAATAGCATTATGTCTAAAAAATAATGTACTTACCTTAATTTAAAAATACTTTATTGCTAGAAAAGGCTAACTATCATCTGAGCTCACAGGGAGTTATAATCGTTTTGTTGGTGAAAGGTCTCACCTCCATGTTGATGGCTGCTGACTGATCAGGTGGTGGTTGCTGAAGGTTAGGGTGGCTGTGGCAATTTCTAAAAAGAAGACAACAATGAAGTTTCCCCATTGATTGACTTTTCCTTTCACAAACAATTTCCCTGTAGCATGCAATACTGCTTAATAGCATTTTACCTACAGTAGAATGTCTTCCAAAATTGGAGTCAATCCTCTCAAACCCTTCCACTGCTTTATCAGCTAAGTTGATGTAATATTCTAAATCCTTTGTCATCATTTCAACAATCTTCACAGCACCTTCATCAGGAGTAGATTCCATTTCAAGAAACCACTTTCTCTGCTCATCCATAAGAAGCAACTCATTTGTTTAAGTTTTATCATGAGATTGTACCAATTCAGTCACAACTTAAAACTCCACTTCTACTCTTGCTCTTTCCATCACAACTGCACTTCCTCCACCAAAGTTTTAAACCTCTCCAAGTCACCCATGAGGGTTGGAATCAACTTCTTCCGAATGCCTGTTAATATTATTTTGACATCTTCTCATGAATCATAAATGTTTTTAAATGCATCTAGAATGGTAACCCTCTCCAGAAGGTTTTCGGTTTACTTTTCCCAGATCCATCAGAAGAATCTATGGCAGAAGAACCTTATGAAATGTATTTCTTAAATAATAAGACTTGAAAGTCAAAATTACTCCTTGATCCATGGGCTGCGGGCATGACTACAACGTTAAGCTCCTTATACATCACCATCAGAGCTCTTGCATGTCCAAGGGAATTGTCAATGACCAATGAAATGTCAATATTTTGAAAGGAACCTTTTTTTTCTGAGCAGTATGTCTTAACAGTGGGCTTAAAATATTCAGTAAACATGTTGTAAACAGATGTGCAGTCATCCAGGCTTCATTGGTCCATTTATAGAGCCTAAGCAGAGTAGATTTAGTATAATTCTTAAGGGCCCTAGGATTTTTGGAATAGTAAATGAGTACTGGCTTCAACTTCAAGTCACCAGCTACATTAGCTTCCAACAAGTGTCAGCCTGTCGTTTGAAGCTGTGAAGCCAGGCATTGACTTCTCCTCTCTAGCTATGAAAGTCCCGCATGACATCTTACAAAAGAAGGCTGTTTCCTCTACACTGAAAATGTATTGTTTAGTGTAGCCACCTTCATTAATTACCTTGGCTAGATCTTCTGGAGAACTTGCTGCAGCTTCTACATCAGCACCTGCTGCCTCACCTTGCACTTGTATGTCATGGAGATGGGTTTGTTTGTTTTTTTTACTTGAACCTCAGAAACCAGCATCAGTTAGCTTTAAACCTTTCTTCTGAAGCTTCCTCACCTCTCCCAAGCTTCATGGAGTTGAAGAGAGTTATTAGGACCTTGTTCTGGATTAGGCTTTGGCTTAAGGGAATGTTGTGACTGGTCTGATCTTCTTTCCAGACCACTCAAACTTTCTTCATCCCAACAATAAGGCTGTTTCACTCTCTTATCATTCATGTATTCTCTAGAAGAGCACTTAAAAAAAATTTTTTTAATGTTTATTTTTGACAGAAAGAAACAGAGCGTGAGTGGGGGAGGGGCAGAGAGAAAGGGAGACACAGAATCCAAAGCAGGCTCCAGGCTCCATTCTGTCAGCACAGAACCCGACGTGGGTCTCAAACTCACAAACCATGAGATCATGAGCTGAAGTTGGACACTTAACCAACAGAGCCACCCAGGCACCCCTAGGGTAGCACTTTTAATTTCCTTCAAGAAATTATACTTTGGATCACAAGTTGGCTGTTTGGTACAATAGGTCTAGCTTTTGGTCTATATTGGCTTTTGGCATGCCTTCCTCACTAAACTTAATCATTTCTAGCTTTTGATTTAAAGTAAGAGATGTGGGACACTTCCTTTCACTGGAACACTTAGAAGCCATTGTAGGGTTATTAATTTGCCTAGTTTCAATATTGTTGTGTCTCAGGGAGTAGGGAGGCCTTAGAAGAGGGAGAGAGATGGGGGAACAGTAGGTCAGTAGAGCAGTCAGAACACACACAACATTTATTGCTACATTCTCTGTCTTATATGGGCACCGTACATGATGCCCCCAAACAAAACAGAAACGTCAAAGGTCACTGACCACAGATCACCATAACAAATACAATAATAATTAAAGTTTGAATATTGCAACAATTACCAAAATGTGACAGGCACTAAGTGAGCAAATACTATTGGAAAAATGTGCCAATAGATTCGCTCGACCCAGGGTTGCCATAAATCTTCAATTTATAAAAGCTGCATTATCTGCAAAGTGAAATAAAATGATTTATGCCTATGAGTATGTATTTTAATTTTTTCCAGCTTTCTTGTGGTCTAGTTAACATAAAATTATACATACTTCAGGTGTTCAATGTGTGGTTTGATTTACATATACATTGTGAACTGATTACAACAATCAAGCTAATTAGCACAGCCATCACCTCACATCACTACCTTTTTTGATTTGTTGGTGTGGTGAGCATGTTTAAGATCCACTCTGTTAGCAAATTTCAGCATACAACACAGTATTATTAACTATGCTCATCAACCTGTGCATTAGATCCAATAACTCAGCCATTTTATAATTGAAAGTTTGTATTCTTTGACCCACCTCTCCTCATACTCTTTTATAGTTTGTGCTATAAGAGTGGCCATAAATAGGAATGGCTTTTTAATCAAATTCTTTTTTTTTAATCATTCAAATCCGAATCTCAAAAATAGTCAATATGGAGACAATAGCAATGAATTTCCAAAATTAATGCTAAGATTTCATTCCTCTGATGAAATTAGGGGAAAAAATCATCTCATGAGATACTCTCATCTAAAACAATAATTAACAAATAATCAACTTGATTCCACAGATCTTCTGATTGTTTTCAATGGTCCAGACATTTATAATAGCAATGAACCATTAATAATGAACATTACTAAGTCCTTGTTTTCTAGGAGCTTGTTCTCAGGAGAAAATCCCTATTTGATGGAGATGAGACACTGAGATGATACAAGTAAATAAAACAGGATCAGAAAGTGAGAAGTATAAAGGAAACATTAAAACTATGTGTGTGATAAAGAGATTACCTTGGATTAAAAGATTTAACAACACCCAAGCTCAAAAAACAAACAAAATGAAACCTACCAATGTATGGTCTTGGAAATGGCAACCATTGCTATAACTTAGAAAAAAGAAAATAAAAAAATAAAAATTGAATCAAGTTTTATTTGGTGTTTAGCTCTGTTATCAGATGCCCTTGGGTTAGCAGTGACCTAAGAATAAGACTTTGTCAGCAAATTTCTACTACTATCCCGGGGCAAGGATTATTATCTTTTAGATTATGTCAGGTATTTTCCTCTACTAGGCTATTTATTTATGCATCAGGGTAGTTTGTTGAAGATAGCTGTTAAGGTTATCTAACTCTCTGGTTGCTTGCATTAACCCCATACTTATCTGGCAGCCTTTTCATTTTGATTTCTTGCCTGGATTTGCCTTTTAGAAGACAATGCACAGTGACAAAGACTATGGCAACCTACATATCAGTTTCTGTTTCAGAGTGTTTTTTTAATGTTTATTTTATTTTTGAGAAAGAGACAGAGCATGAGTGGGTGAGGGGCAGAGAGAGAGAGAGAGAGAGAGAGAGAATCTGAAGCAGGCTCCTGACTCTGAGCTGTCAGCACAGAGCCCAATGTGGTGCTTGAACTCATGAACCACGAGTCAAAGTGGGACGCTTAACTGACTGAGCCACCCAGGTGCCCCTCAGCATCTCTGTATGATTAGTAAATTCACGTCCTGGTTTATACCTAAGTCTTTCAAAAGTGTAGGTAGCATGAATTAAATTTTCACAATTGATCATGTCAGGCTGATCTGCAATTCTAAAATTCAAACCTTAGACTTTGAGTGACCCTTTCTCCTACTACAGCCATTCTAATAGCCAGATGGTGTCTCGACCTCTTTTTAGAATTAAAAAGGAGCTACTAGCTCCAGCAATTGCACTACTAGGTATTTATCCAGAGAATTTACCCAAAAATACTAATTCAAAGGGATACATGAACTTCAACATTTATAGCAGCAATATTTACAATAGCCAAATCATGGAAACAGCCCTAATGTCCATCGACTGATGAACAGATAAAGAAAATGTGGTATATATACAACAGAATATTACTCAACCATAAAAATGAATGAAATCTTGCCATGTGCAATGTCACGGATAGAGCTAGAGAGTATTATGTTAAGCAAAGTAAGTCAGAGAAAGACAAATACCGTATGATTTCACTTATGTGTAGAATTTAAGAAAAAACAAATGGGGAAAATAAAACAAACATGGGGGAAAGGAGAGAGAGAGGCAAACTAAGAAACAGACTCTTAACTATAGAGAACAAACTGATGGTTACCAGAGGAAAGGTGTGTGGGGAGATGGGTTAAATATATGATGGGGATTAAGGAGTACACTTGTGATGAGCCCTGGGTGTTGTATGTAAGTGTTGAATCACTAAGTTGTACACCTGAAACTAATATTGCATTGTATGTTAACTAACTGGAATTTAAATAAAAACTTTTCAAATGTATAGTTAACACTATGGTGGTGATTATCTGGCAATATACAAGTGCATTAAATCACCATATTGCATACCTTAAACTTACACGATGTTATATGTCAATTATATCTCAATAAAGCTAGGAAAGAAAGAACTTAAAAGTTAAGCAAGAGACTGCATACTTAGTTCCTCCTCCCCTTTGTAAAATGGCTAAATAATGACAGAACTTTTCCTAGAAAGTGAGGAATATTTCCATAACATATTTTAGAAGAAGACTAACACTTTTCTTTATAGTGATAACACAATTTGACTATTATAGGTTAGTGTTGACCAATAGCTTTAAAAAAAGTCAACAATGCTTCCATTAATGGTATTCTTTGGTCAAATATTCTTAACTAAATTCATTAAACATATTAGGAAACCCTGCCATACCAAGATTGTTTTTCTTTTTTGACAGAGAAAGATCAGTAAGAACATGTGCCATTAAATACTCAGGGCTCAAAAATGATAAAGGAGCTCCAAAAATTTGCCTCTCCATAAAAACAATGAATACAATGGCAAAAATTGTCAGAACTGACTTTTTTAGAACTAGAAACTTTACAATAACCCAAGGGACATTTACTCAAGAAAAAGGGCTGAATCCCAATAGGAATGACAAGTTTTGTGGCATTTTAATTTGTCCTAATACCATCCCTTATGCCCAGCTTGCAGCCTTGAAGAAAAAGCAGCCCACATTCTTGGTACCAGAGAGTGCAGAACAGACCTGGAGCTCTTTCAAAGCTTCCTTCTGAAAGAATTGTAGTTGTTTTACCACTCAGGTGGTTCCAATGACGTCCTAGGTCTTATCTTTATTTGACCTGACTAAAGCTCACCCACCTAGTGCTAAAAACCTCCCTGTGGAGTCATTTGTCAAAAACATTTGCTGGCTAATGATTTAATCACAGCTGGCTGAAGTGATGAATAACAGGACAAACAATAGGTTAACTAAAAAGTTTAAAAGAGGGGCGCCTGGGTGGCGCAGTCGGTTAAGCGTCCGACTTCAGCCGGGTCACGATGTCGCGGTCCGCGAGCTTGAGCCCCGCGTCAGGCTCTGGGCTGACGGCTCGGAGCCTGGAGCCTGTTTCTGATTCTGTGTCTCCCTCTCTCTCTGCCCCTCCCCCGTTCATGCTCTGTCTCTCTCTGTCCCAAAAATAAATAAACGTTGGAAAAAAAAAAAAAAGTTTAAAAGAAAAATCTGACAAATAAGATATTCATTATGGCTTTTAAAATCTCTAACATATTCCTGGGAACCAAGAAAACCACGCATATGTGCAAGGCCATGCACATGCTCGAAATGAAAAAGACCTGAGAAATCCCTAAGCTCTCAACTCTGGCTGACCTTGTGGCTCTGTACAAGCAAGAAGTGAGGATTAAGGCAGAGTCTAAATTACCTACTTTAGTGTGGAAGGTGGGTCTCTATATGCACTCAGAGCCCTAGCCAAGACTCTTTTATTGGGAGATTTATTGGCTGCAGATGTTTAAGGAAATCTCGGTCTATTCAATAGTGATGACTAAACTGAACAGAGACTTTGGTGGCCACACATTACAAAGAATACACACTTTACAGGATTTGTTTATCAAAGTCATTAAACAACTAAAACGATTAGCAACAATAAGTCTTGGGGAGGGGACGGAGTGATTTCCAGAGTTGCCACTATTTAAAATGCCCAGTTTTCAACAAAGACATACCATACATACAAAGAAAAAACAAAGTATGACCTATACCCAATGTAAAAAAAAAAAGTCAATAGAAACTACCTGAGGAAGCCTGGATGTTGGATCTACTGGAGAAGGACTTTATCAGCTATATTAAATATGTGCAAAGAGCTAAAGGAAATCATGTCTGAAGAACCAAAGAAAAGTATAAGAATGTTTTGCCATATAGCAAATATCAATAAAAAGATAAAAATTATAAAAAGGAACCAAATAAAAATCCTGATGTTGGAAAGTACAATAACTAAAGTAAAAATTCACTAGAATGGCTTACCAGCATATTTGAGCAGGCCAAAAGAAATCAATAAATATGAAGATAAATCAAATGAGGGAAAGAAAAAATAAGGAAAAATGAGCAGATCTTCAGAAACCTATGGGACACCCTGAAGTTTACCAACATACATGTAATGGGAGTCCTAAAAGGAGAGGTGAGAAAGTGCTAGAAAGAATATTTGAAGAAATGATGGACAAAATTTTTCCAAATTTGATGAAAATTAATCTATGCATCCAAGAAATTAACAACTGCAAGTTGTTAAACTTAAAAAGATAAAGAGGATAAACTTAAAGAGAGCTGCACCTAGACTGGTCATAATTAAGGTCAGAGAATCTTGAAAGCAGCAAAAACAAAGTGACTCAGTAGGTATAAAGCATCCTCAATAAGATTAATAGATATAGATTTCTTATGAGTTAGGAAGCCAGCTAATAAAACTTATTAGAAAGAATATAAAATAAAAGTAAGGACTTTTTGTGCATGGATTTGATGTTATCAGTTTTGTTTACTTGGGTTTTTTTTAAATTGTTTTTAATTTTACTTTTTTCTTTTTACCTTTGGATTCCCCTTACCCATTTCTCCCACCATCTGTCCCACTTCTAGAAACCACAGATCTGTTCTCTGTATCTATAAGCTTGTTGAGGTATTTCTGTTTGTTTCTTTTTTTAGAATCCACATATAAGAGAGATTATACAGTATTTGACTCTCTATATATTTCACTTAGCATAATGACCTCAAGGTCCATATATGTTATTGCAAATAAAAAGATTTCACTTTTTTATGGCTGAATAATATTCCATTGTCTGTATATACCACTGCTTATTTATCTATTCATCCATTGATGATCACTTAAGTTTTTTCCATATTTTGGCTATTGTAAATAATGCTGCAGTGAACAAATGGGGGTGCATTTTTTTTTAGTTAGTATTTTTGTTTTCATCAGATAAATACCCAGAAATGGAACTGCTGGATTATATGGTAGTTCTAATTTTAATTTTTTGATGTATCTCCATCCTGTTTTCTATAGTTCCACCAATTTATATTCTCACCAACAGTGCATGAGGGTTCCTTTTTCTCCACATCTTCAACACTTATTATATCTTGCCTTTTTTATACTAGCCATCCTTACTGGTTGAGGTGATATTTAGTTATGGTTTTGATTTGCATTTCTCTGATGATTAATGATGCTCAGCATTTTTTCATGTACCTGTTGGCAATCTGTATGTCTTTTCTGGACAAATGTCTATTCATATCTTCTGCCCTTTAAAAATATTTAATTGGGGCACCTGGGTGGCTCAGTTGGTTGCGCAACGGACTTCGGCTTAGGTCATGATCTTGCAGTTGGTGAGTTCAAGCCCCACGTCAGGCTCTGTGCTGACAGCTCAGAGCCTGGAGCCTGCTTCGGTTTCTGTGTTTCCCCCTCTCTCTGCCCCTCCCCTGCTCATGCTCTGTGTCTCTGTGTCTCTCAATAATAAATAAATGTTAAAAAAAAATTTTTTTTTTAACATTTAAGTCCAGTGTAGGTGACATACAGTGTTACAGAATTACAACACAGTGATTCAAAACTTCCATATACAACTCAGTGCTCATCAACATAAGTATCCTCTTAATCCCCTTCACCTAGTGCACCCATCCTCCCACCCACCTCCCTTCTGGTAACCGCATGTTTGTTCTCTATAAAGAATTTTTTTGGGGGGGTATCAGACTCTTGGTTTCAACTCAGGTCATAACCTCACGGTTTTGTGAGTTCGAGCCCCGCATTGGGCTCTGTGCTGACAGTGTGGAGCCTGCTTGGGATTTTGTCTCTCTCTTGCTCTGTCCTTTCTTCACTCGTGCTGTGTCTGTCTCTCTCAAAATAAATAAATAAATTTAAAAAAAAAAGAGAGAGAGAAACTGTTCTTTGGTTTATCTCTTTTTGCCCCTTTGTTCACTGCTTTCTTTTTTTTTTTTTTAATGTTTATTTATTTTTGAGAGAGAGACAGAATGCAAACAGGGAAGAGGCAGAGAGGGAAGGAGACACAGAATTGGAAGCAGGGTCCAGGCTCTGAGCTGTCAGCACAGAGCCCAATGTGGGGCTCAAACCCACAAACCATGAGATCATGACCTGAGCCAAAGTTGGATGCTTAACCAACTGGGCCACCCAGGTGCCCCCACTGTTTTTTTCTTAAAATCCACCCTATGAGTGGAATCATATGGTATTTGTCTTTCTCTGATTTATTTAGCTTAGCATTCTACTCTCTAGATCCAACCATGTTGCTGCAAATGGCAAGATTTCATTCTTTTTTATGGCTGAATATTTCAGTGTGTTTGTGTTTCTGTGTGTCTGTGTGTGTTTATCACATTGTCTTTAACCATTAGTGTCTATTCATATCTTCTACCCATTTTTTAATTGGATTTTTTTTCTATTGAGTTATATGAGTTCTTTATACATTTCAGATATTAACCCCTTACCATAAATATGATTTGCAAGTATTTTCTCCCAATTAGTAGGGTGCCTTTTCCTTTTGTGGATGACTTCTTTCCTGTACAAAAGCTTTTTGGCATTATGTAGGTTTCATAGTTTGGTTTTGCTCTGTTGCTTTGTGTGTGTGTGTGTCAGATTCAAAATATCATCACCAAGACCTAAGTTAGGGAACTTACCACCTATGTTTTCTTCTAGGAATCTTACAGTTTCGGGTCTTATTTCTTTTCTTTCTTTCTTTTTTTTTTTAAGTTTATTTATTTTGAGAGAGAGAGCCTAAGCATGGGAGGTACAGAAAGAGTAGGAGAGAAGGAATACCAAGCAGACTCTGTGCTACAGAGTGCAGACCTTGACATGGGGCTCGATCACATGAACCATGAGCTCATGGCCTCAGCCAAATCAGAGTCAGACACTCAACTGACTGAGCCACCTACACACCCTCTGGTCTTATTTTCAAGTCTTTATTATTTTTTTTTTTTAATTTTTTTTTTCAACGTTTATTTATTTTTGGGACAGAGAGAGACAGAGCATGAACGGGGGAGGGGCAGAGAGAGAGGGAGACACAGAATCGGAAACAGGCTCCAGGCTCTGAGCCATCAGCCCAGAGCCTGACGCGGGGCTCGAACTCACAGACCGCGAGATCGTGACCTGGCTGAAGTCGGACGCTTAACCGACTGCGCCACCCAGGCGCCCCTCAAGTCTTTATTTTGAGTTAATTTTTATATATGGTGTAAGGTAGTAGTTTAGTTTTATTCTTGCATATAGCTGTACAGTTTTCCCAACACCATTTATTGAAGAGACTTTCTTTCTGTCATTGTACATTTCTTGGCTCCCATATCATAAATTAATTGACCACATATGCATGGGTTTATTTCTGGGCTCTCTATTCTGTTCCAGTGATCTATATGTTTATTTTATTCCAATACCATACTGTTTTGATTACCATAGCTTTGTAATGTACTTTGAAATTAGGGAGCATGATGCCTCCAGCTTTGTTCTTTTCTCAAAATGGCTTTGGCTATTTGTTTTTGTGTGTGTGTGTGTGTGTGTGTGTTTTTTGTTTTTTGGTTTTTTTTGTGGTTCCATACAAATTTTAGGATTATTTGTACTATTTCTTTGAAAAATGCCATCATAATTTTGATAGTGATTGCATTAAACCTGTAGGTTGCTTTGGGTAGTATGGACATTATAACAATATTGATTCTTCTAATCATGAGCATGATATAGCTATCCATTTTTTGTGGGTTTTTTTTCACTTTTCTTTCACTATTGTCTTGTAGTTTTCAATATATAGGTTTTCCCATCCCTGGTTAAATTTATTCCTGGGTATTTTTTTTATATACAATTTATATAATTGTTTTCTTTATTCTCTTTCTGAGAGTTTATATCACTGTATAGAAACACAAGAGATTTGTGTTTGATTCGATTTGATTGATTTGATTAGAGAATTTAATGCATTTACATTTAATTTCATACCTGATAAGTATGTACTTATTGCCATTTTGTTAATTGCTTATTTATATCCTGCAACTTACTTGTTTCACTTAATTGGTTCTCACAATTTTTTGTTGGGAGTCTTTAGGGTTTTTTTTATATGTACTACGTCATCTGCAAATAGTGACAGTTTTACTTCTTTCTTTTGGATGTCTTTTATTTCTTTTCCTTTTCTAAGTGCTCTGGCTAGGACTTCCAATACTTGAATAAAAGTGGCAAGAGTGGTCATCTTTCTCTTTTTTCTGATCTTAGAAAAAAGGCTTTCATCTTTTCACCATGGAGTAAAAGCTGTGGGCCTGTCATACATGGCCTCTATTATATTGAGGTACATTTCTCCTATACCCACTTTGTTGAGAGTTTTCATCATAAGTGGATGTTGAACTTTGTCAAATGCTTTTTCTGCATCCACTGAGAAGACCATATGATTTTTATTCCTATTTTTGTTAATGTGGCATATCACATTCACTGATTAGCAGATGTTGAACCATCTTTGCAGGCCCGGAATAACTCCTACTTTATCAGTGTATGATCATTTTGATACATTATTGAATTCAGTTTGCTAATATTTGTTAAGGATTTTTGCATCTTGTTCATCAGGGGTACCAGCCTGTAATGTTCTTTTCCTGTGGCATCTTTGTCTGGTTTTGGTGTCAGAGTAATGCTGACATTATAAAGTAAGCTTAGAAGAGTTCCCTCCTATTTTTTGGAAGAGTATGAGAAGGATTTGTATTAATTCTTTTTTCAACTCATTAATGAAACCATCTGGTCCTGAACTTTTATTTGTTGGAAGGTTTTTGATTACTAATTCAACCTCCTTACTAGTAATCTGTTCAAATTTTCTATTTCATCATGATTGTATCCTTATATCTAAAGTGAGTCTCTTGTAGGCAGAATATAGATGGCTCTTGTCTGTTTTTGTTTTTGTTTTGTATCTATTCAGCCACTCTGTGTCTTATGATTATTTAGTCCATTTGCATTTAAATTAATTACTGATAAGTATGTACTTATTGCCATTTTGTTAATTGTTTATTTTATGTTTTTGTAGTTCTTCTCTGTTCCTTTCTTCTTCCCTTGCTCTTTTTTTTCTTTTGTGGTTTGATGACTGTCTTTAGTGGTATACTTATATTCCTTTCTCTTTATCTTTTGTGTATTTACTATAGATTTTTGCTTTGTGGTGACAAGGCTTACCTATAACAATTTATATCTATGACAGTCTATTTTAAATCGATAAAAACCTAAGTTTGATCCTATTCTAAAGCTTAGCATTTGTGGTCTCCCTCTCCTCCAATGTTTTCTGGTTTTGATGTCACATTTTACATCTTTTTATCTTGTGTATCCCTTGCAATCATAGTTATTTTTATTACTTTTGTCTTTTAAACTTAATACTAGGTTTATAAGTGACTAATCCACTACCTTTACAATGTATTTCACCTTCCCAGTAAGATTTGTTTTTCATGTTTTCTTGTTACTAGTGTCCTTTCTTTTCAGCTTAAAGTTCCTTTAATATTCCTTGTGAGTTTGGTTTAGTGGTGATGAACTCCTTTACCTTATGCTCCCCAAGGAGATAAAGAAAAACTCTATCTCCCCTTCAGTTCTGAATGAAAACTTTGCCAAGTAGAGTATTCTTGGTTGAAATTGTATTTTCATCCAGCTCTTTGAATATATTGTGTCACTCTCTTCTGGCCTGCAAAGTTTCTACTGAAAAACCTGCTTATAGTCTTATAGGCGTTCCTTTGCATGTAACAAGTTGTTTTTCTCGTGTTGCTTTTGATGTTCTCTCTTTGTCTTTAATTTTTGCCATTTTAATTACAAGGTGTCTTGGTATAGGTTTCTTTGGATTCCCCTTATTTAGAATTTTCTGGGCTTCCTGAATCTGGATGTTTGTTTCCTTTCCTAGGTTAGAGAAGTTTTGGCCATTAGTTCTTCAAACAACATTTCTGCCCCTTTCTCTCTCTCTTCTCCTTCTAGGACTCCTATAATGCAAATTATAATCTGTTTGATGTTGTCCTATAAGTCCCTTACATTATCTTCACTTTTTATTTATTTATTTATTTTCTGCCCTGATTGGGTGAGTTCCACTGCCTTCTTCTGCTTAATATATTCTACTTTTGAACCCTTCTAGTGTATTTTTCAGTTTAGTAATTGTATTATTCAGCTCTGTGACTTCTGTTTGGTGTTTTCTTATATTTTCCATCTCTTTTTTGAAATTTTCACCGTGTACATCCATCCTCCTCCCCAGTTTGGTGAGTATCTTCATGACCATTACTTTGAACTCTGTGAGGCAAATTAATTATCTCTATTTCATTAAGGTTTTTTTTTTTTTTTCAGATTCTATCTTGTTCTTTTATTTGGAACATATTCATCTGTTTCTTCATTTTGCTCAACTCTGTTGATTTCTTACAGTAGATGAAACAACCATCTCTCCCACTCTTGAAGGAGTAGCCTTGTGTAGAAGCCTTGTCATTCAGCTAACTCTGACCAGCTAACTGGTCATGAGCCAGCTCTTTGTCATCTCTCAAACCTTTGTTCTACTCAAGCAGCCTATTACATTTTTAATAGCTCCCAGTAGCTGAGGATGTACCAAGACCTGTGAGTGTCCCTAAGGGGAGCATCTCAGCATGTAGATTCAGACTATTTAGAAGCCAGGCCCTCAGGCAGCAGCTTTTAAAAGTTTGCAAATATATATAGTGTTGTGGGACTACAAGTGTTAAGTTCCACTGGTCAGGCAATCTGCCAGTATCCTCTGGGTAGCAGTCGCAAAAATAGGGGTTCATATGAGCAAATAAGTTCTTTTCCGGGAGATACCTGTGAACTGGAGCAAAGCAGAAGGAGAGCATCGAGATGGTGTTCACAGCCTATGCTCCTTGAAAGCAGCTTCATAGTTCAATAGGTGTGTGATAAACCTAAATCTTGATCCTTAGGTTAAAGCTCCAGGAAATGCCGAGGCCTCCTTCACAGAAAGACTAGGGGGTGTGCTTCAATCTGCTTTCTGTGCAGTGCCCTGAGGGTGGCAACCTGCTAAGAACCATCATTCCCATTGCCAGTCCCACTGGACCCAGGAATGCAAGCCCCCATGGCCAAAAGAAATAGGCAGTCAAAGGCATCCCTTGGGTGCCAACTGCAAAACCAGGGTACTAGATAAGAAAATCAGATTCAAGATGGCAACATAGGACCCTCCCACAGACACACTGAGTCTACAGCTACAAATGGAACAATTTCCTCTTTAAAAAATCCCCTCAGAATGATGACTGCACATCAGGCAGATAAGAAAGACACATCAAAACAGGTGGAAGAGGTGGGGATACAATTTACCATAATCCCCACCTCCAGCACAGAGACCCACAATGGGGAGAAAGCTTAAAGCTTTCTCTGTGCTGGAGGTGGGGATTATGGTAAATTGTATTGTATTAAAGCAAAGGGTTTGAACCACCATGAGGCATCTCAACTTGCATCTTTATGAGCCCCCAAAACATCTAACTCTGAAAACAAAAAGGACTTGTGTCCCGAGACTCATAGATTATAGTGACCAGGGAGACAGCTTTCATAGGCCTCTGCACTTAGTCTCCCCTACCCCAGGGCCCAGCCCAGAGGCAGCCAATTGCACCCAGACTTAGAGTGAAGGAGGCTTACCTGCTTGTATTAAAGCTCTGGCCTGAGGGGCAAGTGTCTAATTTAATACATCTGGGAGCCAGCTGGAACATTCCTCAGGGACAGAGATTGGTGGGCACCATCTTTATGCTCTCCCTTTTCTGTATTCCAGAGCACCAGGATCCCCAGAAGGGAGGTTTTTACATGTGTGTGGTGCCCCGATCTTTGTGGCTGCTGCCCAGGATATACCTCTTGACTGTGTGGCTCTGGAGGCCAGGGGAGCTTGTGTTTCCAGTCCCATGCTATTGTAATAATTGGTGTCACCCAAGATTTGGAGCTCAATGTCTGTCTGGTGCCCCAATTTTTGTGGCTGCTACCAGGGAACACCTGTACATCACCTGGTTCTGGTGGCCAGTAGGACTTACGCTCATGGGTCCCACAGGACTGTAAGCAAAAGAGAAAGAGTTCTTAAACAGCAGTTCAACACCACTGAGGCACAGCAGGAGGCGACAAACCCAGCAGCTAGGTCTTTCTGTGAAAGAGACCTTTCAGCTAATCATCAGAGCTGCAGCCTGAGGGGCAGGCTTCTAATTAAAAAGGGATCTAGGGGTTGACTAATCCTTTCCAGAGACCCCAGAGGACAGGCGCTATCTTTATGCTCTCCCTCTGACCACTCCAGAGTGCCAGTCTGTCCTGGAGGGGTGCTTTACATGCAGCTGGTGCCCTGGTTAATAGCTGATTTTTTAAAATCAGAAACCATGGAGGTTAGAAGGCAGTCGGAGGATATATTCAAACTGAAAAAAAAAAAAAAATATATATATATATATATATATATATATATATATATTCAAACTGCTGAAAGAAAAAGAATGTCAACCAATAAATCCAACAAAACTATCCTTCAGATAAGGAGAAAATATGACAGTCACAGAAAAACAAAAGTTGAGAGAATTTGTGACTAGAAAATTTGCCCTATGAGAAAAAGATAAGAGTTCTTCCAGCTGAAATGAAAGAACACTAAAGAGTAACTCAAATCCATAGGAAGAAATAAAAAATTTCTAGTAAAGGCAACTACATAGGTAAATATAAAAGACATTATAAATATATTTTGTTTGTGGCTCTTTTTCTCTAAAAGACAAGTGCATAGAGCTATAATTAAAAATCTGTGTTGGTGGACATCCCATATGTAAGGATATCATTTGTATGACAATAATGGCACAAAGAAGGGGGCAGGGCAGAGACCTATACAGAAACTATTGAAATTAAGTTAGTATTACTCCAAAGTAGATTTTTATAAGTTAAGATGTTAACTGTAATTCCCAGGGCACCATTAAGAAAATAACTTTTAAAATATGGTAAAAGAAATGATAAGGAGGGTCACCTGGGTGGCTCAGTCGGTTAAGCATCTGACCCTTGATTTCGGCTCAGATCATGATCTCATGGGTTCGTGAGTTTGAGCCTTGCATAGGGCCCTGAAATGACAATGCAGAGCCTGCTTGGGATTTTTCTCTCTCCCTGCTCTCTGCCCCTTCCCGGCTTGTTCTCTCTCTCTCTCTCTCTCTCTCTCAAAAAAATACATAAAACTTAAAAAGTAATGATAAGGAAATTTAAATAGTACATGAGAATGTATCTATTGGCAGTCATAGAGGAAATGAGTAGCAAAAATGACAACATATAGAAAAATAAATAGCAAAATAACAGATGTAATTCCTACTTTCTCAATAATTACATTAAATGCAAATGGATTAAACACTCCAACTAAATGGAGACATTGGAAAATGGATAAAATTACATGATCCAACTGCATTCTTTCTAAAAAAGACTCACTTTATATTTAAAGATGTGAATAGGTTGAAAGTAAATGGACTGAAAAAGATATACCATGCAAATGGTAACTAAAAGAGAGTTGGAGTAGGTATATGAATACCAGACAATATAGATTTTGAGGCCAAAATTCTTACTATAAACAAAGGACCTCTTTTTATAATGCTAAAAGAGTCAACCTATCAAGAAAATATAAAAATTATAAACAGATATGCATCTAACAACAGAGCTTTAAAAAACATGAAGCAAAAACAGACATAATTGAGAAAGAAAATAGACAATTCAACAATTGTTGAAGACTTTACCACCAATCTTGATGGATTAGGTGGAAGATGACAAGGAAATAGAACACTTGAACAGCACTTTAAATCAAATAGACTTAACAGAATCTATAGACCACTCCACCCAACAATAGCAGAATACACATTCTTCTAAGCTCATGAGTAATTCTCTAAGACCATATGTTAGTCCATAAAAAAGATATTAGTTTCCAGTGGCTGACATAACAAATTGACACAATCTTGATAACTTAAAATAATAGAAATTAATTCCCCTAAAATTTTAGAGGTTAGAAGTCTAAAATCAGTACTATTGACCAAAATCAAGGCGTGGACATGGCTGTAACCCCTCTCCAAAATCTCTAGAGAATCCATTTCTTGCTCTAGCATCAATGCTGGTTGCCAGCATTTTTAGCTGGTGGCCACATCACTTCAATCTCTGCCTCCATCTTAACATTACCTTTAACATTTACCTTTACCTTAACATTAATTTTGTAGTCAATTTTTTTCCGCCTCTCTCTTATAAAGATACATGCTATTATATTTAGGGCCCACCAGATAATTCAGGATAATTTCCTGATCTCAAATCCTTAGCTTAGTCACATTTGCAAAGACCCATTTACTGAAGAAAGTAGCATTTACCAGTTCCAACAAAAAGGACAAATCTCAATAAATTTCAAAGGATTGAAATCATACAAAGCTAGTACTCTAGCCACAGGAGAATTAAATTAGAAAATAATAAACTGGGGGTGCCTGGGTGACTCAGTCGGTTAAGCATCTACTCTTAGTTTCAACTCAGGTCATGATCTCATGGTTTGTGAGTTTGAGCCCCACATTGGGTTCTGCACTCTCAGAGCAAAGTCTGCTCAGGATTCTCTCTCTCCCTCTCTCTCTGCCCCTCTCCTGTTCTGTCTCTTTCTCAAAATAAGTAAATAAAGTTTAAAATTTTTTTAAAAATAACAGAAGGAAATTTGGTAAATTCACTAACATATATAAATTAAACAACACATTCTTAAATATATGATGATTCAAAAAGAAATCACAGGCAAATTATAAAATGCTTTGAGATGAATGAAAAACAAACAAAACTTAATGGGATGCAGCAAAAGCAGTGCCCAAAGTAGACACAAAAATCCACCCCCAAATTCTAGCAAACTGAATCCAGCAATATAGAAAAAGGATTACACACGAAAACCAAGTAAAATTTATCCCGGGAATGCAAGATTGGTTCAATATACAAAAATCAGTGACTATAATACACCATTTAAATAGAGTAAAAGACAAAAACCACATGATTGATCCTATCAATAGATGCAGAGAAAACATTTCACAACATTCAATACTCTTCCATGATAAATTCACTCACAAAGAATAGAAGGCAACATAATCTCATAAAGCATATCTGAAAAAATAAAAAAACAAAAACAACCCAGAACATCTTATGTAATGGTGAAAACCTGGAAGCTCTTTCTCTAAGATCAGGAACACAGCAAGGATTTCCACTCTTGCCATTTCTATTCACACAAAACAAAAGAAGAAGCAGAGGAAGGAGGAGGAGGGGAGAAAAGGGAAGAGAGAAGAAAGAATGAAGGGAGTAGCAGACAGGAGGGGGAGGAAGGGAAGGAAGGAAAGGAATCCAGGCTGGAAAGTGAAACTCTCTATTTACTATGACATGTCTCATTAATGGAAAACTCTAAGGAGTCCACATGCACAGAGGGAAAAATCATTATTAGAGCTAATAAACAAATTTAGCACCGTTGCAGTATACAAGATCAACACATGAAAATAGGTTGTGTTTCTATACATTAGCAATGAGCGGTCTGAAAAGGAAACTAAGTCTCACTTACAATAGCATCAAAAAGAATAAAATACTAAGGAATAAATTTAATCAAAGAAGTACAAGATTATACACTAAAAACTACAAATCATTGTTGAAAGAAATTAAAGCAGACAAATAAGTGGGAAGACAGTCTATGTTTATACATTATAAGCCTTAATGTTAAGGTGGCGATATTTTCTAAATGATCTACAGGTTCAGTAAAATCCTTAGCAAAATCACAACTGGCTTCTTTAAGTAGCAATGGACAAGTTGATCCCAAAATTCACATAGAAATGTAAGGGAACCAGAAAGCCAAAATAATCTTTAAAAAAGAAGATCAAATTCGGAGGGCTCCCAGTTCCTGACTTCAAAACTTACTAAAACTACAGTAATCAAGACAATGTGGTCCTGGCATAAAGATAAATAATTGAGAAATTAACTCTCACATATACGGTCAGTTGATTTGCCAAGACTGTTTAAAAGGAGAAAGAATAGTCTTTTCAACAAATGGTGCTGGGACAACTGGATACTTACACGCAAAAGAATGAAGTTGGACCCCCTACCTTACATCACATAGAAAAATAAACTCAAAATGGATGGAATACCTAAAGGTAAGAGCAAAATTACAGAACTCTTAGAAGAAAACGTCAGTGTTTTCTTTTTGAATGGGGCAAGTTTCCCAGGTATGACACCCAACGCACAAGCAGTCAAAAAAAGAATGAATGAATGAATGAATGAATGGATGGGTGGGTGAATAAAGATAAATTAGACTTAATGAAAATTAAAAAGTTTTGTGCCTCAAAAAACATTATTAAGAAAAGGAAAAAGCAATCCATAGGATGGTATGTTTGAAAATCATATATGTGATAAGAATCTGCTATCCAGAATATAGAAAGCACTATTACAACTCAGTAAAAAAGAGTAATAACTCAACTGAAAAATGAGTTGTTTCACATCTGGATAGAAATTTCTTCAAGATATACAAATGGTCGATAAGCACATGAAACATACTTGATACATGTACAGGCCTTTTTATAACTTCTTCCAGAAATGGCAAATGCCTCCAGAGAAATGGAGATGCTGTGTTTATGTTTTTAGATTTCTATCTTCTCCCAGATCTTGGTCTCTATTTCTTGACTGCTTGTGAATCCTCTGATGCCTTTGAGCAGAATTTTTCCCCTACTTTTCCTCAGGGGGAAAGTTGAACTGAATTAGCTGCTCTACTCTTAGCAAAAGCAGAAGTCACCTGGTTTCATTTTCATTTCAGATAGAATTCCATCCCTTCTTGAGACTTTTTTTCTTGGCTTCCTGGTTTTCCTCCTGTCTCTCTGTTCCTCAGTTTCTTTTGAATGCTTCTCTGTCCCTTCCTAGCCTGTTCATATTGATGATTCTACCCTAGATATCTCTTCTTTCTGGACATATCTATCTTGTCCAGTTAAGGAGTTTCAAATATCATCCACATGCAGATGACTAGATTTTTCTAGTTCTCATTATTAGCCAACCAGCCTGAAATATGCTTTTTTCCCAAACAAACTGCAGTTCTTGGAACTTCTTAAATATGACATGGCTATCTGTGTATTTATGCATATGACCCATTCTTTTCTTCTGCCTGAAACGCTCTTACCTGCCTTGTCCACCTGGCAATATCCAGATATTGCCACATATCAATTCTTTAAGATTCAGTGCAAGGATCCACTCCACAGTCTTTTCTGATTCCCAGGTAGAAATAGGTGCCTCTCCTCTGTTCTTTATTTTTTTTTAAGTTTATTTATTTATTTTGAGAGAGAAAGAGACAGCAGGGAAGAGGTAGAGAGAGGAGAGAAAGAATCCCAAGTAGGCTCCGCACCATCAGCACGGAACCTGTTGCGGGGCTCGAACCCACAAACCGTGAGGTGATGACCTGAGCAGAAATCAAGAGTCGGATGCTTAACTGACTGAGCCACCCAGGCGCCCCCTCTGCGTTCTGACAGTACCCCAATAACAGTTAAAAATAATAATAATGCTGGGGCGCCTGGGTGGCTCAGTCGATTAAGCGTCTAACTTCAGCTCAGGTCACGATCTTGCAGTCCGCAGGTTTGAGCCCCGCGTCAGTCTCTGGGCTGATGGCTCAGAACCTGGAGCCTGCTTCCGATTCTGTGTCTCCCTCTCTCTCTGCCCCTCCCCCATTCATGCTGTCTCTCTCTGTCTCAAAAATAAATAAACATTAAAAATAATAATAATGGGGCGCCTGGGTGGCGCAGTCGGTTAAGCGTCCGACTTCAGCCAGGTCATGATCTCGCGGTCCGTGAGTTCGAGCCCCGCGTCAGGCTCTGGGCTGACGGCTCCGAGCCTGGAGCCTGTTTCTGATTCTGTGTCTCCCTCTCTCTCTGCCCCGCCCCCGTTCATGCTCTGTCTCTCTCTGTCCCAAAAATAAATAAAAAAAAAAAATAATAATAAAAAAAAAATAATAATAATGTTATGTATGTTAATTTATAAGCTTGTTAATTTTTAAAAAGTTGTATGTTGCACTGGTTTTATTAAACGATTACGAACACTGCTCAAAGTACTTCCCCTCTATTAACTTATTTAATCCTCATAACAAGCCTAGGAATTTGGTATTTTTATCCATATTTTACCGATGAGGAAATTGAAGTGAAGTGACTTGCCCAAGGTTATGCAACTAAGAAATTTCAGGGCTGGAATTTTAACTCAGGCATCTGACAGCAACATGCAACCTTTACCACCACACCCTATGTCATCATATAAACATCTTCTTCTCTATCATTGAGAGCTAAATGCTGTTATGCCGAGCACTGTATTATGAGCATGTTCTCATTTAATAATCCTATAAGACATGTTCCATCTTTTCCTTATTGAGGAAATTGATGACCCAAAAGTTTGTTCCTAGCGGTCATCATATTAAATTGCCATTGTCCACTCTTCCCTACATCCATGCCCTTTGCAATATAGTTGTATAACTTTTCTCATCAGGAAGCACAGTCTGTTTCCCAAGCCCTTAGATCTAAGATGGCCTTGTAACTAGCTTTAAACAATAGAGTGCACCAAAAGTGATATTGCAGTTCCTAACCTGGGCCTCAAGAGTCCTTGGGTATTAGTCTCCTGGAACACTGCCACTGCCATGAGAACAATCCTGGGCTGAGAGACCATGCAGAGCAGGGACAAGTCACCTCAGATAATGTCATCCTCGACCAGCCAACCTGTCAGGTGACCACAGATATATAAGAATATGAGAGGTTAACCAACTGTAGACTTGTGGAAAGTGATTGCTGCTGTTCTAAACCACTACATATTGGGAGTGGTTTGTGGTATGGTAGCAATAACTGAGTTCAGTCATTTAGCCACTAAGTGGCAGCATCACACACACAGACACACACGTTCACAAACACATGACCCATGTTGGTCCGTCCATACAGCCTGGTAATCGGAAACTAGGAAATTACAGTTTAAATCGCATTCATAGCTTGCCTCTTCCCGTTAAGCATCCAGACTTCAATAAGGCCCTATGGCCTGGCTGAATTCTAGCAAATGTTGATGGGTGGAACGGCACTGGCAGTTGAGTAAAGGCTGGTCTTGGCCTTTCCA
Organism: Lynx canadensis; assembly: GCF_007474595.2. NCBI lineage: Eukaryota > Metazoa > Chordata > Mammalia > Carnivora > Felidae > Lynx > Lynx canadensis. The sequence continues at coordinate 70,642,740 of NC_044309.1, forward strand.
GAGCAGTCTGCTGAAAGAAGATTCCCATTGGAAGATGCCACTCAGGAGTGAGTTAATACTAGAGTCTTTCGTGGTAGAAATCACGGTCCAGAGGACAAGAGGCTGGCTGTGCTAGTGACATTTGCTTTGGCCAGAAATGCAGCGCTGAAGGCCAGAGCCTCCGTGAGGTATCTGCCATTGCTGGAATGTGCTCCTCTCCCCACTGTTCTTCAAGGAAAGTAAAATCTCTTTTATTCATTCAATACATAAAGTATCCACTATGTCTTAGACACTGTTCTGGGTGCTGAGGATGCTGCACTCCTTTCCCCCATTACTTTGTTATTTTACTGGAGGAGACAAACAATATGCATAGATATAAAATCCCTGAGTGCTCTAGAGGAAAAATAAAGCAGGATTATGGTGAGAGGGACAGGGAGTACAAACAGACTGGGTTGTCAGGGAAGACTTCTCTAAGGGGAGGACACTTGAGCAGAGACCTGCGTTAAGTAAAGGAAGAAGACATGTGGATCCTGGATTGGTGATCCAGCGTGGGAACAGTACCTTCAGCATTCCTGAGGCAGCAACCAGCTTGGTCCATTAGAGAGGTACAACAAGCAGCTGATGAACTGGAGCTGACTGATCCAGTTGGAAAGCCATGGGCTCTCAAGTCACGAAGACAGGAAGGACTAGATTTTATTCAATAAGATGTTATCTCTACTGATAACCACTATATACCAGTATACAATACTAAAGAATTTGTTGACTGAATAGAGAAAAAATTTTATCATAAGGCAAACTGTATCCAGTCATGGCAACACAGGATTCATTTATAAAACTATGTAATTCCTGGGCCCACTGATTTTATCAAAATCTTTGGATATAAAGCCCCAGAATCATTACTTAAGAGAACCTCTCATCCTTATTATTTATGGCTGTGTATGCAAAGTATATGAAAGGATACATACCAAACTACAATATGTCTCTGAGGCACATTATAGTTCTGAGTAGGAATGCCTTAAAGAACTGAACTCTATTTAAAGGTTTCTAAAATTAGCCCTTTTAAGGACAACTCTCCAACTTTTGTAATTTAGCCCTAATAAAAAGATCCATCTGATAGTGAATCATACGCAGGAGTGCATTCAGTATTTGCTGGATGGGTGGCAAGCTTAGTGTCAAGCATGTTGGTCACCCTATCGTACTGGGGTCTTTCACAGTCAGAACAGTTTAAGTCATGGCATTTTCATTATTGCTGCAGCAGTGGGAAAGTTCTAATCTAAATTAAGCACTCTATTGACACAACTTGCCTAGGTTGCGAGATGTTTAAAACCCTCCATTTAGATAGGTGAATTAACAAATGAATACATGGGTTGAATTTTCTAACTTGCTACTAGATATAGCATTATGCAGAATTGTCCAAACATTAAAGAAAAAAAGTTACAGAAAACAACTTCGTATACAATGTAAAGAGAAAAAAATTTTATTGCAATATAAAATGCACTTATAAAATGTCCACAGAAGGCATGTAATTCTTTACTGCTATATAAATTTACTGGGAATATTTTATTCACCTTTGATTGTTATGATGTCACCTAAAACATATTGTAAACACTGAGTTATACTCTATAACAAATGCATCACTGATTTTCAGCAATCTTGGTTTAATAATAATTAAAGACTATATAATCACATCTATATTCTGGAATGTCCATTTACTTTCATGTAGTGTAAAATTTAGACTATAATTGCACATGAATGGTACAAAAAAACATTCACTACCAAATTACTTTATACCTTCATTACAGGCTTAATGTTCTTTCTGATTGAAAATACAGCTTCAGCTACGGCCTGCAACACAACTCTAGGATTCTCAATGCAGTAATTTGTGTATATGTGTGTCTACGTGGGCACCCATGAAACAACTTAAAGTGTATCTTTAGAAAACAAGTGCAACATTACTGCCAATTATTTTGCATGTTTAAATATTATAGTCTGATTATCTGTAAACAAACAAAACCCCACACAAATACTCTTAACTCTAGAAAAAAATCCTGTCAACCCATAATTATTCTAATATGCTTTACTTGAACACACATGGAATTTTTGAAAGGTGCATATAGTACCTTAGATAATAAGGTATAAAAATGTGTTTCATATTTTATACTATGAAATGTGCATTTCTAATATGTTTTATGCAGCATAAAGTTTAGATCAAGAAATTCGAAATCCTGGATCCCCATCGTTCATTTAGAAAACTCCTCCCAGTTATGGCTCTTGCAGCAGGTTTATCAGATTTAACATGACGAAGTGTTCGATCTAACTCCTTCCTTATTTCAAGTATCAAAAAAAAAAAGGCTCAAAATTTCTAAATTTCTGTAGGTTGTAGCTAAAATGCAAAGCTTTGAAAACAGTTAAATGTGTTTTGAAATAAGATATAAATTGAAACCAGATTCTTAAGTGTTTAATTTGTGTTAGTCTGTTAAGTACTAGGACTTTCCAACAATTTTATTAAATCTGAGTATGCTTAAAAGTAATAAAGAACACAATTTGCCTATAAATATGTGGTTCTGGAGAAAAATCAATCTTGATGTTTAAAACTCTTTCAACATTGTTGACTTTTGTTTTTTTAAGGATATTAATATTCAATCTAAACATAAATATTTGGCCTCACACTATATAAGGAAATGACTTACTTTTGAAAAGGAAATTTTGTAAAGCATTAGAGAGAGAATTTACTAAAGCTGTTCAAATAGGTCTTCCAACGTCATCAGAAATCCTGCAGTATAGAAAATATCTGGTACCCTTAAGGTTTCAGAGTGAACTGATCTTCTGAAACTTTAATGCCATTTAAAAACCAAAAAAGTCAAATAGAAAAGACTGCTGCCATGAAACAGTGTTTCTACAAGTTGCAGACGTGACCCCACAGGCTGAGTTAAGCGCTGCTTCTCAGAGTCAGCAACTTTCCACCTTTACCCAGGCACACTAAATTCTCAGTTTAGAAAATAATCTAACCTGGTCCTTAACATATTCATAAGTAGTATGAATATTTTAAGGTCTTTCTTCCTTACAGAAAAAATTTGATGCCTCACTAAAGAGTAGTAAGGAGTGTATCTTACTTTGAGACATTAGACTTTCTGGAGTTGGCCCAAGTGTATAAAATTTTAAGAATTATGTGAAAGCATGGAATCGTTATTACTCTGTGAAAACAGTGTGACCAAATTAAACATCACTATGACAAACCCTCTTCTACCTTTAACTCAAAAATAGAAATCATGAGTCTTCTATAACCTTAATTTTAAAAACACACAGAAGTGAAAAGTGCTATTTTTCAAAAAGTACATTTTTTCCCTACTATGTGTCAACGTGGAATGATTTCAGTTCTCCTGTACTAAAAGCTGGACTTTAAAAAAACTAGTATTCTAATGTTTAATATAATGATTTTAATCAGCAGTGGCTTCACTTTCAGCTGGACCCCTAATAAGTCTTCGAATTCCTCTTTTTCCTGCAGGACCTTTGGGTTTTGCAAAACTTTGCTTATGTGCATGCTGCTTTGGGTGTACTTCTTCATAAAGGAAGTCTGCTGTCAACTCATCCCCATTGTCTATCTCGATCTGTAAGAGATGGAATCAGTAAAGTGTGATATGATATGAAGAAGACAACATTCAAAACCTAATACAAGCAAGGAGCCAGTTTTCAGGTGTGAATGCTCACAAATATGTAACACCCATTCCAGCAGTATCAAGAACCATATGTAATAGTTTCACTGTTGCTTTTTTTGGGGGGGGGGGAGGGGATTTGTGAGTTGCCTGAATACATAATCAGCTATAATCATTTTCTGTTTGCTTCCCTCTTTCTTCTCCTGCTTAACTAATGTTTATTTATTTATTTATTTAAGTTTATTTATTTATTTTGAGAGAGACAGTGACAGCGTGAGCGAGGGACAGAGAGAGAAAGGGGGAGAGAGAGAATCCCAAGCTGTCTCCACACCATCAGTGCGGAGCCTGATGCAGGGCTCAAACTCACGAAATTGTGAGATCATGACCTGAGCCGAAACTGAGAGTTGGATGCTTAACTGAGCCAGGTGCCCCTTAACTAACATTTAAAAGTAGAAGCCAGGGGCGCTTGGGTGGCTCAGTCGGTTAAGCATCTGACTTCAGCTCAGGTCATGATCTCACGGTTTGTGAGTTCAAGCCCCGTGTTGGGCTCTGTGCTGACAGCTCAGAGCCTGGAGCCTGTTTCAGATTCTGTGTCTCCCTCTCTCTCTCTGACCCTCCCCCATTCATGCCCTGTCTCTCTCTGTCTCAAAAATAAATAAACGTTAAAAAAAAAATTTTTTTTTTAAATTAAAAAAAAAATAAAAGTAGAAGCCACCACTGTACTCTCAAGTTGTTCTGCTTTGGTACACTATGCATATTGAGGAACATGACTCATCGGCCCCTTCATTCTTGGGTCACTTGAAATCACTCTAGAACAGGGCCAAATTTAGCCCAAATTAAGAGTGTGTTTTACATTTTTAAACAGTTAGAAACACAAAATAATAAAACAAGAATATGTAACAAAGACCATTTGTGACCTGGTGAAGCCTAGAATATTTACTATGTGGTCTTCTTGTAGAAAACAGTGCGCCAGTCCCTGCTTTATCTTAGGAACTTAAAAACCTTAAAGGGTTCAGGACCTAATACACTGGTAGTTTATAAGAACTTGTGTTTTAAAGACTTCAAGGGCTCAAGAGTAAACCATCATCTTTCCCTAAGCCTCAACTACATTTAAGAAAATAAATTTAAAAAAACTGGTAGCTTAGCTCCCCGAATTCAAATATTTATGTCCGTTCCCTCCTTTGTCAACAACTAGAGTCTCAACCATCCCAAGAGTCAGTTGTAACTAGAGACTATAGTTCTTTACTAATAGCAAGTCTTGAGACAATCACAAGTATGTGGCCCTAGCAGCACTGTCCAAAAGAACTTTCTGCAATATGGAAGATGTCCTCTCAATTCTGCGCTGCCCAGTACAGTAGCCACCAGCCTCATGTAGCTAATGAACACTTGAAATGTGGCTAGTATGATGAAGGAACTGAATTTTACATTTTACTCCATTTTAACTTATACTTAAATTTAAATAGCCACATGTAGCTTATGGCTACATATGAGAGAGTACAGATCTAGAGAGACTGCAGTAATGCCAGATCACCCCCAAGCACTTGGAGAAGATCCTAAGGATTTATGAGGAGAACAAGAAAAAATACTTTCATTTATAAACCACCATACATCATGAACTACACAGAGAAGATAATAAAGATCTAATATAAACCGAAAATTTTAAAGAAAGAGGTAGGTAATTTTACCTTTCTAATGACATCCATTTGTAATTGTCTTTCTACAATTTCTAACAGAGGGCTCTTGCAGCTAGAATACAGCATCCGTTCTCTTATACTGCATGTGTATCCAGGCATTGAATAAATAAAAACTGTGAGTTAAAATAATAAATACAATTAGCAATATATCACTCAAAGCAAATATTAAGCTATAACTAAGTCCTCTGGGCAAGAAATAAGAATACAGTGCTAAGCTGTCAATAAGCAAACTTAAAGTAACACGTTCAAAACAATATATTATATACCTATGGACTCCAAATAGTCTCCTTCATGGGAATGTTTATACAGAAAGAAATGGTAACGTGCTGAATCCTTGGGAATCCTCTTTGGCAAATCTTTCAGTTCTGTATTTGTCGTACTGGCCAAAATTATAATTTCATTTTTTATGTCTATTTCCTGTCAATGAGAAATACATTCATTAAAACAGATACACAGAAAATTTAAATTTATAATAAATAAAACCTAAGAGACGAGGGGAAATTTATACAGGCTTGACTTTTTCACAAGGAACATACATTGTCTTGTAGTTTAAAAAAAAAAAATGAATAAAAAAAAAATCAGGAAACATGCGGCACCTAGGTGGCTCAGTCATGAGCCGACTCTTGATTTCGGCTCAGGTCATGATCTCATGGTTAGGGAGTTGGAGCCCTGCGTCAGACTCTGCACTGACAGTGGGGAGCCTGAATGGGATCCTCACTCTCTACCCCTCCCCCACTCATATTTTCTTTCTCTCTCTCTCTCTCAAAATAAAATAAACTTAAAACAAATTTTAAATCCACTGAAAACGAACCTATTTTATGAGCCAAGAGCCACCAGGAAGAGCAGCCATTTCATAATAACCATCATCTGTCTCTTACCAATTGCACATAGTTGAGCTGTCTGTTACTTAATTTTTCCAAAGCCTGGAAAGCTTCTCGAGAAATAGGAAATGCTACTCCTTGTAGTGTTTGATGCTTAGTGTCCACACCCACGTCTGTTTGTACCTAAGTATGATAGATTTAATTTACTGATGAAGCTGTAGCATTTAGCAGTGTCATACAGCAAAGACAAGAAACCCAATCTCTACCAAGTGCCATTCCACCCTTGCCCATTTTAATGTAACTAAAATTAACCCTTAAAATACCATGAACTTAAAAAGCAAGTAATTTTTCACATTTGTTCATGTTCTGCTAGCACCTTGTCAACATGCAGAGTGTATGACATATCTTTATGAAATGCTGGGAGTGAACATTTGAGTGGGTATGCGCTGTTAGTGGGGCTTTGGCGGGGAGGTTGTTTATATGTTCGGTTTGGCACATTTGCAGAGAATTATATAAACTCTTTGAAGTGTCTTCAGATTATACTTTAATTACAAAACTTACTTGATAAAATTTATGAACAGTGTGATATATATGCAATATGCGTAAAACTTTACTTTGTTCTAGAAGACATAAAATGCAACACAAACACCATGCACTGAATTGAAAGGAGTATGAACAGTATACAAAGACACAACACAGCTCAACAAATTATACTACTGCAGAAGTTCCAGACTTAGAGCTTTTCATTACTAAGAACAAATACTAGAAGAGTACTTCAAGAAAGCTTTTGATGCATGTTTCACGACTTTTATACTTAAATGATAGCTAGTATAGGGTCTCCTTTGCAGTGTTGCAACAGAAAAGTTAAATAGAAATTTTACTTTTAAAAAAAATGAATGGAGATTCTACAGCATAAATGATATTGGATAATGAAAACATCATAGAACATATGCAAATGCATACCCCAATACGATCCTCTGGGTTCTGATTGCAAGGAATAAAACAAACTATCAAACTTGTAAAAAAAAAAAAATCACATAAGAATCTTTACTCAAATAACTTGAGTTAAAATAATATAAAGATAGATCCTTGCTATCAGGTTAATATTAAGTAATATTCAATCACTTTCCAGACAGATTTCTATTAGCCTGTTATTCGGACTAGTGAATAGTGGTTTCTGTTACTTGTTCTTTCCTATAAAATCCCAGTAGAAATATAGTAGTTACTCTAACTTGTAATTAGAATAGCTGCAGTGAACACATTAAAAATATGATAAACTATAATATGGATGAAGTTTATTGACTCTAATAGAACTGGGTTAAACAAGTACTCAAAAAACCATCTCCCATAAATACATATGCACATGCCTATCCAGGTACCACTCAGAATTTATAGAGCTTCTAGAAATAATAAATATCTTATGGCATTTATATTTTTTCCTCTTTAGTTACCATGATTCTCTGAAATAATGTAACTAAACAAACATGCTTTGGGCAACCTCATTAAATATAATTCTTTGCACTAAATGGGTAATGTACATTTTTCCCATTTACTTAGTAATCAAAGTACGAGGTTACAAAAAGTTGTACTTCCAACAGGAACACTTACTAGTCTGTCACATACATTACAAATATAGGCGAAAGCTACTTATGAAACTGGCACGAATTTTAGTATTTACTTTTAATTATTTTTTCCTGAAAACACATCGAGCACATAGTCTTATCTCTAAATTATACAGAATAAATGCAAGCTACCTTACTTAATCTCTATTAATCTATTAATTAAAAATATTTTTTCAAACACTTAAAATCTTGCAATCGTTTCAAAAATGTAATTTACCTCATTGATTTTAATTTGTCGTAATTCTTCCTCAGCTGCAGTCAATGGGGCAGGAGATGACTGTGAAAGCAAGTATTTTTTATATCCATGTAATGATACATCTTCCTGTAAACAAAGAAATGGACTGTTACTAGCTATTCTCTAAAAGTAAAACCTCAGTGAAGTTACTTTAGGAAAAACAAAATTATTAACTTAATAGAAAATATTTTGAATGAAGTATAGTATCAAGAATTTTATTATTCGTTACAGGTTTCAAAAAATGGTGAAGGGAGTATTTACTCTTCATTTCCCACAGTTTTATAATTACTAAATCTTTTGTATGAGTGTGGTGGTGCTGCTGCCAGTCACATGATACACTTGGGTCATGTTTAAATCTACAGGACAATAATAAGTAAACTTCTGGGGAAGCCTGCCCCATAATTATTCAATAATCACCACAATTTCTGTACAATTATTCATAGAAAATGACCGTAGTTCTTATTTAGAAGAGTAAAATATTCCAAAGAGGTCTACCTTTCATCAATATTTTGTGACTTGGAAAACTGGGAATGGAAAGAATTGAGAAACCAGGCCATGGCACAATTAATGGTGAATAAGAAAAGTATTCCCACAAGTCTTGTGGTCTACCTACTAGATAATTTAACTGTTAAAAAATATTTGTTTTCTTAATTTGTGTGTATATGTATAAATATATGTATTTACCATATAAATTATATAAGTAAATTCTTAATCATAATTTAACTAGTTAAATGTATTAATCAACTATCCCAATTAATCATCAATCAATTGACCTGCCTCAATGTTCCTGGTTAACATAATATGCATAGTTACTGCTTCTACAATGTGGGTATAAATGTCCAAAATATCTAAAAATTACCATCTCTTTCAAGTAGTCTCTCATTTTTGTGAGCCTGTTTCCCTTATCATTAAAGTGAAAAGGGTGAACTAAATGAGGGGTTGAACTAGATGATCTCTAAGGCATATTGCAGTTTCTGAAGACTAGCAAAGGGCATTTCAACATATTTTAGAGAGTAAATACAATGTTTTAGTTAACTTGCATATCGTATGAAATATAACAATATTTTCTCTTATTGTTACAGATTCATTAGTCTAATTTCATAACAATTACACATTACCTAGAAGTTCTTAAACTGGTTTAATTGCAACACGTGGAATCCACATAAAAGTTTAAGTTTTGTACCTTTACTGTTCCAAATACTTCATCTTTAATGTGGCCACCTCCAAACTCCTTTTTCAGAGTTGCTCTTGTTGCTGCATATAGCATTTTTTGACGAACCTAGTAAGTTGTGAAAGTTTACTCAGAAATGTACAGATGAAAACTATTCATTATAAAAGATAGCACTTTCTGAATGTATTAAAATCTTCAAGCACATTAGAAATAAACTATGATAAAGCTGAAGTCCATGGACTGTAACAGGCTTAAGTACATGTGTACAAATAGCCATCATGACAGTTCACCTATTAAGGTAGATTTCACTTTATGTCATATTTTTAAAAAATTGGGAAACTAAATTTTTAAAAATTAATCACTTTTCAAAGTATACAATGAGATCAAGAATTAAAAAAAAAAAAAACCTATTAAAATACTACTTCGGAATATAAGGTAGAAAACATCGCTTGAAATGAAGTAACCTGGATACTGACATTTTACTCAAAGCAAATCTCTAGATCAGATATTACTGATTAAGTTGTTTAAGAATCAATGTTCATAGCACACCTGCAGCATATACCATTCTATGGGAAACACAAAGATGAAAACTACAATATATACCATATTATTAAAGAGTCTAATAGCAACTACTAAAAACTACAAAAGGTAACTGCCAACTAACACAGGTAGTTTCACAAAACTGCATGTCAAATCCAGGAGTCTGAATCAATCTGCTAACTTTCCTAAAAGAAATACTTGCGTGTATGCCTATCATTTAAATGGTAGCTATTAAAAATATTTAACATAATGTTCAATTAGGTTTCAGAATTATTTGAAGTATTACTCTCAGAGTATAGTCATTTACATATAATTGCCAAAGATTTTTAAATTTAAAATCAATAATACTGTTGATTTCAAGGGCAAGACTTCTGAATATAAGTACATTACTCCTGATTCTACATTACCAACAGTAGGATTTTCTTCATGATCACTCCCTTCTATCGGAAATAACTGTTGCTTCTTAACTTTCTCCTAGCCTAGGACTATTTCAGAAAAAAAATTTCTAGCATTTAATGTTAAACAAGTAACAAAAAAAATTACTTACATGAGAATGATCTGGAGACCAAGCAATGAATATCCACTCATATCCCTGGGCATTCTGAGAATCTAACCTGAATAATATATAGCACGGTTGTTTGTCCTCCAATAGGGGTAAAACAAAGGTATCATAATCCTTATCCCAGGAATCTGAAGGCTGACTACATGAGCCAATCACAAGTTTCTCTATGAAGAACAAGTTTTAAAAGACACATGAATGGTTTGAAATTCCAAATGGTAATGAAGAGACAATAAATTAATAACATAGTCATCTATTAATACTATTATTCACATCTCCACATAGAACAGCAGAAGCTGCAAATAGCATAAATGTTCATCAATAAGAGAACGATCATAGATGTGGCACAGTTATATAATGAATTCATATTTAAAAATAGTGAGTTCTCTACCAAGACAAATTATAAAAATGTTTACAGAAAAAAAGTTGCAGAATAAGATGTTAGTTTACATGAACTTAAAACTCAAAATAGCACTAGGAGTTATCTAGGGGGCTACATATAAAAAAACACAATGCAGATATATAAAAACTCCTAATATGGTTGCCTCAGGAGAAGGAGGTCAGGAAGTGAAATTGTTTAAAGAGGATGCCCTAATATCACAAAAATATTAAGTTAAAAAAAAAAGCTGAAGCAAATATGATAAAGTGTTAGTAGTTACTAATTTAAGAGGAGATGGAAGTATTTGTTATATTATTTATTCTCTGTAATTCCCTTATTTAAAAAATTTTCTCAAAACAAAAATAACGATTTAAGAGATAGTGTCATTTTCCTTCCGTAGTGATGCTAGACAAGTTTTTCCATTTTAGTCACTTAAATAGTTGGTTAGGAAATGATGGCATTTCAATATTTCTAAAATATGCTGCTTTACAGTATATGTTTATTACTATCAACTATGGTAATATATATATATACATAAACACACACACACACACACACAGAAACAGTAACAACTGCATATTTTTCAAACTACTCTGGTATTTTTAACATATAAGTAGAAAATAAAAAGGAAATTAAATTTACTTCGAGTTTATAAAAGAACAAGTTATCTTCCCAAAGCAAAATATTTCCAGGTATTCAAGAAATTTAGGTATTTAAGCAATTGGACCATTGGAATATTTTAACATACTCATTTGCGATAACTGTCCAAATTCAAATACAGGGAAACTAAAAGATTCTCCCATCCATTCAATATCCTTAACAGAATTATTTTGAAACGATCAATTTGTAGTTTTTTACATTCTTAGAACTTTTCCCCAAAACAAAACAGGGAAATCCTTTCTCCAGCACAGATTGCAATCATGTGGAGAAACTGGGAATTTGAAGTCCTTTGTTTCTACTTCAAAACTAACTTTACTGAATAACAATTCTCAAGTAACTTCTCTTTTGGGGGGGGGGCGGGTGGAGATGATCACTTGTTTACTGATTTCCAATCCAGAGATGGAAGCACTCACATTAGAAACGGGTTGTGGTATAGAAACTGAGATGCAAAAGGTAAAGCAGAGGAGGTCGCACCAAAAAAAAACATCTTTCTGTTTCCCTGATAGTCAACTACAGAATTCAGAAGGTAAGCAACAGCTAAAGGGACATGACCAAATATACAGGATCCAAGTTACCTAAAGGCAAGCTTTGAACTTTCTTCACAGTAATTAATAGTTCCAATCACTGAAATGACTTAGAAATTTAAAAATATAACAGTAATCCAAGGACAAACAATATTCAGAAATGTAAAACTAACCATTTTCAATAGATATTTTTAGAAGTCTGTATTTTCCATTTCTTGCTCTTGCAAAGATATCTTTAACATCTTCACTTGCTGTATAAAAAGATAAAGAAAAGTAAACCTATTTTTTATACTTACATGTTAATATTTTCTAATGCTACTCAAGTTGAGGAAAAAATAAATTATAATACAAAGAAAAAATCTTCAGGATGTAGTATCCCCTTATTGTCAGTAATTTAAATTATAAAACTTGAAGGTGTAAATAGCAGACAGAGTATACAGCTAAGAAATATACATGTTAATATAGCTTAAAAGTATATGAATTCTACTATGTTTTAGCTAGAAAATTCCAAAGCAGAAATAACACTGGGAGTGAAAATATTAAAGTTACTCAAATCCAATAAGGAACAAATTACAATTTTAAAAAACACCTTGATTGCTTGGTTGAAATTGTTGAAAATCTTTCATTCTCTTCTAGTCCAATTTTAAGCTTATAATAACAATTCGATTCATTTTTACATTTTCACATTAAAAGCAACAGTAAATATAAGATATCCTATCCCAATTAAACAAAAAGTCATTAAAGTGCATTCAAGCTTGTACTTCTGGTAATATTTTTCTAACTTGTATTTCTCAAAAAGCTAGAGTTAAGTTCACTAAACAAATATGTATTTAATAACTTAACGCTTGTGTTCCTATTAAAGCTTCGATTTCGTTCTGATTTCATTCTTGGGTTGTAAGAATGAACCATTACTTAAGTAATGAATGCTGTAAGGCTCAAACATGAAAATGAGTAATTACAAATTTAAATGTCAAAACTAACTCTGACGAATAAAACAGTGCTTTCAGGTTTGAGAGCATTTTGCTTGTGTTTGTGTGTGCAGGGAGAGGTGCAGGATGGTCAAAGACCCATAGTAACAAAACACAATTAAATGTTCATCTGGGGAAAAGGTTCGTTGTCCATTAACAGAAGAGCGTGGGTTTATATTAGCCCTCGTTAAGTAATCTCGAGTAACCCCGGGATATATTATTTCTGATGAGGCGAGCGTTTCCAGACTGCCCATTTTCAAACCAGGAAATAATGGAGGTCAGATATAATTGCACACTGAACTGCCTTCACGGAATGATTAAATTCAGCCACACAGATCGGACTTTTCAGTTCCCTGGGGAGTACCTAAGAAAAAGATCAAAACACCCCACACTCAGGATTTCTCAGAACATAGTTCATGTTTCCATTTTGAAAGAAAATGCGGAAGAATTTGGGAAGCACCTTTACTGGAAATAAAAAAGATTCCAGTATCTTTCGTTTTATAATCAAACTCTTGTAACAATCTCCTTTGCACAGTGAAGCCCCGGTAACCTCCAGTGTTTCAGGTCTCCCGTACCTGATACAAAAGGGGGAAAGTTAGACTACAGTCAGGGCCAGAGGAAGGCATATCCCCTTCACTCAGGCCTCCTCGCAAACCAATTTCTTTCGCTTCTGCGAATTTCGGGTCCGTCTGTAACGTGGCAGCAGACGGACCCGCCTGGGAGGAACGCAGGCCGGGTGGCCCGGGACCAGAAAGCGCGGAGAGGCGAAGAGGCCCCGCCTGCGCGGCGAGAACGGCACCCGTTCCCTCTGGGCCCGACTCCAGCCCTCCTCGTCCAGCAGCCCGCCCGGCTCGCCCGGGGCCTCCCGGGAGCCCCTCTCCCGCGCGCCGCTCCGGGCGCCGTTACCTTGGATGCCGGTCTGATGGGACATGGCGGTGGCCGCGGGGTCCCGGCTCCGAACCTAAGTGCAGAGAGCGGCCCCGGCCGGCGCCTCCAGGAAGTGGCAACTCCTCCGCCGGCCGCCGCGCGTCATCGGCCCGCGACCCGCGGCCGCCCCGCCCCGCTAGGCCGACCGCGTCCTCGCGCGCCCCTGCTGTCCCCCCGCCCCCCTTCCCCGCGCGCTCTTCTGCCCGCCGGGCTGCAAGCCCGCTTCACCCGGCGCTCTCCTCCAGCTCTCTGCTGGGGGTCTCTGCCCTGGCTCTTGCCGCCGGCTTCTCTGGCCCCATAGCCGTGAAATATCAAAGAGCCAGCAGGATGACCTTGCCCTCTACTGTCTGCACTGCCGACACCACCATTGCCTGGTTCAGCAAAAAAGATGCTCAAAAATGGGAATGATCATTTTACTGATCGTATATTTTCAATTTGAAAAAGATATGAACGGTATCTTTCTTTGTTTATTCTTCCTACAGTATAAAGGGTCACGCACTGCCCCGTTTTTAAAAATGAGTATTAATGTATAGGTGGTCTCTCATCAAAATCTCCCATGCTTTTAATTTTTATTTATTTTTGAGAGAGAGAAAGCGTGTGAGCAGTGGAGAAGCATAGAGAGGGAGACACAGAATCCGAAGCAGGCTCCAGGCTCTGAGCTGTCAGCACAGAGCCCCACGTGGGGCTCAGCTCACAGACCGCAAGATCATGACCTGAGCCGAAGTCGGACGCTCAACCGACTAAGCCACCCAGGCGCCCCAAAAATCTCCCATGCTTTTAAATTGAATTAATCTCAGACTGTTAACTTTTATTTTTTCAGTTGGGTACATTTAGAGACTAAGTTTTGCTTTCTCTTCATTCCAAAAAGAGCCACTTAAAGGGAGTAAATTAGCTGACTTGAATACTCCTTTGTGGTCAATTTATCATAGCAAGCTATGATTACCGCTCTGCTTTATCTTGGCCGTTTATTCTTGAATGAAGTAATTATTTAGGATTTATTTAGATAAATGTGTAAGATAGCAGATATTACTAAAAATTCTTTTCCATCTTCTGCTGTTATGAACATATATTTCCTTCTCAAAGGTAATTTTAATTCTTTTGTACTACTTTTCTACCATTCCTAGATTATAGTTCCTTAGATAGAAAACTGGGTATTTTGTTTTTAGGGCCTTGATCTGATACAAAATTACAATCTGCTTATCAACAAATACTTTCTTCAGCCAATAATATAAGTGCAAGTTAACAAAATCACTCTTCAAATACAATGTATTTTTTAATCACTCATTAACTATCAGGCTTGCAGTTATTTCTCTGCCAGGATCACAACAAACAAGGTTGCTATGTTCTGTTCTTGTTATCTAAGCTCTGTTTCTCAAACAGATCCTCATATTATGGAATAAGCAAAATTTAGTTTGAGCCTTATAACTTGTTTGGATTTAAGAAACGTAGGGAGAGTTTCACTCTAACCAAATTCTTCCTGACATAACAGTTCTTTCTGATTTTCCAGTTTTTGACTGCTTTGTCGAGCACAGAGAAAATTGCAGAGTTCATCTTCAATTTTTTGACTGATTCATGTCCTGGTGACTCGGGAAAATTGCCTAAGGATGTTGGCTTTGCTCAAAAGTACTGATAAGAAAAAATAATTCTCCCATATTCATGTTTAGAAAAGACCACTGTATGATCAGCTCTAAAAAATAGGAAAGTCCAGTTAGGTTGAGTAGGACCACCCTGGAATGCACTAGAAAGTGCTTATTTTATGGCAGTACAGTAGTTTGATGTAATAGCTACAAGGGCCTTGGGTGCGTTGTTTTCAAAACAGCAAAGTTCCTCTGAGCAAAACAGGGAATCTGAGAAGGGAAAATATTTGCTAAGCTATAAAAAGCATGGCCAAAATGATCACTTTTACTGCCCATCAGTGTTTCTACATATAGTTAAATAATTTCCTCTATTTTACTATATTTATGTGTGTGCAAAGAAAATGGATTTTTGATGCTTTCATAGGATGTTTTTGAAAATATCTCTGGTCGATATTCACTATACACTGAAATCTCACTAATTTATTATGTATGATGTTTATTTCAGATTCGGTTAAAGTTTGGCATTGCACTAATTTTGGAGAAATAGTTTATTGAATATGTGGAGTGCTAATGCTGCATATATTTTAGCTACCTAGGCAAACAGAGTCTGGTAGAAATCCTGTTCCTTTGGTTAATTTGATCCAAATCATGACTTCTTGCCTTAAGTTAAAAAAAAAATTGTGGCCAAATACATAAAATATACCATCTTAGCCATTTTTAAGTATGCAGTTTAGTAGTGTTAAATACAACTACCTTGTGTTGCAACCAATCTCAAGAATTCTTTTTATCTTACAAATTTGAAACTCTGTATCCATTAAACAACTGCCTGTGCCAACACAGCACCCATGCCTTGGCAAACAACATTCCACTTTCTGTCTCTATGATTTTGACCACTCTTAGTATCACATATAAATGAAATCCTACAGTATTTTTCTTTTTGTGACTGGCTTATTTCTCTTAGAGTAATGTCCTCAAGATCCATCCATGTTGTAGCATGTAGAATTTCCTTCCTTTTTAAGGCTGGATAATATTTCATTGTATACATATACACGCCATATTTTGTTCATTCATCTGTCAGCGGGCATTTCCATTGCTTCTACTTTTTGGCTATAATGAATAATACTGTTATGAACATGGGTGTACAAATATCTGTTTGAGTTCCTGCTTTCACTTCTTTGGGGCATATACCCAGAAGTGGGATTGCTAGATTATGTGGGAATTCTATTTTAATGTTTTTGAGGAAACTCCATGCTGTTTTCCCTAATGCCTACACCATTTTACATTCCCAGCAATGGTGCACAAGGGTCCCAGTTTCTCCATATCCTTGCCAATAATTGCTATTTCCTGTTTTGATTTGCTTTTATAGTGGTCATCTTAAAGGATGTGAGGTGCTATCTCATTGGGGACTTGATTTACATTTCTTTAATAATTAGTGATGTTGAGTATCTTTTCATATATTTCTTGGTCATTTGTATATATTTTTTTTGAGAAATGCCTAAGTTCTTTGCCATTTTTGAATCAGGTTGTTTGTGTTTTTGTTTGTTTTTGAGTTGTAGGAGTACTTTATATATTCTAGGTATTGACCCCTTATCAGATACATGATTTACAAACATTTTCTCCCATTCTGTAGGCTCCTTTTTCATTCTGTTGTGTCCTTTGATGCACAGAAGTTTTAAATTTTGGTGTAGTCTAATACATCTTTTGTTGTTATTGTTGTTTCTTCCTATAACTTTAGAATAGCTTTGCTAATATTCTGAATATCTTCTGGCTTTTCTTCCCTAAGCCTCTACTAAACGTCATATAAATATCATCTCCACTTTCTATATACATTTTTTCAGCTCTCCTTAAATCCATGGTTTCTAAAGTGTGCCTAGGTGCCCCAGCTACAGTGAGAATGCCTGGGGGAATACTGTAAATTTTTTTAGGAAAACACAATAGTGTTTGACGTCTTTCTGACACCACACAAAGTATTAGCTCGAGATAGTTCAGCTTTAACATTAGATAGCCCTGCCTTCCTTTCCATAATGTCATATCTTTGAAAAGCTGAATTTTTAGCAGTTGCCGTGATATAAAGCAACTATGGGTTGGAAATCAATGAGGAACAGAAAATGACAGTAGTTGATGTGAAATCTAATCCCAAAGTTTAGGAAGTTGTGTAATGTGTAATAGGTGCATGTATCCCATTAGTAAGTGATTGTGATTATTTAAAACTAAAATCAAATATTTTTTAATTTTTATGTATTTTTCAAACAGCTACTGAGTTGTTAGTACACAAATACTGAGTAAGTTGTTTGGAACTGACTACTTAATCAACTGTTCAGTATTTCTTTTGACCTATGAACCCTAAAAAAAAAAAATTACTGAGATAAAAAGGCCCCATAAACTGGGAAAGCTTGGGAACCTCTGCCTTATAACCTTTGCATGTGGCTTTATTCACATCACTTTATTGAAACTATTTTCTTGAATGTGACCAGCATCATCCTTCTTAATAGCAAAATCGATTATATTTATTCTCATATGTTTTATTAGTTCCTGTGGCTACTGTAACAAATTAGCACAAACTGGATAGCTTCAAACAACTGAAATTTATTTCCTCTCAGTTCTGAGCCCACAATCCAAAACAGCTGCCATTCCTCTGGAGGCTTTAGGGAACTATCTTGCCTTGTCTCTTCTAGCTTCTGGTAGCTGTTTGCATTCCTTGACTTGTGACCAAATCACTCCAATCTCTGCCACTTTGGTCACATTGCTTAATCTCTTCATTTCCAAATAAGGTAATATCCATAGGTTCCAGGATTAAGATGGGGGCATATCTTCAGGGGGGGCAGTTACCATTCAACCTACTATAGATGTCTGAGGCTTCTGACACTCTTGATCATTGCTTCTCTTTCTTTGATGCTGCATTAAACTGATTTCCTGTCTTTTCTTAAATGTTTATTTCTTTACTTTGAGAGAGAGAGAGAGAGTGAGAGAGTGCACACACACATGCACACACGCACACACACACACACACGTGAGGGAGGGGCAGAGAGAGAGAGAGAGAGAGAGAGAGAGAGAGAATCCCAAGCAGGCTCTGCACTGAAAGCGCAGAGCCAAATGTGGGGCTCAAACTCATGAACCATGAGATCATGACCTCACTCAAAATCAAGAGCTAGATGCTTAACCAGCTGAACCACAGAGGCACCCCTGATTTTCCTCTTAACTTGGCTGGGCCACAGTGCCCAGAGTGTTATTGTCAAACATTATGGATGTTACTGTGAGAGTGTTTTGGGGATGAGATGAACATTTAAATTGGTAGACTTTGAGTAAAGCAGATTACCCTCCTTAATGTGGGTGGGCCTCATCCAATTAATTGAGGACCTTATTAGAACAAAGACTGACTTCCTCAGAGCCAGAAGAAATTCTGCCAACAGACTGCCTTTGGACTTGAACTACTACTCTTCCCTGAGTCACCAGTCTGCCAGTTTACCACATCAGATTATGACTCACCAAGCTCACCAAGTCTCCACAATTGCCCAAACTAATTTCTTATTTATTTATTTATTTATTTATTTATTATCTATTTTATTTATTATTGAGAGACAGAGAGAGAGAGAGACAGCATGAGCATGGGAGGGACAGAGAGAGGAGGAGACACAGAATCTGAAGCAGGCTCCAGGCTCTGAGCAGTCAGCATGGAGCCCAACGCAGGGCTCGAACTCACAAACTGCGAGATGATGACCTGAGCTGAAGTCAGACGTTTAACTGACTGAGCCATTCAGGCGCCCCCCCCGCTTTTTTTTTTTTAATTTTTTTTTTTTTTAAGCCCAAGCTAATTTCTTAAAATCAACCTCTCTTTCTCTCTCCATTCACACATTCCATTGGTTCTGTTTCTCTGGAGAATCCTGACTAAATGACCTTTAATTCCATCTATGTCTTCTTTACTTCACTTTGCTAACGTACATAAAAAATGAATTAGCAAACTAGCTGTCCTCTGGACTTCAATGTCTCTTGATATGATATCATTACTTAAAAGCAGGCCCTTCTTATCTGCCACATAACTGCCTCCAGACCTAGGAGGACTTGCTTATATTAACCACATTTCTGGTGTCAGGTGTAAAAGTAACATAGATGATGATTAAAATGCTTGATCTTGGAACTGTGAGGCTCGGTTCTTCTATATTCAATCTATACTTGGTAAATCACCTTTCCCAATTACTTAGCAGAATTCAATGAAACGTTAAACAGAGTACACAATTAGTGTTCAATAAAATAAATTATTTCATTTACCCAGTTCCCTTACTTATGCCCATTTCAAATCCTCCCATTCAATTTCTCTTTTTCTTTCTTTCTTTCTTTCTTTCTTTCTTTCTTTCTTTCTTTCTTTCTTTTTTTCTCTCTCTCTGTTTTTTTTTGTTTTTTGTTTTTTGTTTTTTGTTTTTCTAAATCTTATAGATTCAACTGGTTTGAATTCTGAAAGCAAAACCCTCCTTTAGGTTTCCTTCTTTGTGTCTTGTTCTACTCTTTTTACCTTACCTTGTATTATTTTCTCTTCTGGCCTCATATTGACAAATCCATACTCAATTGTCAAGTTCATTTCTTTCTCTCTCTTTTTTAATTTTTTTTTATTTTTTAAGTTTCATTTTAGAGAGAGTGTGTGAGCAGGGCAGACAGGCAAAGGGAGAGGGAGAGAGAGAATCTGAAGCAGGCTCCATGCCTAGTGCCGAGCCTGAAGTGGGGCTTGATCCCATGACCCTGGCATCATGACCTGAGCCAAAATTGAGAGTCGGATGCTCAATTGACTGAGCCACCCAGGCACCCCTGACGTTTATTTCTTGAAATCCTTTTCTGACTGTTCAATCTTCTGCATGCTGACTATTAAAGCCTCCTCCCCACTACCTACAGAATATGGTCCAAGTGCTGTGGAGAATACAGGCAAAAGAAAAAAATTAAACTTCCTTACAATTTGCAACGCATTGACAAGTACTTGAGACAGGCAGAGTGAGCTTTCTCAAGGAGCTCAGCTACCTCCATGTTAATACTTTGCTAGAGGTAAAAGGCAACCTTAGCTTGAAATTAGCTTGAACTCAGGGATCCTGTAAAAAATTCCTTTGGAAACTTCCTTTATCTCTACCCACTTCACCCAAGATTTAGGTTACCAATCATCCTCTGTCATAGACTCTGGGTCTAAAGTTCTCTCTTGTCCAGCAAGAAAGGTGGACCCAGGATTAAAATGCAAGAGATGGCTAATGTCCAGGAAAAGATAAGAGCCCTGAATAAGGGCCCTTGCTCCATATTTATTAAGATCAGAAGGCTTACAAACATGATGGGCTTGCACAAAAAGACAATGAATCTGTGAACATTAACTCATGGTCATGAGGGAAAGGGGGTTTTGAAGATATAGGGCATTAGGAGTTTGGGTCAATATAAACCAAAATCCTGGTGCCAGGCAGATGGTTGTTAATGGCAGACAGGTGTCCAGTCTGTTTATCTTAGCCAGCCTAGGGGATAAGACAGAGAGGGCAACCTCAGGGTCAACAAGGCACCTTTCTTTTGCTAATTAGCTCTGCTCTGGACAGCTTCACCCTGTAGAGGCTATAGTCCTGTTGGCTTATTTACCTAATTTGTTCCTTCCTTCCTGTGAAAGCAGCTTTCTGCTATGGTACTAAATTGGAGGACGTTTTTGCCCTGAATACCTAATCTTCTTTACCTCATATACCTTTGTATTGGAGCCTTTGCCCCACCCTCTCTATATTGGGGCCTTTGCCCTGCCCTCCCTATACCTACTTACCTAATCTTGTTTACCCAAACTTGGGTGTGAGCATCCTATGGCTTTGTAATTCTTTTTGCCTTGTTAACCCATCAGTGCAGGCTCAGGGAATGCCTAAGCTTGTTCCCCACAATCCTCCAACCATATGGCCCCCTGATATACATGTGAAGGGTCTCCTAACTAAGGTTTTACTAGACAGTAGTAAATGACCTTTTTCCTAACAATAAGTAGGCTCCTCAAGGTCCTGGAAACCTTGCTTCCAAAATTCCTTAGAGACTTGTGCTGTCCTGACCCCCTCCCAACTTGAAAGTATATATTCAACTGCTCCTCACAACCCCAGTGCAGCTCTTTCTGCCCATAGGTCCTGTCTCTGTGCTTTAATAAAACCACCCTTTTTGCACTGAAGATGTTTCAAGAATTTTCTTGACCATTCACTCCCAAACCCCAACATTTCACATCACAAGCTCCTCAGCTTGGCACCCAAGACTCTGAAAAGTCTTTCCCAATTGTGCCCCATGCTTCAGAAAAACTGACACAATCACCCCTAAACATGACACTATATTGTCTCCATCATGTTATTTTCCTAATCTGGAAGACAATTCCTCAGTCTCCTAGTTATACACCCAGATCTTTTTCTGCTGTCTCTGCTTTTCAACATTGAACCCATTCTTTGGAGCCATAGCAACTTCCATGAAGACTTTCCTCAATCTCAATTATACATGAAGTCTTGTTTCTTCAAATGCCTTTAGCATTTTGTGTGTCTATTCTAGTACCTCTTTATTCTTTCCTATGGTCCCAGATGTACATAAGCTCATTCCAGGCTTCATATTAGCCTGTGTAGTCCTTGATATCAGGGATTTTATCTTGCTTCTTTTTGCATCTTGCATGTATTTAGTACTCATTAATTCATTTAATCATTCATTCAGTATATTAAGTGTTTAAATTTGGGGGTATAATAATGATCCCAGTGCTCTGTAAACATTTCTGGAATTTGAAAAGACTTGATGATTTTTGTTTTGCATATGAGAATTGATGTTGCTAAGTCACTTGTCTTCTGTGAAACTATGAAATAGGGTGCTGAACAGTTTTCTAAGAACATTTCTTTAAGTTATCAAGTTGTATGATTCTTTTGTAATTAAAATTATATATTCACTCAGTAAAACTACTGTTTGGAAACACTTCTGATTTCCTTATGCAGTTAAACTGAATTTCTTTTGAAAAATCTGCATTGTAAGATTTTTCTTAAAATACTTTATTTTTACAGTAATTATGTTTTTAGAAGTGGCTGCTCAGACAGTTATTAAAATTGTGTCCTCTAACCCTTACTCCTTTCTTTAAAAATTAGCTGATTTAGGGGAGCCTGGGTGATTCATTTGGTTAAGTGTCCAACTTTGGCTCAGGTCATGATCATACAGTTCATGGGTTCGAGCCTTGCGCCAGATTCTGTGCTGACAGCTCCGAGCCTGGAGCCTGATTCAGATTCTGTGTCTCCTTCTCTCTCTCTGCCCCTCCCCTGCTCACACTCTGTCTCTCTTAAAAATAAATTTAAAACTTTTTAAAAATTAGCTGATTTTGGGGCGCCTGGGTGGCGCAGTCGGTTAAGCGTCCGACTTCAGCCAGGTCACGATCTCGCGGTCCGTGAGTTCGAGCCCCGCGTCAGGCTCTGGGCTGATGGCTCGGAGCCTGGAGCCTGTTTCCGATTCTGTGTCTCCCTCTCTCTCTGCCCCTCCCCTGTTCATGCTCTGTCTCTCTCTGTCCCAAAAATAAATAAAAATGTTGAAAAAAAAAATTAAAAAAAAAAATTAGCTGATTTTACAGTGGCACCTTACTGTTGATCCTACCAACTTATATATTATTTCCTATTATTTGTATGTATGAGTCCTCTGCTCCGATCATGAGTATTTTCCCACTTTTCCTCATCTGTTCTGTCTCTTTGTATTAAACATTTGTCAGAGCTGTCATAAAAATATAATTCGTATGATGGTTTACAGTTTTCAATGAATATATAGACTTATTTGAGCACAGCAGAATCCCATCTGACAGGCTGAATGAAATGTTATCAGCTTTTATTTTTTAACTCTCAGATATTTGGAAATTGAGGCAATAGAGAGGGGAAGTCAGCAAGTTTCAAGGCTAGAACAAGTGTTTGTAAGAGGCAGAAACCATTTTAAGACAACGTATGCAAATAACAGGATTTATTATAAGATTACAGGAGAATCTCACGAATCTTAAGGGCCTGGCTTTATCTGTGTATCCCTCTTTCTCTCTCCCTCTCCAAATGGGATCTTGCTACTTGTGCAGTCCAATGGCAGAATGTGGCCACCCTACACTTCCCAAATTGACAGTCACAATTCTAGCCACATGCAGAGATTAAATAGTTGTTTGTAAATGCAACTTCCAAATTCCTAGGAGAGCATATGATTTACCCTACGGGCTCACATTGTAAATCATCCTTGACCAGACCGGACAGTTTATCCAGTACGTACTGCCCCGTGGATGAAAGACAATGACCATCAGAGGGGAGACAGATCTTGGGTTTGGAAAGCAGATTTAGAATTCCTGCTTTTTACAATTTGGTGGAACTAGTGCTTAGAACCTAAGTTAGAAGTCACTGGCTGAAACACGTTCAGAGGGCAGTTAGATAACGTAAATGAATGAAGCTGACAGATGGAGACTGCAGCACCCAGAGAGAGCACAGGCTCCATCTAAAGGGAATTACTCAACTCCAAGCTGATAGATGCTCTTTGGGAATTTGGGCTCAGGGTATATCTTCTGATTTTCAAATGAACTCAGAATTGCGATTTTATGTAAAATCTGTTTAAATCAATGAAAGTAAATAATTTCATTTTACTTTGTGAGATAATTATAGAATAAAGAGCCATACTATTTGCTTTGGGCTTTCCTACATTAAAAAAAAAATCTATTATAGGAGAAAAAGCCTCACAGAAGCTCTGTGACCATGAACAAAAAATTTTTAACCTCCCTGAGCCACAATTTTCTCTTATACCAATACCAATGTTTCACGTTGTCATGAAAATCAAGTGAGATATTGCGATATGATTTTATAAACCTTTTAACATGTATTAGGTGCTCACTGGATATTAGGCTTCATATCTGCTCATTAGAATTAAGTCTGAAACAATACAGTATGTTTGAAACATACTGTATGTTTCAAAATAATATGTCATTAAAAACAGAGCAAATAAAGTTAGACTGAATTTCCAAACATCAATATCAATGGTCTACGTTTGATTTCTTATATAGGTTCATAAGGCCACAATGTCACTGTTAACTGCTATGTCTTATTTAACATCTTCTTAGAGTTATAAATAATCAAATAGGAAAAATAACTCTTGGTCATAAATATCAAGCATTGAGCAGCTTTTATATGAATGTAATTATAATCCCCAACAATCTGTAATAAACACCTGGCAAGGTTGCTAAAATTTTTAACACAATAGAATGTATCACAGAAGATTCTTTCATTCCACTCAGGCTCTGTGATGCTTGAATGAGTCACCGAAGAAACAGAACAAAGAGTTTGGGTTTAAAGATCAGTTCAAGCAAATAATATCTCTTTATTACTCTCTCCTGAGTGAAATCTAGATGGAGGTAATCTTAATAAGTGATGTGCACTTTCTAATGGAAGAAACAGGGAACACTTTGGTTCATAAGAGTTGTTGATAATGATAAAGAGGCATATTGGAATAAAAGTGCAGGAAAGCACAAAGCAACCAGCTTTTTAATGTACTATTTATAGTGGGATTTTCACCCTGCCTTGGAGAAATGCCTTAGCAACAAAATCTTGAACCTCATTGTCATGATCTCTAAGGTCTTCATGTGGGTAGGATGGTTTAAATGGCTAATGGGAATATTATCAAACCATTTTGAAAATAGAGTACTCTCTCTCTTTCCTTTTTTCTGTCTTTTCGTGATACTAATTAACACCTAAAAAGATCCTCTACAGCGTGCACAGAAAAGCCTAATACTGAGTCTGCAATGGGGTACAATCTTCTATGTCTTTTAGGTATTTTTGTCATCACAACAGAGGCTACTCTAGTGTTTCTGTGTTAGAGGAATTAGGACTAGAATCTGAAATTTTGTGAGAAATCAGAGTGAAGGGGATTGTGAAGTTGAGCTTACACAACAGGGTTTTTTTTTGTGCTGTGTGTGTGTGTGTGTGTGTGTGTGTGTGTGAGAGAGAGAGAGAGAAATAAATTTGAGAAAACGATATCAAGTAATTTGGAGGGAGGCAGCTGGAGCTAAGCGAGATTATGGAAAAGTTAAAATCCCTTCACCCTCACCCTAAACTACTCTTTGGAGATGCCTGGAAACTATAGTCTCATGGTTAGGAGCCAAAATAAATTAACCTTTTACTAAGTACTAACAAAGTCATAACAAAGACTTTATATTAAAGCTTCAATGGGGGCACCCAGGTTGCTCATTTGGTTAAGTGTCCTACTCTGGACTTCAGCTTGGGTCATGATTTCATGGTTGGTGGATTCAAGACCCAAGTCAGGCTCCATGCTGAAAGCATGGAGCCTGCTTGAGATTCTCTCTTCCTCTCTCTCTGCCCCTGCCCACTCATTCTCTCTCTCTCTTTCTCCTCTCTCTCTCTCTCTCTCACACACACACACACACACACACACACACACACACAGTAAATAAATAAACTTTTCTTCAATGTATCTATTCTGTTTTTTAGGGTAGGCAAGATTAAGGTGGTGAATTTTATATAAGGATATGCTAATTAGGGGGTTAACCCCTACATTTTGTATGTTAATGATGGGAGCATTGTACAGTACAATGAATCCCAGAAAAGGGACTGTTGAAAAGTCATTAAATAATTATATTGGATCATATATATTTTTAGTGCCTTAATAATGCTTTTGGTGAGACTGACAGGCACTACACAATATTCTTATTTCTTAACAAGAAAACAGATTTCATTTGCTGTGGCAAGACACCCAGATAAAAATTTGCATTTCTACCTCCCTTTCAGCTAGATGTGGCCATGTGATTAAGTTCTAGCCAATGAGATGGAAAAGCTGTTGGGCAAGTCTTCTGAAAGGCTCCTTAAACCATGCTGGAGAGCCGGTGAGGACCCTCCTGTTTCCTGTTAGAATGAAGATATGATGGCTGGACTTCCAGCTGCTGCTTGGACCTCAGACAACCTTGATGATGAAAGACACAAATTAGGGTAGTGGAAAAGAAAGAAAGGAACCGTGGTCTGCGTTGGTTGTGGCTCTCCTATACCAGACTTGGCATGCCCACCTCCAGACTTCCTTTACATGCAAGAAAAATAACTTCCATCCTATTTAAGCCACCATTATTTCCAGTCTCTGTTACTAGCAGCCAAATATATGTCATAGGAGAGACATTTTACTTCACCACAACTGTTATGTGTAAATACTCCTTATTACACAGTTCTTTAGTTCGTAGAGAGAATGCTTGGATAGCAGGTTTGTAAAATAAGAGATGTTGTGTTCTCCATGTTCATTTAGCTCTTGAATTTTGGGGAGCAGTTACTGAGAATTTGGACACATGTAGTTTTAAAGGTTAAATTACAGGGGCGCCTGGGTGGTTCAGTCGGTTAAGCATCTGTCTCTTGGTTTCAGCTCAGGTCATGATCTCACGGTTTGTGAGTTTGAGCTCCACATCAGGCTCACACTCACAGGGTGGAGCCTACTTGGGATTCTCTCTCTCTTTCTCTCTCTCAAAATAAATAAACTTAAAAACATTTTTTAAAAAGGTGAAATTACAGTTAGTTGATATTGTACATTCCCTATGCATAACAAGATAGGCAGGGGCAAAGTTTTCCTATAACTTTGCTAAATAAGAGAAGGAAATCAGCCTAGATCTAAAAATATTCCTTTGTAGAAAAGCAGATAAACATGCATTCTTTATCAGATTTAGAAATACTGTCAGTCTTTCAAAATGTTTTTCCATTCTTTAAAAAAAAACATTTTTAAGCCTTAGTGAGATTCACTTCTACAGTAATTGAAACATTTTAAGAAGCATTTTTTTTTATGAAATTTATTGTCAAATTGGTTTCCATACAACACCCAGGGCTCATCCCAACAGGTACTCTCCTCAATGCCCATCACCCACTTTCCCCTCCCTCCCACTCCCCATCAACCCTCAGTTTATTCTCAGTTTTTAAGAGTCTCTTATGGTTTGGCTCAAGAGGCATAGTTTTTGAATGTCAACATTTTCCTAAATGTTGACTCAACCCAATGTTATACAGGAATTCAAAAAGTCTTCACCATATTAAAAAAAAAAACAACAAACATATTTAGGAGCCTCCTCAATATTCTTTCTGTGAATCTAGGATGTAATCTTACGATCCTGGTTTGTACCTCGTCCTTTGTTACCTCCAGCCTTTCACCAGACATTGTTTTAACTGTCTCTCTTAAATGAGTTCTCACAGACAGCTTCTAAAAGAGAAAACCCTTGGAACAACTTCTCGTCAGTGTTTCCTGTCAGTTATGTTTGACCTGTTGTCAATGGAAAATGGCCCTTGTGGGACAATTGAGTGGAAGGGGACCGTGGAATCCTCAGAGGCATGTGGACTTGTCCCACGTGTTCTTTCTCTTTACTCACTGCAGCACAGCACATTTTAATACCAGTCATGTGCACCCTGGATCTATTACAGTAAGTGGAAAGTGAAGGTATACCACTGAGAGAAATGGCAAAAGTGTGTCACTTTTGTGCGACACAACGGTTAGGTTGGCAAGGTGTCAGCATTACTCAGATTCTTCCATGTACTTTTCGTTTTTCCCTCCCAGTCATCACTAGCCCTTGCACTTGGCATTTCTGATCGATCTTATTAAACCAGTTGACTTTGATCCTATGACTACACTTGGCTCTCTCATTAAGAAAAAGTTGAGTCTGGAGTGCCTGGGCAGCTCAGTCCATTAAGCATCCGACTCTTGGTTTCCGCTCAAGTCATAATCTCGCAATTAGTGTGTTCAAGCCCCGCATTGGGCTCTGCACTGACAGTGTGGGTACACTTGATATTCTCTCGGTCTCCCTTTCTCTCTTCCCCTCCCCTGATTGCTTTCTCTCTCTCCCTCTCCCCCCCCTCTCAAAATAAATAAATTAATTTTAAAAAAAAGAAAGAAAAAGTTGAGTTTGTCACTGTGGATCCCAGAGCCAATTCCATTTGGCCTCACTATAGAATTCTTCTGCTTGGAGTCCCCCAACTCACAAACTCAGTGGGCACATCCCAGCTGCCCTTATAAGTAATACCCTTACCAGCCCTCCCAATGATGGCGGGGCCTGATTCATTCAGGTTTTCTAAACTGGTTTTCCTTCTTAACTTTCACATCCTGATCGGTCTTTTTCCTTTCGCTGAAATAACATCACAGCTTATGTCTTCACACTCTAGCCCCATGGCGTGGCCGGCCGAGTGGGTCTTATCATTCCATTTCTCTTGTCAGGGCTGGTTTCACTTCCTTTGAAAGAAGTTTATTTCAAGGCCCTTACTCACTGGCTATTGTTTCTTCCTGAACCATCTTTCACGGAACGAAAGCACAGGCCTGTTAAATCACAGCTCACTTTCCCTGGCTGTAGACATGGTAAAGTCCCATCCACTTTAACTTTCATTCTGTTTGTTTTTAAAGATTATTCTTCCTCCCTGTCTCTCTCTGTCCCTTCCTTCCTTCCTTTCTTCCTTTGCTTCCTTCCTCCCACCACCATGGTCAGTGCCGTGATATTTTTCTTGCAACTATAGCTCATTAACAGTAAACTGGAACAGTGGGGAGAGATCCCCTGTGGATTCTCAGGCATATTCTTTTTTGTTGTAGCGCATCTCAGATAATGCTTATAAAGGAGCTGGAATAAGTGTTCAAAAGGATACAGATCTTTCTGTTCTACAGCTCAAGTCTGGAGTAGAAATACATTTGAGATAATAGGTAATGCTAATGAGAAAAATACAGCTCCAAGTGAGGTAAATTGTACTTTTAAGAATCTAGTCTAGGTGTGTACATGGGAGGCTGTATTTCCCAGTGGGAAACGCTCCAGGTCATAATCTCACTCCCACGACTGCCTCACTGTGCGATGCTGACTGTGAGCCGATAAAGGAGGAAAGAAAGGATGACAGCAGTGGAGTCATCTTCGAGCAACCATATTAGCTCAGAACTGTTGTTGGTACTTCCTTACCTTTGCCAGATGGTTTCTTTCTATTCTCCTCATTGCCATCCTTCTGACATTCTAGTCATTTTGTGATTTTTCCCTGGCTTCTCTGGATGATGTCCTGCCCTAGCCCACTGGTGCTGAGGCCTCGGCTCTGGACTGTACCTTTTCTTCTGCTTACCACAGGTAACTTGTCCAGGCTCTCACTTGTTCAGCATACCTGCCAGGTAACTGGAAGCCAAGCTGGTAAATGAATTCACAGCAAGGTGCTCGTTCATGGGCTCATCAAACATTTATTGAGTACCTCAGCTCCTGTGCTAGGTGTGAATGACTGACCAAGGCTGCTTGGCTGTATTATCAACATACAGCGTGCAATCTTGGGCTTTGGGGTCAAAACATTTCTAGGTTTGAATCTTGCCCAGTCACTTGCTATATATCATCCTGGAAAATTTTATTTAGCCTTTCTGGAAGTCTCAGTTTCCTCATCTGTAAAATGGGGCAGTCAAAACTCCTTGCAGGAGTTTTTGGGCTTTACCAGTAATTACATACAGTGGCTAGCTCCTAGAATAAGTGAAATTAATAGTGACTATCATATTATTGGTTACGCTTTCCATATATCATTTATGGTGACATTTAACACTAACTCTGAAATCGCCAGGTGCCTTACCAATGAATGACTTTAAGTCTTATGACTCGTTGTGAGAGACATTTGGGGAGTCAGGGAAGTCTTTCTCCCTTCTGACAATAGAACACCCAAGTATCAGCTGTCTGAGGAACCGAAGCAGAGCAAACTGCTGAAGACACAGGAGAGGCGTTATAAGGATACACAGAGGTACGTTTTCAAATCAGGCAGCCTGGCCATGAAATGCCAGGAAACAGCAACAGCAGATCATGACGTGAAAAGTAGGTCACTTGTTTGGAGTCAAGGTGTCAGGTAGCATACAAGGTGAAGAGCCCAAAGCCATAAGAGTAACAGGCTGTGAAAATTGCTGCCGCAGCCATAAACCAAAGAGCTGCCTCCCCGCGTCTGTCAACGGCTAGAACTGCTGGGCACGCAGCCCTCCTGTGGCCACACTCGCGCACACGCAAAACAACACTGTCACCGTCAGCCGCAGCGTTTTGAACATAGAGGACAATGATAAATCAAGAGACACACACTGGTTGTGTCCAAGGGCAGGGGGGGCAGCGCGAGAGAAAGTGGGAATAAATCCATTGATTCTGTTTGTCACCTAACCCTCTCTGTGTTGTGCTTTCCCAATGTTTATGGCTTCAGATTTTAGTGTGTCAGATTTCTGCATGCCTAAACGAGCCATCTGCTTGTTTGCATACTCTTGTGCATTGAGGAGACATTCTACTATTATACGATGTTTTTATGTCATAAGGATTTTTTTAAGTACGCCTTTGGTGTGCAAGTTATACGGGATTCTGAGCCCAAAGGCTGGGCCTACCACTTCACATGACATTTGAGCAGTTATCTGGGGTTGTCAGCTTGGGAGGAAGGAGAGGCAGACAATACACTGTTGGACTGGGAGGGATAGTGGGCACGGTGTCTGTTCCACTTTATTACACTCCACATCACCCCGATCCTTTCCACCCCCCAGTTCTTCCCCCTTATCTATGTTCCCCTCCTGCCCACCACCCTTACCAGTCTAGAACTCTGGAGAGATGGTTGAGATAAAAGTGCAGCTGAGAGAGCAGGGGGTTTGGTCAACCCTAGATTTGGAAACTAGTCGTATCCTTGCCATCACATGCCAGCGTTTCACGTTGGTTATTTGATTTAAGCAGAATCCACCAAATTTCTTAGGTCTCTGAAGACCTAATTATTAGCTTTTTGAAAAATGAAGTATCCATCATGAACTAAATATTCTTTAAAGTGATGTATTAATATTGTCACCGTTATTGAAAATAAAGTACCTGAGACCCAAACTATGTTGTGATGCTAGCACTCTTTCCTCCGAAATCTGATATATATTAGTTTTATGCAAAATGGTATAATTATAATTTCACATACCCTGAAGTCCGTGAAGGGTTTAGAACAAATTGAAGTTATTTGGAAACTAGTAGCTATGAAAGAACACAGAACTATCCCAGCTGCCCAAGCTCTTTCGGCCATTAAGGAGCACAATGGATTCTGTAGCATTTGAGTAGATAAAGGGCCTTTCAAAAGTCCACATTTAAATGAATACAAACACCGGTTCTAATGTGCTCCTTTTTAACAGGAATAAATGATGGGTTAGAAGAAAAATTCTTATGGTTCTCAAGTGTTAGGAAAAACAATTTGGGTGGAAAATGTGCCTTTTATTCTACTCTTGGGAAAGTAAACTCACGGATCTCCATCAGAGGCATTGACCTCACCTGAAAAGATAACAAGCTGGTTAGGGGGATATATTCCTGTCAGGAAGAGTTACATTTTTTTTTTTAGCTTTTTTTTTTTTTTTTTTCAACATTTATTTATTTTTGGGACAGAGAGAGACAGAGCATGAACGGGGGAGGGGCAGAGAGAGAGGGAGACACAGAATCGGAAACAGGCTCCAGGCTCTGAGCCATCAGCCCAGAGCCCGACGCGGGGCTCGAACTCACGGACCGCGAGATCGTGACCTGGCTGAAGTCGGACGCTTAACCGACTGCGCCACCCAGGCGCCCCAGGAAGAGTTACATTTTAAAAGTGTGATGAGTAAAGATAAAAATTCCCTTTGGGAGAAGAATGAGATGAGTTAGGAGATACTCCCTTCGTATGATTGTGAAGAATATGTACATTTGTTTATTTCCATTTGGTGTCCTGACTTGGCAAAAGAAAAATGTGAATTTATGGCTTTAAGTGGCTGGAATACTGGAATGAGCTTAGGATTTTTATAAATTTAGACAGCAACTAAGAAACTCTTCCATTTCTGAAGGCAGTGAAAACTATTTAATTTTTTTAATGTTTATTTATTTTCGAGAGAGAGAGAGAGAGAGAGAGAGAGAGAGAGAGAGAGAGAATGAACAGGAGAGGGGCAGAGAGAGTGAGACGGAGACACAGAATCCCAAACAGGCTCCAGGCTCTGAGCTGTCAGCACAGAGCCGGACACGGGGCTCGAAACCATGAACCGTTGAGATCATGACCCCAGCTAAAGTCGTATGCTTAACCAACTGAGCCACCCAGGCACCCCAAAAACTATTTAAATATTTTAGAGTTGACTGACAAGGAACTACATCATTCTTTTGAGTTTTTTTCAAGCACCTTTTATTTTTCAGACTATAAATTACATTAACATATGAGCACAATTTCATAGAGTATTTCCGAAGGGACACTCTTCTTTGAAGGGACACAATTCTTCACATTGGTTGATTCCACTTGTCAATGCAGAATAAATAAAAATACATTTTTTTCTAAACTCAGACTCAGACTGTGAATTATTTCTTTATTCCCCACTAGCATAAAACTTACTTACATTGGCTGTATTAATGCAAGCACAAGAACTTTATTCTTTAGAGAGATGAATTTCATGAAGTAAATTTAGAGCCACTTAGCTTATCTCATGAGTGATGGTGCTATTTTGAAAAACAGGGATGTAAGGAGACTTTATGTCCACTTTCGATTTACCTCACTTGAAAATGTGTACTTAGAGAACAGGTATATGCTTGAGCTTATTTGGCCTGAAAATACAGGGACAAAGGTTTCTCCTTTCAAGGACATCTCTATGATGAGTTTGTTTGTAGATCTTCCATGCACCCTCACAGTGTTTAAAACTTGCAGATAAAGCTGTCCAAATAGATTCTCACTTCTATCCACGTATGTATAATTGGTTCTAAGCGTTTGAGTGAGTCAAATTTCCTGTCGGGAATAGAAAGTACATAAAAGTAAGTGCTGACATATTGTTTTCATTTTATTTACTGAAAAGTAAAATAAACTTTTTTTTTTTTTTTAATTTTTTTTTTTCAACGTTTATTTATTTTTGGGACAGAGAGAGACAGAGCATGAACGGGGGAGGGGCAGAGAGAGAGGGAGACACAGAATGGGAAACAGGCTCCAGGCTCTGAGCCATCAGCCCAGAGCCTGACGCGGGGCTCGAACTCACAGACCGCGAGATCGTGACCTGGCTGAAGTCGGACGCTTAACCGACTGCGCCACCCAGGCGCCCCTAAAATAAACTTTTAAACAGATGCCTGTTTTCTAATTTACAAGCTACCTTCACTTATACCCTCCCCCCCTACACACACACCATGGCCTTCTTCTATTTTTAATTAGGTACCTGTTCCCTAAATCTTAATATTTTAATATTGCTTTTATGGTCTCAGTTCAGATTTTGATATCTTTTTTAATGGGGTGAGAAATAGGGATTAGAGAGATATGTATGTCCATAATATTTTAAAGGAACTGCATACCTTCATAACACCTCTCCACCTGTTATTTATTTCCATCATTTTCTTTTTCCTTGTCATTTGTTCCCTCAACTGGAAATAACTCTCAACATATCACTCTAGCAAAGCCAATGGGGTTTCCATAATTCTCTGTGATGTGCTGCATAAATTGAGAACACAGGGTTAACATGAATCCAAAGACACTGAATTGTAACAGGAGAGGCAACATGAGGTCACAATCTACTGGTTAAGTCACTAACTACATGGGGGGAGGAGGGCTTGTTGAACCCGTTGTTCAATAGTTAACCTAATAATTTACTTTCTATGGAGTGGTGTAGACACAGTCTGTGCCAAGCTTTTACTTCCTTTCTTGTTCCTTTATTTTGCTAGAGGAAAAAAAAGACCAGGGGCCTCTGCCTACTTCTGAGTCTATTTATTGCAGGTTTTTCTGATTTTTGATTCTAAAGCTTGATTGGTGGCAGGCTCCACTGTAAGATGTACTTCATTTCCCCTTATGATATTTCAGAAGGAGTGTCGACCCAATAGCATTGATTCTGTCAATTATCATAATCGTGACTGGGTGGTTAAATTGAAATATATATCATTATAGCACGGAACTCATAGGCTGATGCTGAATTCTAGAAAGAGTTGTAATGCCATCCTAACTATTTTGTGGTCCTTTTCTTCCTTCCTTCCTTCCTTCCTTCCTTCCTTCCTTCCTTCCTTCCTTCCTTCCTTCCTTCCTTTCTTTTTTAATATTTATTTATTTTTGAGAGAGAGACAGCATGAGCAGCGGAGAGGCCGAGAGAGAAAGAGACAGAATCTGAAGCAGGCTCCAGGCTCTGAACTGTCAGCACAGAGCCCAACACATGGCTCAAACTCAGGAGCCATGAGATCATGACCTGAGCCGAAGTTGGATGCTTAACCAACTGACCCACCCAGGTGCCCCATGTGGTCTTTTTCTATATGGAAAAGATCTAAGCCTGCATTTCCCAGATAAAGGCTGTTGAGTAAATACAGTAAAATAAAATTAGAAGAAGAAAAAAAGCAGAAAAAGAAAACCTATGATTATCTACTGTGTAATTTTCAGATGTTCTAGCTCTCTAGCTCTTCCCAGCATGTAATTAAAGGTGTATTTTCCAAGTGGAATGAATGCATTCCTATAGAAAAATATGCAGCAAGCATTCTTTATTCTGCAGATATGCAATTTTACATATCTTGCCTGCTGTATTGTCCTCACAATCATAAGAGAGCAGGAGGAAATTTTTGCTTACTCAAAAATATAAAACAAATTTGTCTTGAACACCCAGAAACAAATAAATGAGTTAAAACTTCACCACATTTATCTCTCTATAAAAAGTATGAAGACACAAACTGAATACAATTTGCATTCATTACCACTTGATATAAATTATTTTGCATGATAAAACTTTAGGGATTAAATAGACCTATTTTTGTGTGTGTCCAATATTGTTATTTTTCACATGAAGACATTCTGTGCTGTAGTAAAAATACACATAAGTACATGCAGTGAAATGTAGGTGCCCATGGAGAAGTCATGAAATTTGGAATATCAATTTTATGCCTGCAAATGCCTGGGTCTCCTAAAGTTTACAAAAACACATTGGGTCCCTGAAGATGTAGAGGTTAATGAACTCATCAAAGGAGATAACAGATTTAGTGGTGGAAGACTTGACTAAAACCCACATTTCCTGGTTCCCATTTTAATTCTTGTTTTAATACTTCAAGTGATATTATTTTCAAGGCTCCTGAGTTATTAAATATTGTATTTCTTTAGTAGGGAAGTGAGGGGATTTGGACCCCTTCTAGAAAGATACATTTTTATGGTACTTTATCTTATTCTGCACATTTCTAGAGTGTCAGCTCTGAGGCCATAGGGTACTACATTGGTTGAGCCAGCTGTGAGTATGGCCATATGGATGTGGATCTATGATCTTGATTATCTTTTTCATGGCAACAACTATAAAGAAGTGAAAGATAATGGGCCTCAATGCATTTTTTTCTAAATTTCTTTTAACATTTATTTGTTTTTGAGAGAAAGAGACAGAACGTGAGTGGGAAAGGGGCAGAGAGAGGGAGACACAGAGTTAGAAGTAGGCTCTAAGCTCTGAGCTGTCAGCACAGAGCCCAACGTGTGGCTCAAACTCACGAGTAGTGATATCACAACCTGAGCCCAAGCCACCCAGGCTCTCCATAGGGCCTCAATTGCATTTTTTATGAACTGCAGGAGATCCAGCTGTTTGTGGGTATGAAACTGATGTTCAAGATTTCAGACTTCTCTATGGGCATCCAAAATTCAGTGCACGTGCTTATGTGTATGTTTTACAAAGGCACATATGTGGGTTGACTTCTATGAAACATCAGTCTTAGGAAAACACAGCTCTTGTGTGAACCCAGATAACCACCCACACTCATATCAAAATAAGATTTTTCTTTTCTTTTCTTTTTTTAAAGATTTTAGTTTTGAGTAATCTCTGCACCCAGTGTGTGGTTCAAATTCACAACCTCAAGATCAAGAGTTGCATGCTCTGACTGAGCCAGCCATGTGCACCAAGATTTTTCTTCTCTTGTTGTTAAATCTTGCAGAGAAACTCTCGGGAAATAATAAATACTTTGGTTTTGCAGATTCAAGTAAATTTATGATTAATGCTTTTTCAGTAATGATGTATTGTAACATAGGTCAGTTATGTGACAAAATTAATGTCAATTATTTTTAGAGTGTCTATAACTTAGTATCTAGACATTCTTAAAGGTCTAAGAAGCCCTTTAACTTTTCCATTATGTTTTACAAATATTCTAGGAAAAAATTCTATGCTATAATGATATTTTGGAATTAAATTTTGTTTTATGTTTATTTATTTTTGAGAGAGAGAGAGAGAGAGAGAGAGAGATAGCAAGCAGAGGAGGGGCAGAGAGAGAGGGAGACACAGAATCTGAAGCAGGCTTCAGGCTCTGAGCTGTCAGCACAGAGCCTGATGCAGGGCTTGAACTCACAAACCACGAGATGATGACCAGAGCTGAAGTCAGACGTTTAACTGACTGAGCCACCCAGGTGCCCTGGTATTTTGGAATTAAAGGAAACTCTTTTTAGCTTCTCTGGATGTGTCTCTCTTAAAGGTAGTAAACCTATTTTGGGACAAGACATTCATACACAAAGATACCTGTGGATTCATAGAGCAGAACACAAATTAATGTCAAGTAATATACAAGTAAAATGCCATTAAAACAAGCACTATTTGTGATGGTGAAAGTTATTTTCCTAGTAATCTTGTTATATCACCTGTTACTTTTGTGAACCCTTCTATACCTTTAGGCAAAATTAGTGGTTCAGTTTTCTGTGTTCTCATGGGCTACTTCTTCCTTAGTTTCTATACTGTTTCTCATGGGATACCTTCTTCTTTAGTTTCTATACCATAATGATGGTGTGTTTACCTGCCTGTCTTTTTCTATACAGGATGAGCAGGGATGATGTTCTCTTAGCTGTTCCTATGGTAGACAGCAAATGTTTGCTGAAAAGATGAATTAAATATTGCTTGAAGTAAGTGCCAATTTGTTGAAATTCGAAAATATTTTTTCTCTTCAGAGAATTCTATTTAACAGAATATTATTTAACAGAATATATTTAACAGAATGTTATTCTGACAGTATTAGACCCATTGTACAAACTGGACCCACAAAATATGTTTAAGAGATACTAAATAAAAGTCATGGACTCAGCATATGATATTTTCCAATTAAAATTGTGGTGAAGCATAGGAATTTATTATAAAATGTGAGGCCTTTCACTAGAGTTGCTATCTGCCTGAATGAAACTTAAAGCTCTATTAGGAAGATAACAGATGTGCCAGGAGATATCAGATGTTTTACTTCTATTATTTCATTTAATCTTCACTGTGGTCTATATGGTATATATTATCAGCCAAATATTTCAGACAAGGTTGTCTATCTCAGAGTATGTGGCAAAGCAGGATTATTACCCAGGCATGTCTACTTCCAAAATGTCTACCTTCTTCCCATTACACTACACACCTACTCAAGGTGTAAGATAACCACATTCTTTTAGGTAAGACTGAAAACCATATCAAACAAAATTATGTAAGTGAGTTTTTTGGGGGGAGGCACCTGGGTGGCTCAGTAGGTTAAGTGTCCAACTCTTGATTTTGGCTCAGGTCATAATCTCACGGTTGATGGGTTCAAGACCCAAGGAGCGCTCCTCGCTGTTATCGCAAGGCCTGTTTGGGATTCTGTCTGTCTCCCTCTTTCTCTACTCCTCCCCGCTGTGTGTGTGTGTGTGTGTGTGTGTGTGTGTGTGTGTGTGTTTTCTCTCTCTGTCTCTAAATAAATAGATAAACTTAAACAAAATTTAGGTCGATAGTGAATTTATTGGGGCACCTTCCACATCAGTTCAAATGTTAATTTTCAGTTGTTTTCCTGTTACTGCAGATAAGAAACATTCTGAGTCAGCTTAGTAGTTTTAAGTAATTACTCAAGACAAATTACTTATGCTAATATATACATTCTCACAGCACTAAAATACTAAAACCTAGATGTAAATGTCTAGCACTGATTTTTCAAAAATTGCGATCAATCCATTAGCTGAGGTTGGAGGTAAGGGAAACAGAACAGACATGAGGAAGTTCATTATTACAGACAGGGGCACACTTCTCAAATTCCTCTCATCAAATAAGTCCATCAAATTCACACACAGAACCCAGCCCTCCACAGACCTAGGAAGCATTCTGGTCAAATAAGCCGGCACTGCTCCTTCCCAAAGCAGGGCGATTTCACTGAGATGAGGAGCTTGCTGGGGATCATTCTGGGGAATCTGGGGATCCGGCTGAGATGTGGCTGGAGAAGAACCTAGCCCTGTGGGGAGAATGTAGAAGTATCAGTGTTGGTGCCAGACTTCACCTTGGCAGGGGGGAGTGCTGTTCCAGGCAGCTGTACCAGTCCTCTCCATGGGACCTGAGATGTTGGGGACCACGGCTTGAAGAAATGGGAAGCACAGGATGAAATCAGCAGACAAACGGGGGCCTGCCTCACATGGTTTCCCCAAACTATATGCCATGCTGAGGGGGACTTTGGAATTGTTAAAAAGAAAGCCACAGGCTAAGCCAGGCTTAGGCTTAAGACACCAAATTGGGGCTCAATACTTAATCCAATTACAGCTTCAACTTCCCTCAGAAATGTGGTCTCAGCTGGTTAGTCAGGAATCTTCTGGTAGCACCAATGGGCTAATCTGTCACATGGGCCCTGTCTATCCCCTCCCCCAAAGGAAGACAAGGTAGTCCACCTAAGAACACCCCCTGTTTTTCGACAAAGGGGAGGTGACCTTGCCTGGAACAATAACTTGCTTGCCCTGCCTTCCTTCCTACAAAAACTTTCCATTTTGTAGAACTCCTCAGAACTCCCCTCTCCTTGCTGGGTGGGATGCTGTATAATTCATGAATTGCTTAAAAAAGCCAGTTAGATCTTCAAGTTTACTCAGTTGAAATTTTGTTCTTTAACAGGATCTGTGACAAGAGAGGCTGGTGTGGAGACTGGGATGCAGGGTGAGCATGAGGGAAACCGAGGCGATAAAGCCCATTGAGAGTGTGCATTGTAGGCCTCAAATGCTTTAAGAGGCTGTGACCAGACGGGTAACCCAGAGGACTGCAAAAGGCTGTGTTGGAGCAGCTGTTTTGCCATTCAAGAATGGAGGCCCAACAAAACCAGTTCTTCAAATTTTCCTGAGAAACTACACATTCAATTTTTTTAAAATGTGAAATGTACTGGTTTTAAAATATTTACAACTGAATTAAAATTTTAAAATAGTGAGAGAGTCAAAGAAAATAATCTACAGGTCAAACTGCCACCCATTTGCAAGCTTTGGTGTAGGGCAGCTATTTGGGACTCTGGAAGGAAAAGACCCACTTTATTCCCGCTAAGAGATACCAATTTCGTTGACCTGGGATGGGTCCCAAGCATCGGATTATCCTATTGTGAAGTCTAGGCTGAACCCTACTTCATAAGTGATATGAAGTGACTGAATTCCAGGTACCACAGGCCCATATCTACAAGGCTTCTCCGGATGCCTTTTCTCCCATATTCTCCTTATACAACGTTTTCTGTAGAGTTGTAATATAAAAAATTCCCTCTACTTATGTTCCTTCAACTTAAATGTGTATATGAGTCACTCAGGAGTTTATCAAAATGGAGGTTACTAAACCCCACTGTATGAGGTTCTGATTCAGTAACTGGATTCTGAAGTTTGCTCTTAACACCCACCTTAGTTTACTGTAACACAGATGGTCTGGAGACCACACTTCAGAAACACTGACTCATAATGGTTACTGTGGCTGCCACATCTGTTATTTCAGCTCCAGCTTCTTGCCTAAGTTATGGATCTATAGTTACAACTACCTACTGTAGGGAAATCTCTACCGTCTTTACCTGGATATCTCCAACTTATCATTGTCTGTATCCAAAGTATTATTGTCCTTCGAAGCCTGCACACAGACATATCTTTTATTTCCTTTCATTGAAACTCATCATCATGTACTTAATTGCCCAAGACCGAGACAATTAAGGTATGTTTGCACCTTTGGTGGGTGGGGACCAGCATGGCCTATGGAGCAGGCCCCAGCATGCCTTGCTGAGTAGCCTGCTTTCTTATCCAAGTCTTGCCATGTCTGTCTAGTCATTCTCTCTTGGCTCTCTAAGTGTAATCCAGTTCTTCTGGGACAAGCCAACAATAACAACAGCCTTATTTATTGAGGTTTACTCTGTGCCAGGCACTCTTCTAAGTGCTTCACATGTATTAATTCAACTTTTGGAGAAGCCATTGAATGCCCTGTTGTGTTTTGGCAGCTCAGTACCCCCAGAGGCTAGATCTCCCGTACTTCCAATTGCCACTGGGACCTTTGCTTCAGAATCAACAATGTCATCTTCCAGCAATGGTACGATCTACCTGACTGCAGACCCCAGGGTCTAGGATCCCTGTTATTGTTTTCTGCTCATGATTCCCAGGATACTGGTGGCTGCCTGACTTGGAATCACATTTAACATGGCTCCTTAGCTATGGTAATTCAGGTTGCTATTTACCCTAAGACAATAGAGTGCTACAGTCAGAAGGGCATTTTGAGAACGTCTGGTCCAATTTCCTTACTTTATAGATTTGGAAACTGAGACCTAGAACCATAAAATGATTGACGAAAGGTAAAGGAAAAGTGAGAGTTAGAACTGGGGATCAAAGCTGAGCTTCCTGTTTTCAAGTGTACTGCTGGAATGCAAGCCCCATCCTAGTGGAGTTACAGGACACTGGGATTTTTGTCTGTGCATTTCCCGTATACGCCTGCACCTAGAATAGTGCTTGGAGTGCAGCAATTGTGACTGGATACACCACAGATGCATCAGTGTGTGGCAGTTGGCAATACAATGACCAGAATACCCATTGACATCAAGATTTCTGGTTATATTATAGTATGATTATGGTTAATGTAGTATGTGTACTATTCAGCACCTCTAGCAAAATGCAGTGGAGGAAAGAGATATAAAGTTGTGGCAGCAGGAGGGGTGCCTGGGTGGCTCATTTGGTTAAGCGTCCAGCTTCGGCTCAGGTCATAATCTCACAGTCTGTGAGTTCCAACCCCGCGTCAGGCTCTGTGCTGACAGCTCAGAGCCTGGAGCCTGCTTCGGATTCTGTCTCCCTCTCTCACTGCCCTTCCCTCCCTCGTGCTCTGTCTCTCTCAAAAACAAATAAATATTAAAAAAAGAAAGTTGTGGCAGCAGGAGCTTGCTTAATTTTTCTGCCTAAATGTCCCATGAAAGAAGCTCACCCTGGCCATTCTTTTTAAAATTTTAAATCCTATATGCTTTCTTACTTGATGCTATAATACTATCTACTTTTCTAATAAAATTATATCATTATGCATTTTTGTGTTACTCACTAGAATAAGCTATGTGAAAGCAGAGGCTTTGTCTTTTTCATCACAGTAAGGTCAGAACTTGGAAGTATCTGATACAGAAGGTACAGAAGGACTTCCTGCAAATGATGGTTTTACATTTTGGAATGGAAGCTTAAATAGCAGGCAAATAACCTTGGCATTCAGAGGCCTAACATACCTCCACAAAGAGAAGCAAAATAAACACCCGGTGCTGAACAATGCTGGAGTCATGATGTGAGAGATTTGGATAATACCTTTTGAAGGGATAGTTGTACAAAAAATAATCTTTATCATTAAGTAAATGACTTCTCCTGTGTATTTTTACCCTATATTGAAGGAATAACCCACTACTGTAAGTAAAATTATAACATTTAGTTAGGGGATACTTGCTTCTTTATGAACATAAATGCTGTAGATTGAACAGTGTCCCACCAAAATTTGTGCCCACTCAGAACCTCAGAATTTGATCTTATTTGGAAATAAGGTCTTTGTAGATATAACTAGTTAAGAATCTTGAGATGAAATCATCTTGGATTTGGGGTGGGTCCTAAATCTGATGACTGGTGTCTTTATAAGAGAAGGGAGATGAGAAATTGGACACACAGAGACACAGAAGAGAAGGTGAGGTGAAGTTGGAGGCAGAGATTGGAGTGAAGCAGATCTTTAAGCTGAGGAACTCCAGGAACCACCAGAAACTGGAAGAGGCAAGGAAGCTTTCTTTCCCAGAGCCTCAGCATGGCCCTGCTGGCCCTGGGAGTTCAGCCTTCTGGCCCCCAGAACTGTGAGAAAATACATTTCTGTTGTTGTAAGCTACTGTTTGGGATAATTTGTTATGGTAGCCTAAGAAACAAATACGGTGAGTACAGGAGATATTTGCTTACTTGTGGATAAAAGGACGAGTGGATTGTACCACAGATAAATTCGTCCACAATATTATGAAGTTAAGGATAGTAACACCTAACACACATGAGTGCTGACTTTGAGCAGAAGATGTTGTCTTTGAAACTCAGTTTTTTA
Source organism: Lynx canadensis (assembly GCF_007474595.2). Taxonomy (NCBI): domain Eukaryota; kingdom Metazoa; phylum Chordata; class Mammalia; order Carnivora; family Felidae; genus Lynx; species Lynx canadensis. Next base: position 70,685,235 of record NC_044309.1, read on the forward strand.
AAAATATTTATTTATTTTGAGAGAGAGAGAGAGAGAGAGAGAGAGAGCGAGCAGGGGAGGGGTGGAGAGAGAGGGAGAAAGAGAATCCCAGTAGGCTCCATACTGTCAGTGCAGCGCCCAACCAACATGGAGCTTGAACCCATGGACTGTGAGATCATGAACCAAGCTGAGATCGGCAGTCGGACGCTTAACCGACTGAGCCACCAGGTTCAGGTGCCCCTGTGAAACTCAGTTTTCTAAAGGACATGCTAAAACTCAGTGGTGTGAGCCAGGCAGGCCTCCAGGCTGAGCAGCGACCATGGAGGAGGGGACCCAGACTCTGAAAGACAGCTTTGCACAGCTCTTTCTTATTTCTTCATATGAACCACAAAGGCGGAAGGTGGGGGGAACTGCTCCCTCTAACCCATGAGGGAGGCAGGGAGAGCAGTCCTTCCAGTTTGTGGGTGGAGGGGAGGCTTACTGTTTCTCATTTTATGGCTACATGAAAATATGACTGTTATCTTCAAACACATAAGTACATCATTTTCATTTCTTATAATTTAAAATTCTCGGTGCCAAGTATTTTTCTTACCTTCCCTTTACTCCCCCTTATCCTGTCTCCCTGGTCCCACCCCCTACTGCTACAAGGGTTGGAACTGAGAAGTCCCTTCTCAACAGCCTGGCCTTCCCTACTTCATTAAATGACATACTTCACTGTCTTCTACTACCCACTCCAGTGAAAAGACCATAGCATTCCTGCTCCTCCCCCTCCCCATCTTCTGGGTAATGAGCACTGTTCTGCGCTGTCCTATTTGCTGGAATTTCTTCTCTCTTTTCTGCTTATCTAAATTCTTCTTACCCTTCATTATTTGCCTCAAGCTTCTTTTCCCATCTGGTCTTCTATAGCAACTCCGAAGGATAATTTTATTTTTCTTCTTCAAATTTCTATAGCCCTTATGGTCAGTAAAATGCATTTGGCCCCAATCATACGTCACCTTGTATTACTATTTATGGTGATTAGAAGCTATTTCTTGTCTGCTCACTTAGATCATGAGTTTTCTGAGGAAACAGACACACTGTATTTATCTTTGAAACCTCAGCACCTTGCAGCGCTTTGATGGTCTAGTTGCTTTGGATATGTTATTGATTGGGTGGCATATTTGGTACTTTTAAATGAAATCAGGAGGTTTGGAAAGCCAATATATTTTTGTGTTACCTCACATCAAACCTCCTCCCCTTGGGCTAACTCTATCAAACCTGTCTAAGTGGGTCTGCTGGAAACAGCTTGAAGAAGGAAAAAGACGATTTGTTTTAGGAGAAACCAAGCAGGAAGAAAGGAAAGGTCAGCTCAAAACTGCCCAAAGGCAAATTTGCCATTTAAAACCAGCAGTCACATTCCTGTGGATGAAGTCATCACTAGTCTTAATCAATCACTACTCCCTTGAAGTGAGGCACTGCTCAGGTTTTAGGGTCTCTGTGTATGTACGAGTGGGTTGTGGGGTAGAGAAGAAAGCAACAAAGCAGTGAAAGGAGGTGAAGGGAGTGGGCAGTGAAACAATTGTCTCTCTCTGTTATAAGAGCAAGGGCTCTTTGAAGGAACTGTTGCATTTATGCAGATTCTTCAGGACTGCATATGAATCAAGGGTGATGCTGGGCACCAGGCAGGTGACAGTCCTACTTCTGCTATGACTGCTAGCTTGCCTTCTGTTTGCATGACCCCTTTGCTTTAAAAACCGCGCAGAAAAATCCCTTTGTCCGTCCACTTCCAGGGTAAAGGGAAGGCTAGGTGAATCTGTCCTTTGGTAAAAGAAACGATGGGATGTGCTGAATATTAGCAGGGCAGAGATGAGATGAATAACAATGATAATAAAAAGAACATTTATGGAGAACTTAACATGGACAGACCGAATGTTAAAAGTGTAACACACATGGGGCCCTGGGATGGCTCAGTGTGTTGAGCGTCCGCCTTTGGCTCAGGTCATGATCTCACGGTTTGTGAATTTGAGCCCCGTGTCGGGTTGTGTGCTGACAGCTCAGAGACTGTAGCCTACTTCAGATTCTGTGTCTCCCTCTCCCTCTGCGCCTGCCCTGCTTGCACTCTTTCTCAAAAATAAAATAAACATTTAAGAAATTTAAAAAAAGTGTGACACACATTATTTAATCCCTCTAACAATCTATGAGGCACGTACCACTAATGGACAGAGAGGTTAAGGAATTTGCTTAATATCACATTCCTACTATGTGGCTGAACCAGGATTCCAGAGCACAGGCTCTAATATTCCAAGCAGTTAGACATGTGATGAGCATCTTTTCCCAAGAAAAATTCAGGACATGTGGCCTAAAATATATTAGCACACCTTGGGTACAAGGGAACTGGACATTTGTGATTTGGACTGTTGAGGAAAATGCTGGCAGTGAAGTCACTGGCCTTTAAATACCAGAAGGAAATTATGTTCAAATTTCTGTTCTTGCATCCTTGGCAATAAAGAAATTATGCTGTTTATATTTGGAGTGTGCAATTAGCATCATCCTGATTGATCTATTGGAAGTTAAAAATAGTTTTGCTTAGAGTCTACCAAATCACTGATGAGAATGTTTCCTGATAGACTTGGTAGAGATTCCTGATGCTTGTGACTAGAGCTTCCGTTTGCCATTTAGGGAGGGTTTAGTTTGGTCATAATCAACATTTTCACCAATTTCTGAAGTGTATATTGAGCTTTCTTTTTCTTTTTTTTTTTAAATATAGAGCATAACTGTATTACTAACCTATGTGAGGTAAACAGAAACATCATCTCATGTAGTGACTTCTGATTTCTGCAGTTTGGGGTCAGAATTTACGAAGGAATTATACATAAATAAGACACACTTCTAAGCCTGTCTGCAAGGTTGACTTTGTATGTGGAGGTGGAGTGAGAAGATGATTGGATAGTGTGATTTGAGAGTTTCCAATCATTGTCCTGACACTGTCTGAAGCTGTGGCCAATTTGCTGATATTCTCTATGGAAAAGAAATGGAAAAAAAAACTGTTTGGGTTATAGTAAGGATGGATTGAGTGAGAGATCTGAAGTCCTGCCATTTCGTTTCTTCCTGGGGCTTCTATCTATACCATTTCTAACACTGCTGGCCAACACTAGAGAAATAATTAATTTCTGTGAGTAAGGAATCACATTCTGTATACCAGATCAATAGATTTTGGCCCTGAGGAAAGTTTTCATGGAACATTAATGAGAAGGAAGGATGGTCTTTATTGACCACCTATTATGTACTTAACAGTGTATATATAGGTGTCTTACACACATTAGGGCATTTAAATCTCCCAACAGGTCTGTGTGGTAGTGACTGGGATGGAAAGAGACTGGAGAATGGGGAGCACAGTACCTAATCCTAAGTAGGATCTCTCCTTGAACTGGCCAAATGTCCTATGTTGGACTTGTAAGTCCGTATTCAGATCTAATATGTCACCACTTCAGTGGTGAAGAAAGTGAGACCTAGGGATTCTTACTGATTTTTTCTATAGTAGTTATAGCTAGGGTTGTGGTGGAACAGAATTCTCACCGATAATCCATATTCTGGGTCTCCTGGCTGTAAAACCAGCACCCCTGTCCTGGAACATGGGGAGGAAGTGTAAGATGAGAGGTAAATGTGGATTGGTAAGTCCTTACTCCTTACTCCACCTCTCTGGCTAGTCATGAGGTCTTGCATGAGCCCCTCAGTCTTTGTGTGCCTTTTTCCTCTGTTGCAGAGAGCAAACATTTTGATACATGGGATGGGCCTGGTAGACAACAAGCCTTCAGTAAGGTGAGCTATTATCGCTATGTGTGACTAGTGTGGCAAAGATCAAGTGCAGAGGCTGTTCCTCTGCCTGGTTCTTAGGACTAGACTGGGGACCTTGGGTGGCTGGCAAAGCAAAGGGCACAAGCTTCTTAGTCAGTGGTAAATGGCTATTTTAGGATAATGGATGCTGAAGAAAACCTTGGTCATTTCAATATTTTGCCCCGAAGTGGTCCTGGGGAGTTATATTCTTTAAACCTGGAGATCCCTCAACTAAGAGCAAATAGTAAGTGCTAGTTGAGCTTATTCTTGAAATTATTATTAAAGAAAGCAAGGCCATATGTTAAGAATACAGGGATACAAAGGTAGGATAAACAAGCACGGTGCAACCGAGGGCAGACGTTTCAGTTCTGACTAATTTAAGTTCATTTTAATGGACACCGTCTAATTCAACTGATTGTGAAGTAAAGTGAGCTCTCTCACATAGTCAGAAAAGAAGCCGCTCATTGATTTTTACTTCACTATCCTCTGAAATATAGTATGTTTTACAGACTTTTAATGACAGGAAAAGTGCTTCTGTTTTGTTTTGTTTCTTGAGGGCGAGGGGTTGGTTAACAAGCCATAGATATCAGTACTGTGCTGCATAGTTTGCAAAACTTTAATGTTTTCCAGTTTCAACTGACTGAAGACATCCTTGCTTTAAATGGAGATACAGGGGTGCCTGGGTGGCGCAGTCGGTTAAGCGTCCTACTTCAGCCAGGTCACGATCTCGCGGTCCGGCAGTTCGAGCCCCGCGTCGGGCTCTGGGCTGATGGCTCAGAGCCTGGAGCCTGTTTCCGATTCTGTGTCTCCCTCTCTCTCTGCCCCTCCCCCGTTCATGCTCTGTCTCTCTCTGTCCCAAAAATAAATAAACGTTGAAAAAAAAATTAAATGGAGATACAAAGAAAATATAGCACATGGAATCCATGTTAGACAGTTACACAGTTTAATCATCATTTGGAAAATAATCCTGAGTATAATTCTAAAAGCACTGTAGACTCTAATAATCTGTAGAATTAATCTATTTATTGGGCCATTACCATCATTCACTATGTTAGGTGTTGAGGATGCATTGGTAAGACTTAGTCTCTGCCTTTGAAGAGTTCATGGCTTAGTGGGGGAGAAAAAGACATGGTGAAAAAAGTACATTCAATGTAAGAAGTGTCATCGTAAAATGTACAAAGTGCTAGCATAGGAAACAGCTCCTTCTGGGAACACTTGTGAAAACTTCACTAAAAAGAATCTTACCAAGCTAAGAGTTCCAGAAGATGATTACAAACTATGACTGTACTGTAGATACACGTGGTCATTCTTAGAAGCTTGAACATATGTCAAGCTAGTGAGAAGTATGGCAGTGAACTCCCAGTTATGCCTGTGTAGATTAGCTATACTGCAGGACTTGGGAGTGGCTCTCTCTGTCCCATCTCAAAATCTGCTGATATCTCAGCTCTCCCTCTTGCTACCCAGAACATTCCTGAATCATGCTGCCAGCCCAGGAGAGAGGCAATTTTTCTCCTCATATGTCTGCTATTGTAGGCATATAGGAATTACCATCTGACTATACCAACTAGGGATCACTTCCATTTGCACAGAATATCAGTATACTGGAAAGCACCTTTTAATACAGTATAAGCAGCTGGTAAACTGAGGTAGCAGTTGTTATTTGGTGTGGAAGGAAACAAAGGCCACACACACATGTGATGGAGAAGAGGTTACATCAGAAAGAAAGGAATTGGTCAAATGTGGTCAGAGGTCTTCCTCTGCCATGCTACAGATAAAGCGTTTAAGAATTACAGCATGATAGGTTCCTGAGAGCTTCAAGCTTCAAAAATATTGCACATGTGTGTGCTTCTGATATATGTATGCATAACTGTATGTATGAATGTATGTGTGATTGTATACGTGTGTATGGGTATATATGCATGTGTACATATATCTGTCCATTTCTAAGTGTGTGTGAATGTGTGTGAGTTTATAAATATGTGAACAAATGTGTGACTATATTTGCGTGGGGTGTGCCAGACCGGACAGGCTGGAAAGTAAGTGTATGGAAAGTAAGTGTAAGACTACTCATGTCCTCCCGGGCTGTCTCTCCCCACCCCACCTCCACATCGCCAACTGGCAAAAGCAGAAAGGATGCTCTATATGACCTGAGACTGCATTAGAAAGTTTGCACTTCTTTGAGGCTATTCCACCTGGGAATCTCATTGGTTCCCTGCAGGATGGTGGATTTTGCAAGAAGTCTGCGGATTCCCCCAGGACGAAGGGACTGCTGCTGACACGCTAGGCTGAAGCCAACCGCACGCCCCCCCCCCCCCCACTCCACCCCCAATCCCACCCCGCCCCCGCCTCCGCCGCTTCCCAAGTGGTCCTGGGTCTGCAGCCGCCTGCTCTGCAGAGGCGGGCCCGGCCGGGGCGGGCTCGGCGCGGCGCGCGCGGCCCGCGGGCTGGAGTCGGCCCGCGGCGCAGGCGGGAGGGGAGCGGGAGGGCGGGGGCGGCGGCGGCGGCGGGAGGCCATGCCTCCAGCTGCGGAGGCTGCCGAACAGCTGGAGCCATCGCGGTCACCCGCGCGGCGCCGTCGCCGTCGCCCTTGCGCCCCGGCTGCCCGGCCCGCGGCCGGCGGACTTTGCGGAGGGCGCCCGGCGTAGGCGGCGGCGAGTGTGGGCCGAGCCGGTATTTATAGCTCGGTGACAGCAGCGGCGGCAGCGACGCCGGCGGGCCGTCTCGCCGCTCTTCCCAGCGAGGCCGCCGGCGCGGCGGAGGGCTGTGCTCGCCCGGCTCTCCGGCGTTGCAGACACCCCGCGCCCGCGCGGCCCCAGCCGGTGAGTACGCGGGCCCGGGCGCAGGGCGCGCCTCCCCCGCCGCTCGGGCCGGCCGCAGCGGAGCCCTGCTAGCCCGGCCGCCCCCTCGTCCCTGCCCGCGAATGCGGAAGCGGCCGCGGCCCCCCCGTCCCCCAGTTCCCCCGGCGCGTTTCCTCGGTTCCCGAGGATGGCACGCCAGGAGGCAGGGTAAAGTGTCAAGCGTGGGGGGTGGGGGGTGGGAAGAGGCGGTAACGGATGCACCGGTCCTTTTGCGAAAGGGCAGTTGAGACTCCTAGGTGGAAGGCTGTCGGTGAGGAACCCTGGAACTCCGGGGCTCCCAGGGTTACCAGGACAGACCTTGAACTTTCCTCGCTTCGCTGATTACTAGCACGGGAGCGCTGGAGAAGCACTACGTATTGTTTGTTAATTAAATTAACAGGTTGCTGTTTTGGGGCGTTCTCCATAAAAGCAAAAAAGCAAAAAAAAACCAGAACTTGAGTGTTTACTAACTTTATTGTGGCTAAAGAAAGCTATTTGGCGATTCCTATTTTTGAAAATGCCATAGGCCCACAAGTGTGGTAGGTCCCTGTGGTAACACTTGGGCTACCATTATTCATTCTACCCTCTGTGGAACAATGAACTCTGTGTATGGGTGTGAGAGAGGGTAGTAAACATCACATGCTTGTTTTAGTATTTGTGTGTCTAATGAACCAAAAAAAAGGGTATGTTGAACAAATATATTTACCCCTCATTATAAATGACATACTGTTTGAAATCCATAGAAGGACTTCTAGGAAGATTTCAGGGTTTAGTTTTGTCTTCAGAAAACATTCCTTATAATTTATTGAATATAAAGAATAGTAGAATCTCTGTAAAAACTATTTTTGTTGTAAAGTTTTTAATTTTTTACCATGCCTACACTTCCTAACACCCCCCCCCATCTATGTAGTTTAAAAGCAATTATGGATTTTGAAATTTTAACTTGGGTGTTTATACCCACTCCCATTCCACCTCCATTTGATCCTTTGCTCAGAAACCAATACTTGTCTATTTTATTTAATATGCTTCTTTAAACTGCCAGCTATTTAAAAAATAATTTCAGATATGAAGAATTTTACTTTATTCTTGAACTATTATTTTCTTTGGTGTTTGTTTAGATTCTTTATCATAAACAGATATCGCTAAAAAGAGCTCTAAGCATTTTTAAAGAATTAATTGCTGAATATGTTTCAACTTTATGACATGAAAGTGTTCATAAATACTTTGCCATTTTAATGAAAAGTTAACTAATTAGAACTCCAGACCTACTTTGCTTCAGCTTCTCTGTTTTAAAAACTTGCGTGGTTTAGAACTTTGTTATCCCAAAGACTGCAGGATAAGAACAAGGAAAGAAAATCACTTAAAGGTTGAAAACAATATGAAGAGAAAGTCTAGGAAGGGATTTATGGATATGATCCTCTAAATTAGCAAGGGTACTACAAATGCCATCCTGGTATCTATGTAAAGTCACTTAGGGTGGTTTCATTGATTGACTTAAAAGGTTGCTTTTTATTTAAAAGGCTGTGTGGTCTCTGGTATTGGACCAAAAGCAAGAAGTTCCAACTTAGTTCTGTTATTATTGCGATTTGTGTTTTTAAAACCTGTATTAAGCATTCGCATTATGTAGAATGCTATATGTAATCTCCTCATGCCTGCCTTTCACCTAACATTTCAGGATAATATACCAAGACCTTAGGGCTGGTCCAGGCAAATGTATATTTGGTTTCTCCATTTTTCTGCCATGTGTCCTTTTATAGACTTGAATATCCCCTTATCCAGAGTTTGTTCTCTCTGGAATGGAATCTTCAGTGTTTTTTGTTTTTTGTTTTTTGTTTTCTTCTTACTCAAGGCTGGTTCATTATCCCATCATGATCCATAATTTTTTTTTCATTTATTAATTCAATAGCAAATATTTGTTGAATGCCTACTAGGTACAAGTTATCACCTAGTACTTAATGGTTCCTAGTGCCCCTGCTTCCTTCCCATTGGAACTTTAGTCTGTATTTTATACTTCTCGGTGTAGGGACCATAGTAGTTATTGAGAATTTTGACTTTGGGGTCATAGAGGTACTTCTCCTGTTTCCACTGGTTGGTACCTATATGACCTTGGGCAGATTATAACCTTTCTGAGTCTCCACTCCTTTATTGGTAAAGCCAAAGGGCTGGTATAAGGACTAATTGAGGTACTGAATGAAAAGTACTTGCCTAACATATAAAAAGCACTAAGAAATTTTAATGATTATTGTGTTGTCCATGTCTGCTTCGGTGGTGTTCCTCTCAGGAAATGGCAGTTCCAGTCTGGGTTTTGCCAGGCCCTGTCCACATCCAATCTATCACGTAACTGTTGTCAGCTCTTCCGTTTAAATGTCTAGAAGTTCATACATTTCCAACCACCAGACAGAAATGTGGCCCTTCTGACATGTAAGTCACATGTGTCACTCAGTCTCCTGTTTCCCGAATCACACAAGGGAAAGCCCACACACATTGGACGGCCTCAAGGCCAGATCACTAAAGGCCACCTCACAATCGGATGCTACCTTGCAGGCTCCATCTCCTTTCACACTCCCCTGCATCCACACTCTATCCAGTCACACTAGCTTTTTTGCTCTTCCTTAAATGTGCTAATCATTCACTCAGCACAGATTTTTGCAATGTCTTGTTCTCTGTGTCTGGGTCCCTCTTTCCCAGATACCTGCTTGCTTCCCTCCCGTCTTTGAGGTTCTGTCCTAATGTCACCTTATAGTGAAGCCTACTTTAATTTCCCTCCCTGCTGACATTCCCCAGGAACTTCCTCCATCACCTTACAGCTTTTTAAAATATTATGTATCTGTTTTCTTTTCTGTTTAACGTCTGTTTCCCTCAGTGAGACTGTAAGATGCAAAACAACAGGAGTGTCATCTGTTAGCAACCCTGATGGGTAGGCCAGTGCCTGGCACAAATAAGCAACTAGTAAATGTTGAACAAATGAATGATGAATGTTATCATGGAATTAACACTTTCTAAATACGATTTTGGACAAGTAGCTTAAGCTTTCTGAGCCTCAGCTTCAATATTTGCACAGTAAGGATAGCATTCATCCTTTACCTTGTACAGTTGCATTAAAAATACTTTAATGGTGAGAATAACATAAAAAATCACTCCGTAAATGTAATGTGTAGGTGCTATTACCATCATGCACATTATTAGTGGGAATGACCAAGACTCGTTTGTATTTTAACAGTGGCCTTCAGGGTAGGAGGTGGCTGGAAATGACCAGGCACTTTACAGATGAAATCTCCTTAGGTCTTCACTACAGTGCTCTGAGTGAAGTACTTTTACTGGGATTTTACTGGCGAAGAAGTGGAATCTCCAAGAGGTTAGGGATTTGCCCAAGGTCACAGAGCTAGTAAGTAGCAGTTAGAACTGGACCATATTCCTCCCAGCACATCAGGCTGCCCTTTGAAAAACTCACGCTCCTGATTCCTTTGAATCATTCTAGTGTCATTCTAATGGTGTGGTTTTGCCCATTAAAAACACTAAAAGGTAAAATGTGATATAAATATAGGCTGCTATCCTTATTTATCTTTTAAGGAAAAAATATTAAACAATTTTAAACTGTGTCTGCCTTTTGGAGGTAGAATTTTATTTTATTTTATTTTATTTTATTTTATTTTATTTTATTTTATTTTATTTTATTATTTTCTTAATGCTCATTTATTTTTGAGAGAGAGAGAAAGACAGAGTGCAAGCAGGGGAGGGGCAAGGAGAGAGGGAGACACAGAATCCAAAGCAGGCTCCAGGCTTTGAGTTGTCAGCACAGAGCCCGATGCAGGGCTTGAACTCACAAACTGTGAGGTCGTGACCTGAACTGAAGTCGGGGACTTAACCAACTGAGCCACCTAGGCTCCCCTGGACATAGAATTTTAAAAGCAATTATCCTAGGGATTAAATGAAATGATTGTAAACAGTGTTCTGTGAACTGCAAAGAACTTTAAATACTATGCTAGAACTAGGGTAATTGAAGAAAGGAGGCTCTTCTTTGTCTTGTAGCCTTTAACTTTGTCTTGTACTAAAACAGCCAAGAATGGCCCAAAGTACAGTTGTATGTGTCACAAAGTGCATACCACAAAAAGTAAAGTACTGGAAGTCTTTTTAAAAATTATTTTTCAAGAGATTGGATTCAAGGTGCCGGGCTACAGTTTATACTCTTGTCACAGTCATCTTTTCAAAGCCCTTTAATAAGAGCTAAGAGAGGTTCCAGGTGAATTTTCAGACATAAATGCTAAGGAGCTTCAAAAAACTTGGAGAGATTCTTTTTTTATTTTAGACCGGTGCCCTTCACAATGGAAGTGCCCTGTGCATGTTACCTGGTTAGGTGTTACTAGATGCCGAGACCTGTATTCGCAGGGTTGTGCACTCAGTGTACTCTACCTGGCTAGTAGTAGTGTCTTTTGTAGAGCATTAATTCATCAAGGACTTTTCCAGATGCATCCATAAATTAAAAAAAAATTTTTTTTAAATAAAATAATGTTTATTTGTTTTTGAGAGACAGAGAGAGGCTGAGTGCAAGCAGGGGACGGGTAGAGAGAGAGAGGGAGACACAGAATCTGAAGCAGGCTCCAGGCTCTGAGTTGTCAGCACAGAGCCTGACTCAGGCTCGAACTCACAAACTGTGAGATCATGACCTGCGTTGAAGTCAGATGCCCAATTGAGTAAGCTACCCAGGCGCCCCAATTTTTAAAAATGTAAGGGTAAACTCCATCTTTTTAAAAAATTTTTTAATGTTTATTTTTGAGAGAGAGAGAGAGAGAGAGAGAGAGAGAGTGCATGAGCAGGGGAGGGACAGAGAGAGAGGGAGAATCTGAAGCAGGCTTCAGGCTCTGAGCTGTCAGCACAGAGCCTGACACTGGGCTCGAACTCATGAACAGTGAGATCATGAACTGAGCCAAAGTCGGACGCTTAACTGACTGAGCCACCCAGGTGCCCCTGCCAGGCACCCCAAGGGTGTCCTCCATCTTAATCAGACTTGTTATTATGCAAGAACTGTTGCCTGAGCCAGGGTCCCTTCTGAGAAAAATGAAATTCACCCTCCTTCAGTGTTTTCCTTTATTCGTAAAGACTCTAATAAGTGATGGAGGCAGGGTACTCTGGTTCAGTCAGATTATTACAACGATTCTTGGGGGATCTATTTTGTTGTAGTCCACGACCTGATTATCTTTTACTTAAACTGTTGAAGTTGCCTATAAACTTATTTTCCCCACTTTCATTATGCCTCATACCAAGTTTTCATGATCTAAGCTGACAGAGAATTCTCTCCCAAATTCTGCTCTAGTCAGTTATATTACTTTTCAGTTCTGAAACTTTTCATTCTCTGGTCTCTATTCAGTAAAATACACAACAACACTTTTGTGTATGTTCCTTGAATTGGCCCCAAATTATCCTTGCCTCTCACAAGATGCCCTCAAGCACTCTGTGCTCCAGCCACACAGAACTCCAGATGCACCTCCTACAGATGAAGAAGAAAGTCTCTTCTCTGCCTTTGTTCAGTGCCCTCCCAACTTGAGTATCCTTATCTCTTTCCCATTTTTCCTTTGAATACCTCTCCATTCTTTGCCTTTAGATTAGCCGAAATACAATACTTGTAGTAAGATGTATAGGATTCCTAATATCTATGATAAATATTAGTCCATCTAGAGCTGGAAACCATGACTGGAGGCCTGTGGATTATCAGAGTGTAAAGTTCCAGCCTGTAGCCAACCAACTTCTTCAATCACTGCTATAATGTGGAAAAGCAGAGGCTTCCAAGATATTGGTAGTGACATCTACCTAATCATGTCATTACTTACAAGAGGGAAGTGAATGGTGTGGATTAATCTAGCTCTCAGAGATGTGTTCTTTTTAGGCATAGTTGGAAAATCACAGAATGAGCGTCAGTGATGCATTGCAAAAGAACAAGCAGATCAACTCAACTACTTACACTTGATGCTCGGAGAAGAACAAAATTCAAGCAATCCTGTAGTCAGTTACGTGACCCCGATTCTTTCTGATCATGCTAGCCAGGTCCGCTGGAATAGTATGAGTAGACTCATTCATCCTAGAAGTACTGTGAATCTTTTATATCACACAGATTCGTTATCAGAAACTTCCTAACCAACACGTAATGGGTAAGATTTTGGAATTTTTTCCTTTACGTGGGAAGGCTTGGTGTAGAGCGTTAATGACAGGTGGCTTGGATTTGTATCCTGGTTTTGGCCCGGACCCATTTTGTTATTTGGTACAGATTACAAAATTCGTAGGTCTCAGGTTCAAATTTGTAAAAATAAGAGTATTTTCTTCATTGGACTGCTGTGCAATTTAAATAAAATTTGTAAAGCTCATTAGCATAGTGTCCTGGTATATGGTTAAGTACTCAATGTTAGCCCTAGTGATAATGATGATAATGCAGAACCTGTGTAAAATGAGGTGTTGTTGGGTGGGATCAGGGGTGAGTCAGCGTGGCAATTTTTGGGTTCCAGTGCTTTTTTTTCTCCTTTTTTTTGTTAGTGAAAGGTAATGGCAGGTTGCTGTGTCTCCTCATCTTGCCTGAACAATAAGGAGGCTTTTCTTTCTAAGTGTACCGCTCACCCCTCCCCATCTAGTAGATGTCCATCGATTGCCCACTTTGAGCCCATCCCCGTGCTGTGCCCTGGAAGTGAACAGCCCTTCACTGAGGATCTTATGACCCAGTGAGGGAGACAAACACATAAATCGATAATTTTACTATAATATACTAAGACCTAAGATAGATCACATTTATTTAAGATAAAAGCTCAGCTTTGGTGGCAGAATTGAGTTTAAAGAAATTAAAAGGGTTTGTAGACTATGAATACTGTGTAGCATAGTCAGTTTGAACCATTTCAATCCTGGATTATTAGCACTAGAGTCACTGAATGATCATATTGCTTTATGTGAACTACAGAAGTGAAAACAGTTTTGGTGCTTTGCATGCCTGGTACCTAGGGCTGAGATGACTAGGCAAGCTTTGGGTGACCTTGTGGATGAAGTCAGGAAGTGGGAATAAGTAGAAGTTTCATTCAAGTTATTATGTAGGTTTTGAAATTTGGGACCCCCTGGAAGACCTCACTTCAGCTTTGGCATATGAAACAAGAATAAATATCAGCCATGTTTAGCATAAAATAGACCAGTAATTCAGCTGGTCTGTGAGTCACTGAATCTGTTTGTGGAAATAAAGACTAGCCTGCAGACCTGATGGGAAATATTTATTGGAAGAAACACTTCCAGCTTTATGATGTATTAGATCAAGGGCTAGGAATGGATTTGGATTCAGATGCTGGCTCTTCCACTTCCTGGATGTGGATAGGCAGCAACCACTCTGATCTTTGTTTACGTGTAACCTGGGGGTGATGGTACCATTCATAGCATGCCTGTGGGAGTTCAGATCAACAAGTACAGGATTGTTGCTCAACTCTACAGTTCTCTGTCTTGAAATAATATAAGTACTGGAGAGGAACAGCTGTCTCCCAACTTTTTTGAATGTTCTAATTCAGTTTGGGCACGTGGACATCACATAGCTCACTAAACAAGATTCTAAAGTTAAAAACAACAATGATAAAATAAGTATATGCTAACCCTTCACAAAGCATTTATTCAAAAAACAATCAAGATCCTATGTATTCAGTGTTCTGAATCCTGCTGCCTTGCTTGTATGTGGGTGGGGGTAAAGGAGGTGGTGGGGCAACTACAGGAGAATTCTGCATTGGTAAGAGAAGCAACCTAGAAACCTGTTTAACTTCATAGATGTTACTCATGCCCTGTTCTGATGGGCATGTAGGAGTGAGTCCTGCTTCAAGACTCATTGGCCTTGAGATGATTTCTATGTAGTCTCTCGTGATAGCGGTCTTTGGACATTTCTAAAAACATTGCATGAAATTGAATTGACAACTCATTCTGGCATCCTTGCATACTGAGTATCATGAAAATGCATGATGCTCATTTTTGTTCTTCACCACTTTGCTCTCTTTCATGTGATAACCAACTACTGCTATACTTACTGGGTGATGAACTTCACATTAGAAAACAAAATCTTGGGGTGCCTGGGTAGCTCAGTCGGTTAAGCATCCTACTTCCACTCAGGTCATGATCTTGCAGTTCGTGAATTTGAGCCCTGGGTTGGACTCTGTGCTGGCAGCTCGGAGCCCGGAGTCTGCTTGGGATTCTGTGCCTCCTTCTCTCTCTGTCCCTTCCCTGCTCATGCTGTCTCAAAAATAAACATAAAAAGAGAAAAAAATCCTTGTGCAGTCGCCATTTCTAAGTTGTCTGAGCCTCAGCCCCTGGGAACAGACATTTCAGAGTATTCACAAAGATCACGAGGGACTTGAAATTGCTTAGAAGGCACAGAGACTATCTGTTTTACTGAGTTATATTTCCAGTCCTTTTGTGTGTTTACATTGCTTTTCTGAAATAGTTAAGACAAGTCTTCATTAACTTAGATTGTGGGTTTGATTGATATCCATCACCCCAGAGTGTTGGACAGGACTTGGGAGCCTGGGATCCTATTCTCAGGTCTTCCATTGACTTAGAGTTACTTCAGGCTTGTGGCTTGATCTTTGTGCTTTTAGTCATGTGGAAATGAGAATATTTGTCAGTGGGAAATTTATCAATTTACCAAAGTGCTCAGGATTTGTGAAGGATTCTTCCACTTATATATTTTTTTGCCTGGGTATAGAAGTATACTCTATAGAGTTAATATAATCATCTCTGGAGAAGAATGTGTCTCCAGAAAGCTTTCAAGGGATGACATCCCTGGGGCTGGGCCCTGTGTCTTTCTAAGGCAGGGGAAATGCCTGGAACTGACTGGGTGATTTGGCTCTACAGTTGACTTCAGAGGCTCAGATAAGAGCTCTGCTGGCTGACTTTGGGCCAGTTACATAATCTGTGTGAGCCTCAGTTCCCTCCCTGTAAAATGAGGTGATGGGAATGATAATGACGGTATTTCAGAAGGTTGTTATGATAAAAATAATTTAATGATGCATGTAGACATCCAACACAGAGCCTGGATGTCATATGCTGTAGGCTTTGTAAGGGTCCCTTTTTTCTCCCAGTTCTAAACAAATTGAGAAAGGAGAGAAAAGAATTGGCAGATTTCAGTGACATTACTACCTTTATTGTTATGTTTTGATCTCAGCTTTTATTCAGTTTTATTGTTATGTTTTGATCTCAGCTTTTATTCAGCTTTGTTGCTGAAATCATAGAGATATAGCTTAATCTGAGCACCAAATGGGTTCACCAAAACTGCATCCCACAATTGGATAGACTTAATAACAACCAGTCACAGCCTTGGTGAATCTAATGCAGGCTTGTGCTCTTTATAGGCAGGCTGCCTCCCAAAGAGAAAGGAAGAGGTGAGCAAGATTTTGGAAGTGGGGTCTGCACAAAAGAGTTTTAAGAAAGCTCTTTACTCTCAATGCACCTCGAGGTTAGGACCCACAGACAGAGGCATAGTATGTATTTTGCAATGCCTCTGTGCCTTTCCAAAGGCCTAGATTGAGCATTCTTGCCTTCTCCACTGGGGAAAAATTCCTACTAATCCTTCAGCCCTGAACTTGGGTGTGTCCTCTGTGCAGTCTTCCCCTTTTTCCTCACTTCCCACAAGCAGAACTGTCCAGTCCCTCCTGCATGTAACTCACTACTGTACTATAGACTCAGCTATTTCATAAGACTTATTCTGTGTTGAAATTATTTGACAACTAGTCTATGAACCTTTGTATAAAAGTCCATACACAACATATAGGAAAAGGTCTGAGAGTACAGATTATTAAGGGATCATGCTGAGGAGAGGGATTGGGGCAGAGGAAGATGTTTATTTTTTGTTCCTATGTGCTCAGTTTGCTTCTACATTGCTTTCATTTTTTAAACGACTCTATATTATGATTGTAACCTAAAAATAGTAATCTAAAAGAGGAAAAGCATTGTGTTGTGTTTTTGCCCTGCATTTCCTCCTGAGGTGACCTCTACAGGTCATCTCAGTCATCACCCCACCCCGATTTTGGACAATCTTTTTCTGCCCCTCTCATGTCCCTTCTCCCCCTGCTCTTTCATTCTCCTTCTTTTCCACATCCCCCATGTGGTCAGAGGTATGATTAGATGGCAGCCAAGGGACAATATTTACTTTCCTCAATCTCAGACATGACTTGGGACCATGAGAGGAGCAGGTAGCATCTTTAAAAAAATTTTTTTTAATGTTTATTTATTTTTTGACAGAGAAAGAGAGAGAGTGAGAGAGCAAGCTGGGGAGGGGCAGAGATAGCAGGAGACACAGAATCTGAAGCCGGCTCTACTGTCAGCACAGAGCCCGATGCGGGGCTTGATCTCATTAACTGTGAGATCACGACCTGAGCTGAAATCAGGAGTTGGACGTTTAACCCACTGAGCCACCCAGGAGCCCCTGGTAGCATCTTTTCTAAATGCCTGTTTATCGAGCTGTTACGAATCAGAACAGATAATAGGAAGAGAGACTATTTGTTTTCCTGCTCTAACCCTATATATCTTTTCTTACACAGGTAAACAACGGAATTGAAGTTTTGAAGGATGGGTAAAGACTTTCGTTATTATTTCCAGCATCCCTGGTCTCGCTTGATCGTGGCTTACTTGGTGATCTTCTTTAACTTCTTAATATTTGCCGAGGACCCAGTTTCTCATAGCCAAACAGAAGCCAATGTTATTGTTGTTGGAAACTGTTTTTCATTTGTAACAAATAAATACCCTAGAGGAGTTGGCTGGAGGATCCTGAAGGTGCTTCTATGGCTACTTGCCATTCTCATAGGACTAATAGCTGGCAAATTTCTGTTCCATCAGCGTTTGTTTGGTAAGTACCCATGAAATGTAAGGTTGATAATGACTGAATTCTATTCTTCAAGATAGAGCCCTGTTATTTCTAAATGCCAGTTTAGGATGCATTTTAGTTTTCCCTCTAGCCTTAATTTGCTGTGAGCTGTTGGAGCTAGGTTCTTCTGCTGCTCTTTGCCCAGTGGTGTACTTTCCTGTGGCCTCAGGAAAATTAACATGAGGTAAAATTAGTCCTAAACTTAATTTCAAAAAACGGCTTTAGAGCCTAAATTAACGTGTGTGTAATCTTTTTAGAGAAGACATGAAAATAGCTCTTTTCCCATAAACAGTACCTAAGTATGTTATCATGAAGAGTTTGCCTTCATGTCATACCATGAGTTCATTAAAGTAGCTTAACCATTGCTCATATATTTACATATATTATTCATTCTGAGAATAAGAATGGCAACTCTAACTTTTTTACCATTTTTCTTTCCTTTTTTGTTTTTATTTTGAACATTGGCTTGAGGATGTTTATTTTTGAGCCTATTCAACCACAGAACAGTATATTAGCACAGAATCCTTTGATAGTAAGCAATAGACAAAGAAAAAAACACTAAAATAGTTCAAGCTAAAAAAAAAAAGGTAATTTACTGTAAGGGTACTGAGCTGTTTCTCAAAGATCAAGGATAAAATTCATTTTGGTAATTGGGATAAATGAAACCAAGGGCTTGAATTCTGTCAGGATATTCTTTGTGACATTTCTCTAACATATCTATTTTACTCTGTGTTCACATTAAAGATCACTTTATATCTACTCAGAGAGACTGACCTGACTCTCTTGGTCCTAAGTTTAAACTCTCAGAAAAGAGCCTGATGTTGACCCAGTTTGGGTGTGTTTTCCACCTTTTGCCTAATTGATTTTGGTCAGGAGTTGGGTGATATTTATCCAACAAATACTCATTGATCACTGATTACATACCAGGAACTATTCTAGAGAGTGAATCAAAAAAGTAGGGACTGTGCCCTTATAACAATTTACATCCTGTAGGAGGGAGAAAGACAGAAAACAAATTAATGTACTATGCAAAGAGGTGATAAGTGTTACTGGGAAAAGAAAGTTTTAAATGCTGCTGGGCCAGTTAGTAAGAGAACTTGGTAATAAAACATTGAATTTAGTAATTATAGGTGACACACTGTAGGTATTTTTAATCTAGAAGTTTGGCTAGAAACAGATGGCAGTTGTTTCAGGAAAAAACAAATTGAAACATAGATATACACACACATAGTATTAATTCTATATTCTTTGCAATCTCTACTCAAACTATTGTCCTCTGTTTCTATTACATACATTTATAAAAGGTACATATTTTATGTTTATTATATATGTACATAGTTTCAAGAAGTTTGGTGAGGAAATGAAAGGAGATAGGAAGTAGCTAAAAATGGAAGAAGGACCATGGAAAGATTATGTTGGGCGTGGCAGTGGGTGGTGCTGGCTTTGAGGAGTGAGATTAATTGATCTGCTTGTCATTTTGGGGGAAAGAGCTAGGCTGAAGTGAAGATAAAGACAGAGGAGGAGAGCAACTCTGAAAGCTTCTTTGCTTTGTGACTTAGGACACAGGTAGAAATAATGGCCTTAGTGGGGACAGGAAGAGAGACTCCAGTTCCTCAGAAATTTTCATAAGAGAGATAAAGTTTGATATTCTGATAGGTCCATTGGGGTGGGGGAGTAGAGAGGTAAGTGGCCTACCACCTGATGATCTCTGTTTGACTATGAACAAGGAAGAGCTAAAGATAAAAATAAATAAATAAAGATAAAGGTGGAATGATTGGATGATGCAGGAGGTTTAAGAAAGTGGTTAAGGTTTGGAACAGCGACCCTAGGGAATATAGCTATCACCTGCCTAGGAACAAACAGAAGCATTACTGATGATCACGGAGGGCTGTTGGGGTTAGCCATTATGAACTGGAATGACATCCATCTGAACTGCTAAGCATTTTTCTTTATGAGAGCTCAGTCACCTGGAACAGAATTTGAGAGTGATTCATCTGGGTGGGGACTGCTCAGGCTTGCTGTATTGGAAACAAAGGATGGGAAATAAATGGAAGGTTCTAACAAAAAAGTTATTGTTTTGATTAACAGGGGTCTGGCTGGGCATGGAAAGGAGGTAAGGAAGATTGATAGTCTGGGAGGAGTGGACAGAAGCTGGAAGATTGGGTGAAACTGAACAGATGAAATGGAAGTAAGAAGAGGGAAAGGGGTTTATGGGTGTGGTGAGATGCCATGTTGTAACAGAAGTACAGCCAGTCCTTTAGTGGTGATTTCCAGCTAAGGCATGGCCTTTATGAGAGCGAAGGTAAAGTACAGAGACAGGTCATGACAGAGAGGGTATCTAGGAACGGGGTGTTAGTTGGGCCATCGACCACACATTGAACAAGCATGGTGCTAAGCATAACATTCACAGGGATAGAAGAGGTTAAGGGTGGGGGGGTAAGTGGGAGAGGGTCAGTTTCCAAAAATGGGTGAGGAGTGCTGGGAGACAAAACCATAGATGTCTGTTACAAACAGTGTCTTGGCGTGTTTATAATTTGTTCAGGAAATTTTCTCCGCGTAGAAAGGGAAGGCAAATTTAGACGAAATATCCAGTTTGGAGAAAAGGTATCTACCTGTATTGAGATTGACTGAGAATCATACAGTCAGGGTCATAGTATTAATAATAAGGGACGATCATTTGGTTCTGTAGTTTCTACATTTTGTTAAGTTATTTTGTTATAAGATCTTGTGTTTTATACTAAAATCACATAACAGTAATGGCTTCCTTTTTAATTCTCCTGTTGATATAAGTACTTTAGCCCTGAAAAATCACTCTAGATTTCGGGTGTTATGTTGAGTACAAATTATTTTGAGATAGTGCGAAAATGTGCCCCAATTTTTTTTTTGTTTTTGCTTACTATAGGAAAGATTTTCTAATGTAGTTAGCTTTATCACTTCTATTTGGCAATTTCTTTTTTTTTCTTACTAAAACCTTATGAAATTATATGGGATGTTAGAGAAGGAATGATAACCTTTGGCACATCTTGGTGATAAGTGGAAAGATAACTGGACTCCTGATTGAATTTTTGAATGAACTCCAAACTTGTCTTCTCCTTCTATCTTTCTGCATCTCTCTTTACTGCCATTATTTCTTCCTTCATTCATAAAATGGTAATTATTTGCACACCTGGGTGGCTCAGTCAGTTAAGCATCCAGTTTCGGCTCAGATCATGATCTCGTGGTCTGTGGATTTGAGCCCCACATCGGGCTCTGTGCTGACAGCTCAGAGCCTGGAACCTGCTTTGGATTTTGTGTCTCCCTCTGTCTCTGCCCCTGCCCTACTCGTGCTCTCTCTCTCTCTCTCTCTCTCAAAAAGGAATAAACATTTAAAAAATTAAAAAAACAAAACAAAACCAAAATGGTAATCATTTGCTCCTAATAGTTCTGCCCTTCTCCAGTTAATTCTGAAATTTTCTACTGGAATAATTTTTCTACATGGATAGATGGCTCCTATTACCTACAAAATAAAATCTAAACTCCTTTGATTGATATCCGAAGCTCTTGATGATCTACCCTGCCTGACTTCAAATCTGGCCTCCTGACATTCCACACTGTACAGAATTATCTGCAGGTTCTCCAATCTGCTGCGTTTTCTCATGCTTCTGTGCCTTTGCCTGTGCGCCCTCCCCCACCCCGCCCTTGGGCATCATGCTCATCCCCTTCTTATTAACTTGGTTGATTTCTCTTTTTCCTTTACATCCAAGTTTAAGCATGATCTGTGCGACACTTTCTCTGACTCCCTCCTGTCAGATATTGTCTTCCCTCCAGCTCCCATTTGTGTCTTCTTGCAACAGCAAGTACAGCAGGGTGCTCTGGAACTGACAGCCACGCAGCACTACGGAAAAGAATCCAAAATGTAACCCAGCACAAGCATTGTTCTTATTCGCTCAGAATGTGATCAGTGTTTCCCTCCTGGTTCCCAGATAACTAGCATTTATACATAATCCATTTTTTTAAGAGGCCATATTTAAACCTTTAACAGTTTGCAGATGCAAGCTTGTGGTAGGTGGTGGTGATGATGATAGTGTGTATGTAGGGACGAGTGGGATTGGTAATGGCAAGCACAGAAATTCTTGTTACAGAAATTGGAATGGTTTACAAGATAATTCAAATTCTTTTGTGCCATCATTAAAGTTTTTTGTTGTTGTTAATCCTCTTATGAAATGCCAAATAAGAATATCGATAGAATGCCAGTATTCTTTTCATTGTTCCTTTCATTTCATTAACTTGTGAGTCTTCCCTCACTTATTTTATTATGGAATATCTCTTGTTAGTAGTCTCCAAGAGGACAATACCATATGACCAATTTAAAGCATGCATGAGGAAGAGTGATAATTCTCTGAGTACATAATTTAATGTAGTTTGTTGGTTATGAATTTTATTTTTATGAGGTATAAAGATTATAACTTTGTGGCTATTTAATTAACAGCATGAAGCCTCCTCATGATTTATAATTTGTAATGGGAATTGTCCCAAACAAAAATGGTGACGCAAGTTGGAAATTGCATGTTATCAGAGACACAAATGATTAAATGCATTTTAAGTTGCTCACCTCTCACCTTTGCTGTATGGTTGGAATAACACGAGAGAGCTGGGTTTCCTGCATTATCAGCACGAAATTTTATGATTTCAGACTGGTCACAGATCCCAAATTTCCCAAATGTGGAAAATAATGTAGGAGCACAGGGGAAATGAGAATTGATACGTTTCAGAAAAGCTTCTTTAGATTTAACATTGAATCTTGTTGAGGTGAGTATTATATTTGGATTTATGAGAATTGAATTCTGTCGAAATACTCTCTAACAGAATGGAGTGGACGATTCCATTGTTAAACAGTGGATGATTCCACTGTTTAAAAAATAAGCGTGATGCATCCTAGCCTTTTGGAGAATTACACATTATACATTGGAGAAATCCATGAATAGAGAAATCCAAAGATTTCTGATGATAAGACTTGTATTTCTGATGATAAGGCTTATTATATAGAAATAAGCTTATTCAAGAAATCATTTTTATTCCAAGACAGAATTGAAATGCTTTTCCAAAACATATATGCTTAATACAATAGGAATAGAAAATGAAGGCCACAGAAAAGAAGAGAATTAAATATCTTTCAGTTTTGTGAGTTTTGTTACCTTGTTGGTTTTGAGCTTTCTTGGAGCCTGGGCGAAAGGGGAAATGTGATATATTATATAGCTTGGATACCAGAAATGATGAACATTGCAAGTTTCACAGGGGAATCTTTGCACTAAATTTTGGAATTTCCTTGCCCTAAGTTCTGGTAAACAATTTTCTTTTTACATTGGTTTGTACGGGAGGCACTGAGTAGTGAAGTGGCAAAGGCATAAATGGATTTCACATTCTTGTATCTTAAATCAAACTTTCATAAAAGTTTAGAGTGTAACTTTTTTTTAACATTTATTATTTTTTGAGAGACACAGAGAGACAGAGCACGAGCAGGGGAGGGGCAGAGAGAGAGGGAGACACAGAATCTGAAGCAGGCTGTAGGCTCTGAGCTGTCAGCACAGAGCCCGACGTGGGGCCCGAACCCACGAACCATGAGATCATGACCTGTGCCAAAGTCGGTTGCTTAACTGACTGAGCCACCCAGGCACCCCAAGAGTGTAACTTTTAAGAATGAGAGCAGCTCTGTGCTTTTTTATACTCTGACAGTAAGTCTGTGGAGGGCAGAGTGATCAGGGTTTAAATACTGCCTTCTGATCCAAGGATGAATCTTAGGACATCAAGATTGTGACAAATGTCCTCTTCAAACAGACTACTCCTGCTATTTGTCTTCCCTCTTTTCCTTTTGTTTTCTAACGTACAAAGAGTCTCTGTTAGTTGTAGTTTTCTTCTTAACATGGGTGGAGGGCAGGCTGACTCAGAATGAGTTGACAGGGATAGGATATGAAACTGATTCTGAACCTGTTAATATTGCACAGCTCCTTTTTTAAAGCATACATATTTGCGTATATAGTTATTTGCATAATTGTTTCATTAATGTCTGGTTTCCTAGCTATGCCACAAGCCTCACAGAGGCAGGGATTAAGTCGAGTTGCTTGTCATTTAATCCTCAGTGCCTAACACAATGCCTGGAACGTAGTAATATTTGATAAATTTGAATGAATAAATTAATGTTCGTTGGTCTTTCACATGTTGTCTTTGCCATTGTTACCTTTTTATTGTAAGCTCGAGAAGGGTATTCATTTGTTCATTCATAAAATATGAGACGTGGTCTCTGCTCTCAAGGAATTTAAAATCTGGTTAAAGAGAGAGGATACATATGCATGAAAAATTAATTGCTCTGATAATACAAGGAAGTGCATATCAAGTATCAAATGAATAGTCCAGACTGTAGGTGCTATGGGAATTCAAGAGGAGATGCGGGTGGGCCGGGAAGGTGAAAGAAAGCTTTGCTGCCAGCGTGGGATCTGAGTTCAGTTTGAAGCACGAGTGGGATGAAAATAGTCAGATCTGATGCAAAGACTTCATTACAGATTTCAGGTCATGGGGTAGATGGTGTCAGCCGAAGAGATGAAAACAACTTAGTTTTTTTTAGAGTTGGGAAAAACTGAGAAAGTTGTGCTCATTTTGAAGGGTGTGAAAAGTTTGCATTAAGAAAGAGCAGGAGGTGTTACAAAGGCAGGCTGAGTCCATATTCTTTCTTTGGTCTTTAGGTGCCCTTTATCTCTTCCATTGTGGTATTTGAATTAAAAAAATATTTGAACAAGATGGGAGACGATGACAAGATCCTCATGAATCAGAATGAAGCAGAATCTAGTGGGAATCAGAGAAGGGCAGGTGAGGGGAGTAGAAAGGGAAGAAGGAAAATATTTTTGGAGCCTCTTGCAGCCATTCAGGCCACTCATGAATAGGGCTGGGACAATGGGTAGCAAGATGGGGACATGTGGAACCTTATGGAACTTCACCCGTTGATGGGATATGAGGAGGTGAGAGTAAGAGTGAAGTTACAGGTAACTAGGAGATTGGGTGAGTGACTAAGGGAGTGATCATTTTATTAAAAAAAAAGAGAAGAAGTCAGTCAGTAGGAGAATCCAGTTAGAGAGGATAATGAGTTTAGTAAATGGTAGGTTTAGGTAATGAGAACACAGACAATGGACCATTTATCTTGAATAGTGCTCAGAACAGCACAGTATGGGTTTACTGAACTGAATCCAGGCACACCATTTCTTATCTAAACTTTGAGGCCAAATGTGTTTCAGAATTTAGTGCATGTGCCTGTAGTTGAGAGCTCGCCCTACAGGGCTGAGGACATACTCTGCTGTCAAACACATTGGCATAACCATAGCTGGATTATATACTTATTCACATGAAGTAGTGTGAGTAAAGACTATAAACAGCCTCAATTCAGTTCGGACTAGGCTTTGCTACTGAGTGAATTCAGGTTTGGTCATGTGTTGCCAACAATTCAGTTATAAAGATCAGAGTCTTGGGATTTCAGAATTACAGAAACTGGATAATGGACCTACACTTGAGTATAAGTAACATTTTGTAGACATGTTTGATTTCTCCAAGATATCCATCCAGCTGCATAGAAATCATGATGTTTTTAGAAGCCAGTGATTAAAAAAAAGAGAGACAGGGGCTTGACTGAGATCTAGACATCTCTAAAAGAAGAATGTGTGTTGAAAGTGTATTTTTCTTGTGTTTATATTCTGTGAAATATTAAGGAGTTTGCTATTTCCTTTTACCTAGGTTGTTTTAGTTTCAAATAGGAAGTTCTGAATAGAATGTTCTCAATACATCCAGAAATTTGAGAAGACAAATTCCATGATTTTTTCTTCTTTTTTAACAAAAAAGCAGTTTTCCATAAAATACCAAGTATCTCAACAATGTTCTGTCGTCTCATGAGTTTAATAAAGCTAAATGCTTGTTTGTTTTCTATTGTCTTAGCTTTAAGTCCAGTCTGAAATTCTTTCCTTTGTGTTTGAGCTATGCATATGATTTCATCATTTCAAAATATAAAATATTTCAGATGTCCTGGAAAGTATGGGCAAGATAGTCATGGTGATACAGGAGCATCAAAATGTGAAGAAACAGATTTATAATGATACGTTTAGGAAGGAAAAGCATTATTTTAATGTAATGGTGTGAGTATGGTATGCTCTTTTTTGTGTTAATTGGAGATATGAATACCTAAATAGTATAAATGACCCTCAAGTTTATCCTGATAGTTGATAAGACATTAGGAAAATGCATATTTATTACTTCTGAGGGTGCTTGTCAGCAGTTGATTATTTTAAGTATTGTACTCTCAAATAGGGACTTCATTTTGGCGGAATTACTTGAACAAATGTTGTATACAGAGCTGAATGCTATTTAGAGTATCTATCATTTTAAGCTTTATCTTCTCAAAGTACTGAATTTGATACTCATGATAGTCATATTTAAATGTTTATTACCACCTTCATTCTCAACCAACGTATGCCGAATGCCAAAAATCTTCATTTTTCTTATGCCTCAGTTGTGAACATGTAATTCTTTTTTGTGGAGTAAAATAATTTTGGTTAGAAGTAACCACAGACTTCAAGTGAGAGAAAAATGTTACCCCAGTGCTTGCGAAAAATAATGAAAGAAGAAGAAGAAAAAGCAAAGTTTTTGATAGGAGACGCTCAGAAAGGTAGGCTGGGAAAGGATTGATATTTAGCATTAAAATAATCCCCAAGGAACACCCTCTTCCCAGGTAAATTTGGTGTCTGAGAGTTAGTGAACTTGGTAGCCCTTTACAAAAAACTTATGCTGCTTTAATCTCCTTATAGAGCAGGAAAGGAAGATGAGGCTGCAAATGCAGGGTCTCTGGCCATTTCCTCCCACCCCTTCGTTAGTTTGCAGCCACAGTCATCGTGGTCCATTAGCACTAAAGGGCAATCAGCTGCAGCTCTCAGTGTGCTAGGATTGCCTGGCTGCTCTAGTTTCCATAGGATAGAGGATGCAAACACTGTGAAAGGATACCCTCAAGGACTTACTAAAACTAACTCAGAGCACTGTAATTAAGCAATTATTAACCAGGTACCCTCCTGGATACTTTTTATTGTGCTTGATAGATGAATCATCAGAGGCCAAGGCACCCTTTCCTTACCAGGTCCAATCATTGCCTCCTCTTCCTCTTGTATCCCATGTACGGGAGGTAAAGGTAGAACTTTCTTATGGAAGCAACTATCCAATGGAATTGAAGCATGCAGAGCCATGCACAGGGTGCTGAGAGAAACCACGTCACTGATTAATGAAATAGAAGTAGACTGGGTGGAACTTGATGGCTGGTTAAACTATGGTAACGTTGAAAGTGAAGAGTGCTTCATCACTTGATTCATTTAAAACCACCTTGATAGGAGTTGATTATGGTTCAAATAATAGGGTCAACAATCCTAGGTGGGAGAGGAGTATGATTTGAGAGGACACTGATGAATAAAAGTATTCCCTGCTTTGATTTCTTTTCTCTTTTATGAATTCCTAACACTGGATTATTTCTTGAAGATACTCTCACTGGGTTAAAGTCTTATGCTACTTGGGAGGTATGATGAACTAACAAGGGTATTAATAATTGCCTTCATTGGGAGACCTAGGTCCAAAGGGTAAGTGTTGGTAGGTGGGAGAATGTTCTGATACGGTAGCTGTGCAGAATTCTGGATAGAAGGAGGGAAAGGAAGGCCATTAGAAGACCTAGGGGTTCACAGGGAGTCAGACACAGAGCCTCTCCAGAGGAAAAACCCGCTATTTCCAGCAGTGGCCTTTAAGCTGCGTATTGGATTTTGAGTATCAGTGGTGCTCAAAGCAATTCTCTGTTGTTTGGGTTTGTGTTTTTATCATGGCTGTGGCCCTGACTTACCGTTGATGGAAAAACAGAAATGCACAGGGTTGATTTGCCTGGCTCCAAGGTCACAGCACTAGCCAGCAGTAAAATTGGAACATAAACTGAAGCCTTCTGATTCCGACAGGCGCCTTTTCAGGCATCCCAGATGGCAAACCGGCAGCAGGCGAGCCTCAGGACTGAGGCGAGCCTCAGGACTCAGCAGTCTGCCTCAGGACTGAGTTGAGCTAGGCCACTCCCTATGGCTTCGCTCCACTTTGTCTGTGTTCAGGGATTTTTTCTGGCACCATCTCCTGCCTGACTAGCCCTCTCTTCTGGGTGAAGAAAGTCATTTTGTTGACCCTGCAAGCAGTTGTCCAGTTCCAGGACAAAGCCTGTTATTGCTGCTGACCCAGAAGATGTCGGCACAGGGCTGCCTGTCCTTGGCGCCATCAGTGATCTCCCTTTCGGTGCTGGGCTATTCTTCTTCCCGGATTCAAGAGGAATGTGATTACACATCAAGATTTCCCTTAACTAGTCCATGCTTGTTAAGATACTTTGCATTTCCTTGAGGACAGACCCATTGAAATGGATAGACCAGCTAAGAGTAGACAAGCAAATTCACACAGACACCTGAGAGGGCAAGTTGCAGTAGCCCAGGGAAGTTAGTATTTGCATTGTAAATTTTTAAACTTCGTATTTTCCTACAAACTGGCTGTGAGCACCTTGCCCAGGTGATCAGGTGCACCAGTGTGATAAGGCTGGCTTCTGCCACAAGTCCCCCTTCTTGCCCTCCGCCACTGTGACCTAGTGACATTTAGACACACCCATGAAATCCTCTTGGACCTTTGTTATTGTACTCCTGACCCAAATAAAGACACTTGCCCCCTGTCCTTACTCTCTTAGCTCCCCACCTGCTTGGTTAAGCCTGCTCCCTTGACCCTCCATGTCTTCTTTCCCCCATGTGGCCCCCTTGGGGCATGCGGTGACTCTCTCTTGGACTGAGTGTAATAAATGTGTTCCTGTCCCTCTTCCGTGTACCCTCTGCGGCCACACCTGACTGACCATCCCTTGAAAGAATACAAAGCAGTGTTTCTTGCTGCTTCATGACCTATCCCATTTCTCTTTTATGTTTTTCCCAATTTATTCCTGTTTGAAATGCTCCATGTTTTTAGTATCATCACTGATAAACATGTTGAGTACCCATCATTTGAAGGGATGGTGCCAGGTGCCACGAGACTTATCTTTCAGGAGGTTGTGGTGAATGAAGGAGATCAGACACAGACATAGGAAAATACAGCTGTAATAGGATTCTGATGTCAGCATATGATAATTGCCATGTAAGCAGGATGAGGAGCCTATTCTGAAGGGGGAAAGAAGTCATTCCCAATAGAAATGGTCAAGTAAAACCTTATAGGAGGAGTTCATGGGAACTCTAGAATCCCAGGGTGAGTGGATTTGGTGAGAGCTTCCTTGGTATGTTTTCAGCCAGTCTCTGAGTACCTCTAATAATGACGAACTCACCATCCCCTAAGAAGCCTGGGTCTCATTACTGTTTCTGCAGTAATTCTTGGGTCTGAACCTGAGCTGTGCCTTGTGGCCCCAGGAGAATTCCACTGGAGGGAGGAGGGCATTCCAAGCTGGAGAAATGTCAGGCATACAGTTGTAGGGAAGGAAAGGACAGCTGGTTTTGTGGGAGAGTGGAGCGGGGTAGTTTTCCTACCATGGCAGATTAGGGTTTACGGGAGGTTGGAAAGGGAAGCTTCAGGGCAAATTGTGGAGGGTCTTGCATTTCAGGTTCAGGAGCTTAAAACTTATTCTGAAAACCATTGGAAGCCATGGAGCATGTCCCTCCTTTCTAAATTTTAGGTTACAAAAGTGCATAAGACTTTTGTGAACAAAACAGAACAACAACAACAACAACAAAACCACCCCCAGATTATATGAATGAAGTCAGAGAGCTTAAAAGGTTTTGATCACAAGAGTGACAAGATCAAAACAGTGTTGTAGGATGATGGATGCAGAATGACTGGCTTTGAGGTGGGGAGGGTGCTTCAGTCACTTGGGTGTACCTGACCTTAAGAGATCAAGGCTCGGTTTAGAAGTGGCAGTGAAGGGGGACTGGAGGGGAAGGAAGGAAGCAGGGTTGTGAAGGAAGACCTGATAGTGCAAGCACACTGTTCTTTTTTTAAAGTTAACATCTTCATTTTAAGAACTCTGGTCCCAGGGCACCTGGGTGGCTCAGTTGGTTGAGTGTCTGACTCTTGATTTCGGCTCAGGTCATGATTTCATGGTCCGTGGGGTGGAGCCCATGTTGGGCTCTGTGCTGACAGAGCAAAGCCTATTTGGGATTTTCTCTCTCTCTCTCTCTCTCTCTGCTGCTCTCCTCTCTCCCTCCCGCACCCCCCCCCCAAAAAAAAAGAACTCTGTTTCCTGAGTCCATTTCCTTCATTTACTAAACATAAGGTATATCCATCTATTTCTAAAATTAGAAACTTAAATTCTCATTAGATCATCTTACCTTCTTTTCCAAGTTTGCTGAAAGAAATGAATGTATTATTCTGGTCATTTCTAATGCTAGAAGAGACTTTAAGAAAAAGCAGATTTGGGACATCTGGGTGGCTCAGTTGGTTAAGCATCAGACTTCGGCTCAGATCATGATCTCATGGTTTGTGAGTTTGAGCCTCACATGGGGCTCACTGCTGAGCCAGCTTCAGATCCCCCCCTTCTCTCTCTGCCCACCCCCCCTCAAAATAAATAAATAAACTTTAAAACAGATTTATGTTCATAATTATGTATTGTGAAGATCCTAATGCCACTGAATTTCCTTTTTGAAGCTTAGTGTTTGCCTGAACTTGTTCACTGTTTTGGATCATGCTCATTGATTTGTCTCAATTCACTTACAAAGTATAGAAGCGTCAGCACCTCAGTACTATAGGCCTTGATTTTGTTCATTCAGTGCATGCATATTGAGCATTTT
The DNA here is from genome assembly GCF_007474595.2 of Lynx canadensis. NCBI lineage: Eukaryota > Metazoa > Chordata > Mammalia > Carnivora > Felidae > Lynx > Lynx canadensis. The sequence continues at coordinate 70,715,552 of NC_044309.1, forward strand.
TTCAGACTCTGGGGATCCAGCATTGAACAAAAACAAAGTCCCTGCCTTAACTGAGCTTACACTCTAGTGGGAATAGATGGACAATCAAAAAATAAGTTACCATATATTATGTTAGAGGGCAGTACATGCTGTGGCAGTCACCAAAGCACGAGATGTCTGGGAAGTTGTGGGAATTTCCTCGGATAAGGTGACATTTGAGCAAAGGTCTGAAGGAGGTGGGGGAGCCAGCAGCACAGCTTTCTGGGGGAAAATGACCAAGAAGAGGGTGAGGCAAGTATAAAAGCCAAGACGGTAGTGTGTTTAAAGTGAGTGAACTGCAAAGAGGCCAATGGCTGGAGCAAGGTGAACAGGAAGACAGCAGTAGTGGGGATGGGATGGGGTAGCAAGCTTATAGGCATTTGGTTGTAAAGAGTCCTTTCCCCTTGAGTAAAGGGAAGCACTGATAAACAAATGCTTCTGTATAACTAAGAATTTGGTATCTACTATGGACATACTGCATTAAAAATTGGCGTTCTGGTGAAACCCTTGAGCCCTGCTTCCTGGTCTATTGTGAGATGATGCACAGTCAATGATTTTCAATCTGGCAGCTCCTTTTACTCTTTGGAACAACCATTATGGCTCCTGTATGGAGGTGCTCACCCCACCTCCCTCCCTCCGGTGGGATATGGAAGTGAGGAAAGCTGCTTTTTATGGTGGGTGAGTTATTTGATTGTTTTATTTTATTTATTTTATTTTATTTATTTATTTTCTATTTTATTTTATTTTATTTATTTTATTTTATTTTATTTTATTTTATTTATTTTATTTTATTTTATTTTATTTTATTTTTTATTTGATTATTTTAAAGAATGTCTGTACCCTGTGCCTGTCCCTCATCCCCACCAGCAGGGCTAATTCTGTAATGATATTTTTAGCAGTGGGGGTGGGGAGATGGCCCTGGAGGCAGCAGCTGTGGGGACCGCCCCAATTGTTTGTTTCTAAAGTTCAGATTATCCCGGTAGGGTAAGAAAAGCATCCTTCTCTAGGGATGAGTAAGTGTTCTGCCCATTGGAGGTTGGGGGGTGGGGCATAGAGGAGGTTTATGGCCCTTCTTAGGTTTTTTCCTCATTACTCCTCCATGAGACTGTTAATTTAGCCACATGAAAAATGGCCATATTCATTTATTTCTGGGTTGCTCTCCTGCTTCTATTTAGAGGCTAAACAGATTACTGGATTCTCTCCTCTCCGTTGAATTTTGTAAACACAAGCGTTTAACAATCCAAGCATTTAAATCAGGACAGAGAATTTACTTAACAGCTGAATTCTTGATGATAGATCAAATTGAATATGAAAGAAGAGTATTTTTACTTTTCCTCACAAAACTCTCATCAGGGAGTGGAGGAAGAGCTTTACATGTGATACTCAACTAAGTGTAGTTATTTTACCCCTAGATATATAAGAAAGGTTGATCAAATGGATGTTACGCATTTATTCAAGAGGTATTTCTGGGAGCTCCTGTTCTATGGGAGGCCTGTTCTATGTTCTAGGCATCAGGATGTAACAGTGAATAATGATAATGATAATAATAATAATAATAATGATAATAGCAATAACAAATCACTCAAAGTTCTTACTCTCATAGGTTGTATCTTCTGGTAGGGAAAATATAGAGAATTATAGTCATTTACAGAATTCATCAAATATTTGTCTCATGTATCTTTGGAACATAGTAGGGTTTCCTGGTCTTGTGACTCCTTCTGGCTGGTTAGGTGTGAGCAGGGGTCATGTGTGGCTGTTCTGAGCTGGAGCATTTCATTTGCACATGTAAGACCCCTCCATCCCCCTCCCCTCCACCCCCCCCAAGCTGTTTTTCTTTTTTCCTCAGGCATCAGACAGTGTTCCAGATACTTGCTGCTCTGGTTGCCTGAGTCCCAGAGTAAAGGCAATATGCAGTAGGTTCTTTACCTGGCCCTAAATGAACAGACAAGTAGTTTGAGAAAGAAATAGACCTTTGTTGTTTAAAGGCATTGAGATTTTTGGCATTGTTTGTTATTGTGACATAACCTAGCCTGGACTGAGAATGAAATAAAAAAAAACCCACTTTTAGAAAAATGTTTATTTATTTTGAGAGAGAGAGAGAGAGAGACAGAGAGCTAGAGAATGTGCATGAGCACAAGCAGGGAAGGGGCAGAGAGCGAGGGAGAGAGAATCCCAAGCAGGCTCTGCACTGTTAGCGCAGAGCCTGATGCGGGGCTTGATCTCATGTACCTTGAAATCATGGCCTGAGCTGAAATCACGAGTATGACACCTAGCTGACTGAACCACTCAGATGCCCCTCAAAACCCCACTTTTTAAAAGAAATAATTACAGGTAATGATATATTGTATAAAGAAACTGAGGCAGGGAACTGTGACAAAGAATGTCTGGCTGCAGTTTGGAGGCTCTGCTAAATAGGGTAGTGAGATTAGCTCCCTTTGAGGAGATTCTGGGGGAACTAAGAGCTGAACAATGAGAAGGAACTAGTCACCTGAAAATCTGGAAGATGTGCATTGTAAATTGAAGGAATAAGAAATGAAAACATTTGGGACACTTGAGAAACACCAAGAACGTTTGTGGAGCTTCTAAATAGGGAGGAAGAGGAAGGAGGATGAGGTGGGAGTTAATGATGTAGGACTTGGTAGGTCATCATAAAGAAATTTTTTAAAAATTTAAGAATAAAACATCCTAGCGTTTTGAGCAGAGAAATTATATACGATTTGGGGTTTTACATTTTTAAAAATCTTATTCATTTTTTTAGAGAGAGTGCGCGCAAGCAGGGGGAGGAGCAGAAAGAAAGGGGGACAGAGAATCCGAAGCAGGCTCCATGCTGTCAAAGCCCGATGTGGGGATCGAACCCATGAACTGTGAGATCATGACCTGAGCCAAAGTTGGATGTTCAACTGACTGAGTCACCCAGGTGCCCCTGATTTAGGTTTTTATAGTGACTCTTTGGGTCACTCAAAAAAAAATGGCTATATGGGGAAAAGATTGAAAGTAGGGAGACTAACTCCTGACTGGTAGCTGGGAGATGGCTGTATTAGTCCTTGTGAGAGGGTGTGGTGATTTGATTCAGGATGGCAGCAGTGGAGATGGAAAGAAGTGGATGGAATCAGGATGCATCATGAAAGTCAATCCCACAGGATTGGATGATGATTTGGATGTGGGTGATAAACATAAGATTCAAGGACGTGTGTGTGTGTGTGTGTGTGTGTGTGTGTGAGCAACTGGGTGGATTATGTTGCTATTTAATAAAGCACAGAGACTGGGCAAACAAAAGATTTGGGAACAAAAAAATCAAGTTTTTATTTTGGACACAATGAGGTTGGAATGCCTATCTGTATACCCATACTCATTCAGTACAAGTTAGGTATGTATGGGGTTCCAGTTCTAGTATTATGAAGTGGCTTGTATCACATTAATCTTCCTGTAGATAAAAATTATAACCTTTTACCCCTGAAAGGAGACAACTGTTTGAAGGCATTGGAGACCTGAAGAAAACAGAAACTGGCAGGGGCCCAGGGGAGGAATTTAACCCTGATAAAAGAGAACCAGGCTGGTGAGATCCATGTGCACATAGCTTTAATCCTGAAGGCACTCTCCAACCCATGAAGCATGGGGACAGCTGTAACTCCAGTAGAAAGCTACAGCTCTCTTGATTTGTGGACTCAGAATATGAAGTTCGGGGCTGGCAGAGCAGTTGGAAAGCAATGAGGGATATCCTGGAAAGAACAGATCCACGGTGGGGGGGGGTGGTGGTGGAGACCAAAATTTTAGGTACAGACTCAGCTTAAGTCCTTGACTGGCCCTCAGCTGTACACTCATAGGAGAAATTCAAGAAGCCCAGAAGAAACACTAGGTAGAAGTTTGAAAGAGCTGAACAGAAATTTCAGTGGCTTTCTACTGAAACCCCAGAAGGCCTGCTCTTTAGAAATAAAGATTTATAGGCTTGAGGACAAAACCAACATAGACCCATCTTAACCAAGTGTAAATTCAGGCTTACACAAGTTCAAAATGATTAGCAAATAATTTCAGTGCTTGGTAGAACAATAACAAAATAAAGCTTTTCAGAGGAAGATAACAGAATACAGAGTCTCTACAACATATCATCCATAATGGCGAATATGAAATACGACATTTGCAAAAAACCCACAGCAATAACAAAAAACCCCTCAAAATCCAGAACAATATGACCCATAATCCAAAGAAAAAGTAGTTAATACAAATGAATACCTAGATGATCCACAAGTCAGCAGACAAGGACTTTAAAGCAATGTATATTGCTCATGGGCAAGTAAGGTAATACACAGAAAACTGAAAGTAGTTTCATAGTCAAACTACTGAAAATCAAAATGAAGAGATGATCTTGAAAGCAGTTAGAGAATAAAGTCACATTTTGTGTAGGGAGAATGATGATATGAAAGATGGCTAACTTCTTATCATAAACAATGGAGGCCAGATAGCATCTTAAAAAAATGTTTTTTAATGTTTATTTATTTTTGACAGAGACAGAGTGTGAGTGGGGGAGGGGCAGAGAGAGAGAAAGACACAGAATCTGAAGAGGCTCTAGGCTCTGAGCTGTCAGCACAGAGCCCGAGGTGGGGCTCGAACTCACAGACCTCAGTGAGATCATGACCTGAGCTGACGTTGGACGCTCAACCGACTGAGCCACCCAGGCACCCCAGATAGCATCTTTAAAGTACTGAAAAATTTCAATCCAGAATTCTTTGTCCAGACAACCTATATTTTCAAAATAAAGGCAAACCAAAGACATTTTTCAGTCAAATAAATAAGATGTTCATTTCCAGTAGATCTATACTAAAGGAGATGCTAAAAAAAGGTTCTTCATCTGGAGTGCAGTGAAACTGTAGAGACACTCAGATCTATAGGAAAGAATGAAGAGCACTACGTCATAAATATGGGGCTAAATTAAAAGATTTCTTTTTCTTTTAATTTCTTTAAAAGACAACTGAATGTTTAAAGGAAAAATTATAGTATTATATTGTGGGGCTTTATAACACATAATGGTATAAAATATATGACAATAATAACACAGAGGATGGAGATAAGTAGAATTTGACCGTAAGATCTTTGTATGTTACACTAAGTGGCACAATATTGATCTTAAACTGTGCTAAATTAAGGAGGCATGTTGCAATCTTTGGGACAATCACTGAAAAATAATACAAAGAGGATAGATGAGAAATGTAACTAGGAAGTAAGTTAGAATACTAAAAAATATACCCTTATGCCAAAAGGAGGCAGGAAAGCAGGAACAAAGTAATAGCATACAGATGGGACAGGGGTAAAACAAACAGCAGAGTGGTGGATCTAAACCCAAACATACCTATAATTAAATTGTATGCAAGAAACCTAAACATTCCAATTAAAAAAGGCAGAGATTGTCAAACTGAATTTTAAAAAGCTTGGTCCAACAAATACAGTTTTTGAGAGATATACGTTAAAGACATAGAACAACTGAAATTAACCAGATGGAATATGAATATATCTTATAAGCAGTAAGTATAAGAAAACTGGTGTGAAAATGTTAATCTCAGACAAAATAACCAAGGTGGGTATTTCAAAATGATGAAAGGGGTCAATTCATCTGGAAGATGTAACAACTGTAAATACATATGTGCCTAACTAGAGGGGTTCAAAACATCTGCAGCTAAAACAGATAGAATTAAAGAGGGGAGAAAACAAATCCACAATCATAGTTGCATAATTCATTGCTCATCTCTTAATAATTAGTAGAACTAAATTAGAAAGAAAACTTAATAAGGATATAGGTATTTTGAAACTATCAACCACCTTGATTTGACATTAACAGGACATTAAACAAAAAAATATAAGAATATACATTCTTTCCAAGTAAAATAGCATTTGTTAAGATAGACCAAGGTTTATCCTTATATAAACAAAAGGGAAAATCAAGAATTCATTTATACTTGAACCATACTTGGAAGTATGCTTGGACCATACTTGGCACATAAAAATAAAGTCGAAGTGAATTTCAAAAGAGAAAATCATATAGAGTATGTTCTGTGACCACAAGGGATTAAATTAGCAATGAAAAACCGGGACACCTGGGTGGCTGTTTGGTTAAGTGCCTGACTTTGGCTCAGGTCACGATCTCACGGTTTATGAGTTCAGGCCCCACACTGGGCTTGCTGCTGCCAGTGTGGAACCAGCTTTGGATCCTCTGTCTTCCTCTCTCTGCCCCTCCCCTCCTTGTGCTCTCTTTCAAAAATAAAATAAACATAAAAAAAATAAAAAACAAATATACAACAGACACACACACACACGCACACACACATGCACACACACACATTCCCCAGTGGTTGAAAATTTTAAAACATACTTTAAATGCCTATGGGTCAAAGAAGAATTTATGAGAGAAATTAGAAAATATTTATAATTGAATGATGGTGAGGCTACAACATGTTAAAGTATATAGGATGTAGCAAATGTAGTGTTTAGATTTATATTGTAAATGCTTGTATTAGGAAAGAAGAAAGGTTTTAAATCATTGCTCTCAGTTCCCATCCTCAGGGTTTAGAAAGGGTAAGGCAAATTGAACCAAAAGTAAGTAGAAAGAAGGAAATAATAAAGAGCAGGAAAAAGGAAGAAAAAAGAAAAAATAGAGAAAATTAACAATGCCAAAGATTGATTTTTTTTTAAAAGATCAATAAGACTACAAGTTACTGCTAAGATTGATCAAGAAGCAAAGAGAGAAAACACAAACTACCAATGTTAAGAATTCAAGTGGGAATATCACTACAGATCCTAAACAGGTAAAAAGTGTAGGGAATGCCAGTGTATTTATGCCAGTAAATCCCCAAAATCCCACAAAAGAAATAGACAAATTTCCTGATAGAACATGCGTTGAATGAAATACACATAAGAAATAATCTGAATAGCTATACATCTATGCAAGAAATTGAATTTATTATCAAAAACCTCTCTATAAAGAAATGTTCTGACTTAGTTGGTCCCAGTTCTTGTGCCCTTGAGGACTTATTAGGTGTTATCCTTGAAGCAAGAAGAGAGAAACAAGGATTTATTTATTTAATACTTGTATCGTACTTATCTTATGCCTGGCACTGGTCTAAGCACTTTACATATAACTTATTTGTCAGACATGTGTGTTGAAGGACATGGAGAGATGAAGGAAAATTTTAGGAATGACCGTCTCCTACAATATATGCAATATATTCATCAGAACTGAATGCTTCTGGCTGCTTTCTGCCCACTAGCAACAAAAATTTGTGGTCAAACTGAAGCATACTTTCAAATGTGGACTCTGATGGCACAAACAGTCAGTCAGTGTTTTATCCTCATTTTCTCTTTGTATGCAGAATAGAAAACAGTTGTTAAAACCTGAAATAGGAGGCCCAACTGGATTTTCTCCTCCCTGGTTCTTGTCTCATCATTTTCTGCCTTTCCACCTTCTTCTGTCTGTTCCCTTGATCTTATCTGTTCTTCCAATTTTACTTCAAGTGTTATCCTGGGATAACATGCCTTTGTATAAACCCTCATCATCTTGCATATTGAAGGGGTTTAATAAACATTTCTTGAATGGATGCCATGGATAGATGAATGAATGAAGGCAGGTGTCTGTTGTGTTAGTCGAAATGAAGAAGCAACGTCCTTGTTCAGCTTCATCCTCCCTGGTATCATGGTATTGTGACTGTAAATGAACTCTGAATAAAATGTCTAGTTTGGCCACCTGCACAATGGTGGTTAGTGTTTAATACAACAACATAAGCTATTACACAGCAATTTTGAGACACTTGAGAGTAGATTGACTTCTTACTGATTTGATTTGCTAATTGATATATTCCAACAAGAGGCTAATGTTTCATAAAAGATTAATTGGAGATACCTTTTCCAAGCATTTATGAGGGATCTTTTTTTCCCCCTGTGTTCAGAGTACAGTACTAGGCTCTGTTGGGTCTTTGATAATTCATCTAGGTATTGTTCAGATAGAAAAAAACCCTAAACCATCAGTTTATGAGCTCTCTGGGTCCTTCATTCCTTAGTCAACATATTTTTTAATTATGAAATAAATAATTTTACTTGATCTTAAATGATAATTGCTCAGCATTACTAATGTGAGTAAGTGTGGCAATCCCTGCTACTTCAGGGGGTGAGTTGTGACTAAGGCATTTCAAAGCTCCCTATCTTCAGAACCACCAGCTCATCATTTTCCGTTTTTGGCTTATATCCTGTGATAATCAAGGACTGGCTTGGAAACAGTATTGGCATAGACCATCATTATGAGCACAAATACTATTCTAAAAATAAATGAAAAAATATCTCTGCCTCTGACCATGGAAAACCTGTGACTAAGACATTATATCTATTTGGCCAATGTGCAGCTCAGTGACGCAGCAGGTATTAAGAGCTAGAGAGATTATTTTTCTAACATACTTTCTCTTAGCATTTAATTTGCTAACTTTGGTTGACAATCTCAAATACTCTTCATCACAGAGTGTGTGTGTGTGTGTGTGTGTGTGTGTGTGTGTATGTGTTTGTGTGTATCTGTCATAATATTACTGGGGAATTAGCTTTCTCAAAAATGGAAAATCATAAATCATTATATGACATATTGTATTGGTAGAGGTTGAGCATGATTCATTGGTAATCCCTCAGTTGCAAAGGTAATTTTGAATCTTCCCATATTCTAGTTATGACACTTGAGATAGTAATGTGCTTCCCAGGATACCTAGGTGGCTCAGTCGGTTAAGCATCCAACTCTTGATTTTGGCTCAGGTCATGATCTCCTGGTTGGTGAGATGGAGTCCTATGTCTCATCAGGCCCTGTGCTGGCAGGTTGGAGCCTTTTTGGGATTTTCTGTCTCCCTCTCTCTCCGCCCCTCCCCTGCTCATGCATATAGCCGCTCTCTCTCAAAATAAATAAACAATAAAAAAAAATGTGCTTCCCCACTCTGCCATAAAGTGGTATGTCCTGTTCCATGAAACAAGGAAATGGTGTCATGAGATAAAATTTAGTCTTTGAATTTTAATGTCTTTCATAGCATTATGCATTTCTATAATAACCACAGATTATAGCCTACTTTTCTTGTCTTGATTCTTTTTTGGCAAAGAGAGAAAGAAAAGAAGTGATGATACAAATGTGCTATTTTACTACATTGGAAAATATCTTGAAATAGAAGTTTATAAAGCCAGAGTCTAAAATGTAGGGGCCATAACCAGAGAGGATGTAGGAAGACCAGTGGAAAATTGCACCAAAGTTGTTATGGGAAAGAAAATTCAAAGAGGTGGGTGCTCCATAGGGATGAATGTCTTAGGAAAGAAAGATGTTGCAAACAGAGAAAGTCATGGAATGTGGTAGTAGTTACAATAAAGACAATAGTTTGTAATCAAAACTGGCTTCCATTTTATCCTTTTTATGGAAAGATAATCCTGTATAGATTTGAACTCTCAAAATGTTGTCCACAGTTTAAACCTGAAAGAAAACCTTATTTTCTTCTTTTTAATAAGCTTACTACTGTATAAGTAGGCACATTTAACAAGGGCTGTGCAGCATAGGGATTATTTAAAAAGTTAATTATTTGAGAATCTACTTTAATCAAAACCATTTAGCATATGAGAGTATATTTACATTTTACAAATATGTCTGAAATTCTGTTAACTCTAATGTATAATGTAAAGGAATGAAGCTCATCCAGCATAGTCACATGTTCACAGCTTTAATGAAGCTCTTATCTAATAATCATTTTTGTTATTGAAATGTAATAAAATATTGAATATTGTTTTTGCATGCCATGGGTATTAGGCAAGATCTGAGGTTTATGCTGATGCAGGCAAACATTTTTTGTTAATTTTATGTCATTAAAAAAAACTTACTCTCTTTTAAAAATATTTTAAAGGTTTTTTTTTTCTTTCTTAACTGTTTCTCTTTTTACTGTATTCTTTTTTCCAGTTAGTTTTTATTTCTTTCCTTTTATTGTCATTTCTCAGTTTCATTCTCAGAGCTTATTTCTTGCCTTTTACAACATTGATTCTTAAGATTTTACTGATTTTTGTTTCTTGCAGTCAACATTAAAGTTATAGGCATTTATATGTTTTCTCTTTCCTTTCTTTGGATGAGTCCAACTGTCTTTTACTCATTTATCAATACAGCCAGTGAGTTATAACTGGTTTTGGTAGAGCTCCTTTTAATCTGAGCTGCAAAACCCATGTGTCTTTTCACTCACTATCCTCTGGTGTTCTATTTGGACTTCCTTATTTCATGTCTGTATTTGATTCTTGTTTTTCTATCCTAGTTTTTTCCCACTTTGGTAGTTGTTAGTATTTTTCTCTTCAGGCTAGTAAAACTGAACTGTCTCAGCTCATGACTTTGTATGAGGGAATGAAAATGGTGAGGGCAAGAGAACATTCTGATTCTCCATCACAATACATAGGAAGGAATTATGGAACTTTAATATGTCTCTTCTCTTCATGGCCGGGAGGTCAAAAAGACTTAAAAACCATATTGAATGCTGGAAGATAGGCTCATTGAGTCTGTCTGTTTTCCTCAATCTTTACTCCCTCTTTTCATTTTTTATCTGTACAGGTTCTTGGATAGTTGATTCTGCATTCTTAATGTTCTTTTTAATTTGACTTGTCCTTCAGTTTGAGTCTTTTGTTAGTACTTGGCATGCAGTAAATGCTCTGTTCATATTAGTGGAGTTGACTGGAACTACTGTTTAATGTGCTAGCTTCTTCACTGTCTAAATATACACCCAAACCTCTCATTTCTAGAAGGGTAATGGTGATATCAAATTGGACCCTGTGGGATACAGTGAAGCCAGGGTGACCAAATTCCCTCTGGGGATCCAGCTGAGAATTATGTTTTCTCACTAGTAAATAACGTTTGATATTTGATAAGTTTTCACTTCTAGTTTCTCAAGTAATAGGAGATCCCCAAGGGAACTGAATTGGTTAATACAAATTGTTATTAATTCTTTTCAGTGAATAACAAGTTAGCTTCAACCATTAGTAGGTATAAGTTGCCCCCAAATATTTTATAAATGATGTGTTTTTAAAAAGTAAAAGTAAAAAGTTAGTTTCTTTCCAGCATTAAAGAAATTAAAGGAAAAATTTGGCTTTTTCTTTTCCTTTTTTTTTTTTCTTCTAAAACCCAGACCAAGGGATTGAAAAGAATGGGGGGGGGGGTGATGTGTAAATGTGCATGCCTGTACGCACACGCGTGTCTGGTATGAATGTGTGTGCGTGTGTATGTGGCGTGTGTGTGTAAACGGAGTCAGAGTCTGGCAGGGCAAGAGGATCAGTAAAGAGGGCTGTACCTAAGCTATACTGGGAACTGGCTGCATTTTACAAATCCAGAAGCTACACATCTCCTACTATTCTGGGTGCTCAGAAATCTGGACCAAATTTAGGAGTTCTTTTGAGATACTTGGAGATCTGCATCTGAGCTTTTGAGATATGTTGCTGTTTTATGCTTTCAGTAGCTGAAGCAGTTCAGCTTGGCATATATGTTTCTCATCTCCATTCTAAAAGTCATGCAGGATCATGTCCAATAAAGTTTCTTTCATAAATTCATTTCTCAGTCTTATGATTATTTTCTTTGCCCTTTTCCCTGTCTGTGACTTTGGCTGGATTGATCATCTAGCTGCTTAAAATTCAAAGAATCTAATTTGGGACAGGGCCTAGAACAAAAACATGTTTGGCTTGCTTTATTTATTGGTGAAATGAAGAATGACAAATTATCACCCTGTTACTGGCTTTGGCTAACAATGAGCAAGGGAAAAAAATCTGAGAGCTTTTTGCTGTGTCTTTGTGTTCTACTCTTTGCTCTTTCCTGTTATATATTACTTATTTTTTCCAGAATGATATGAGTCCATAGGCCCCATCCACTGCATAACTGGAAACCCCTGATTTAGTCCCATACAGAATAATTTGAACAGCTGAAGCTTTTTTATTTTTTAAATTTAATGTTTATTTTTGAGAGAGAGAGAGACAGATCATGAGCAGGGGAGGGGCAGAGAGAGAGAGAGAGAGACAGAGGGAGAAAGAGAGAGGCAGAATCTGAAGCAAGCTCTAGGCTCCGAGCTGTCAGCACAGAGCCCGATGTGGGGCTCCAACTCATGAACTATGAGATTTTGACCTGAGCCGAAGTCGGACACTTAACCGACTGAGTCACCCAGGCTCCCCATGAACAGCTGAAGCTTTTAGTCTGTTCAAACTTGAGTCCTTTGTGAGGGTCATTTTTCTTTTTCCTTATAAATGTTTATCGATTTTTGAGAGAGAGAGCATGAGTGGAGGAGGCGCCGAGAGAGAGGGGGACAGAGATCTGAAGTGGGCTCTGCACTGACAGCAGCAAACCTGATGCGGGGCTCGAACTCACAAACTGTGAGATCATGACCTGAGCTGAAGTTGGATGCTAACCGACTGAGCCACCTAGGCATCCTGATGGTGATGGTAGTTTTGATTGACTTATTCCCTTTGGGTAAAATACTCATTATTTCAGATTTCCTCTCCCTCTCTCTCTAAGACGTCACCTGGGGATACTGTAGAAGAATATGTCTTTTATGATCTGCGTGGTGTCCAGTGGCTCATCCTGTCTCTGTGGCTTTGTCCCTTTCATTCTCGTTATCGTTTGTCTTGCCGGCATTTATGGTAAAGATTAGCAGCTGATATCACTCATGCCTTGGTTTCTCTCATTTTGTTCGGAGTGGTGGTATTTCCTGGCTGACTTGGCTTTCCAGGTCTCTGACAGGTTCCTCTGTGGTTGCCTCCTACCTGAGGCGTCTCGCCTCTTTATCACTGCTTCAGCTAGGCACTGAGCTCTCAGCTCCGTCCGTTGGCATTGTTCTGTCATCTCTAGGATGGGTCAGGAATTAGGCTGATCTTCAGGATGTGGTTTTCAAGGACTACCAGTTGGAAAACAAGAGGATGGAGAAGGCATACTTGCTTCTTTCTACCTCTGCCTGGAAATAGCGTATATTACTTCCTCTTATATTCTATGGGTGAGAATACTGGGAACGTAAATGTGATCTGAATCTTAATCTTTTATCATTTATTTTGCTCCATGATCTTAGACAATTTATAATATACTGGACATACTTTTATAATATACTGGATATGATAGTATCTCAGGGGCTTGTTAGAAAGATTAAATTTATAATTTTGAATGTTTTTTGAACCTTTGACCTGCCCTCTTCACCTTCTAAAGCCCCTCCACTTATTCTGCGTCCACTGTTCTCCTGTCCACTTAGAGTAATTTTCATTAAGGTACTGCTTTTTTTTTTTTAACACTGTGCTTAGCATAATGCCTGAAATGTAGATACACAATAAATACCTATATTTATTTTGTTTGCTGAATAAATGTCAGACAAGTAAAAGTAAAAATGAAGAAAATTATACTTAATCTTACTCTGGAGAAATAACTTATTAGCATTTTGGCATATTCTTTTTCTCATCCTCCTCAAAATTATTTTACAAAATTATTTAACAAATTCAATTAGGTATTTTCTTTCTTATTAAGCAATATTTTATAAAGCATCTTTCCTTGTCAATAAATACATATTTTCATAATTTTTAATGCTTTATAAATGCTCAAATTTAGTGTATGTGTAGCATTCCACTAAGTGTGTCAAAAATAATTTATTTAGGGGGCACTGGGTGGCTCTGTCAGTTGGGTGTCCAACTTCAACTCAGGTCAAGATCTCACAGTTCGTGAGTTTCGAGCCTTGCATTGGGCTCTGTGCTGACAGCTCAGAGCCTGGAGCCTGATTTGGATTCTGTGTCTCCTTCTGTCTCTGCTCCTTCTCTGCTCACACTCTCTCTGTCTCAAAAATAAGTAAATGTTAAAAAATTAAAAGAATAATTTAATTGATAATTTTCTTGAATTTTCAGATGTTTCTTATTTTCCTCTTTTATACTAAGTTTCAAATAATATCCATGTACATACATTTAAAAAAAATCTATGTTTGCTCCATTATTTTGTTACGAAAAATTCCTAGAATTGGGATTTCTGAGTTAAAGGATATGCAAATTAAAAAAAAATTTAGCATTTATTCATATTTGAGAGAGAGAGAGACAGAGAGCGAGGGGGAGAGGGACAGAGAGAGAGGGAGACAGAGAATCTGAAGCAGGCTCCAGGCTCTGAGCTGTCAGCACAGAGCCTGATGTGGGGCTCAAACTCATGAAGCATGAGATTATGACTTTAGCCTAAGTCCGATGCTCAACCAACTGAGCCACCCAGGTGCCCCAAAGGATATGCAAATTTTGGACTTGCTATTTATTGCCAATTTGTTTTATGAACTTTGATTTTCAACTTGAAGAAATATTCATTTCTTAAAAAGCAGCCTTTGACCCATTAATTGGGAGAATCTATCCTATAGAAATAACAGTGATTTTATGTAAACATATATATAAATATTTATGGGGCTTTACTTCAAGTTCCAAACCCAGTTCCAGTGTGTGTGTGTGTGGGAGGGTTTCCACACACCAACGGGCTATTCTCTGGACACCAGCTGGGTGTCCTGCCATTCAGCTCAATTCTGACAGTGTCTACCCAAATGCAGCGTTAGATTCCACAGGTTAAGGGTTCAGTCCTACAAGACTTCCCTCTGCCCCCACCCACTTTAGATGCGAATTGCAAACCCAAGTTATTACCAATAATTCTGACTGACTGGCAATAAATCAGAGGTTCCCATGATACCCTCCTTCGGTTCAATTAATTTGTTAGAGCAGCTCACAGAACTTTGGAAAACATTTGACTTACTCGATTTCTGGTGTATTATAAAAGGATGCAACTCAAGAACAGCCAGAAGGAAGAGATTCATAGCTAGGCATGGTGTTCCCCAACCTGGAAGCTCTTTGAATCCAGTCTTTTTAGATTTTTATGGAGGCTTCATTTCACAGACACAAATGATTAAATCAGTGGCCATGGGTGATTGAACTCAACCCTCAGCCCCTCTCCCCTCCCCAAAGGTGGGGGAGGGAGGCCAATGAAGTGGGACTGAAAATTCCAATCTCTAATCACTTTGGCTGGCTCCCTTGTAGCCAGGTCCCATTCTTAGGAGGTATCCAAAAGTTACCTTATTAGCATAACAAAAGACACTTTATCAATCTCAATATGTAAGAAATCCAAAGGTTGTAAGAGCAATGTGCCAGAAATAGGGACAAAGACCACATATATATATATGTCTTATTACAAATTACAATATCATAGGCTCGTAGCAGCAAATAGCTGAAATCAATGTGAATGATCAAAAATAATAAAAAGATTGAATAAATGTGGATCATCCATGTTACATATTTGTCACCACTAAAAATATCTATATTGAGTATGTTGAGGTTCATGATACTGTTGAAAAGTACAAATTGCAGAGTCATGTGCATGGTAATGTAAAACCAAAAAGCAAAAAAATACACATATGTAATCACACTATATGTTTTATATGTATTTTATTTGTTTGAACATAGAACTAGTTCTGAAAGGGTATATTCAGATTTTTGAAACTGTATCTTAGGCACTGTATATGAATATATCTTTGTATCGTTTCACATGCTATAATGGAAAAGTTTTACTTTTTTTTTTAAAGTTTTACTTTTGAATTAAAAAGTTAATAATAAAACTAAAGAAAAAAAAAACCAATAACCCTTACAAACTGCTCTAACTTTTCTGCAAACTGTTTTCCTAAACCAGAAAGGTTCTTGTAGTCCCCAGAGGAATTTCAGGGCTTTGAAGAGTGTGCCTTGAAGTCAGGACGACTTTTATAGTTAACTTAATTGGGATATTATTTTACACAAGGTAACAGCTAAACTATTGGGATTTCTTCAGTTATTGATGTTCTCAGAGGTAATCATTCTCAGAAAGGCTGTTGAAAATATAGTCAGTTCATATCCTGGCCTGGATCGTGTCAAACATCACTTTTTCAGAAGAAGGAATAGAGGTTGAAATGACAAAAGTGTATCAATTTAGGAAATTGTTTTCAGAAATAATCTATAATTTTCAATAGATGAAAGGAAGGAACAAATTTTGTTGGTAGCTAAAAATGTAGAATCAAATAGGGTGGAAATAACAGGGTATAGCTAAGTGTGTGCTCTTGGTAGCTCACTAGATTTCTAGAGATTTTGATTGAAATTTTGCCTTTCAATCAAGCATGGAGTATTAAAAGGGAAAAAAAACTTTGTATGTCTTAGGCATTTTACGGCCTGGTAACACTAGACAAAAATCATTTTAAACTTAGAAATTTTTGTAATTTAGGAAACCAAAGTAAGATAACTACTGTACTTTATTTAGAAAAGTAAAATTTGTTATTGGTCATGGATAAGATCTTGAGAGTTGAAAGCCCCTGAACAGAGATGATGACACAGTAACTTAAATATAATAGGTGGTTATTTTATAAATGTGAACAAATGGTATTTTGAAAATATTGCAAATACTTCCTGGGAATCTGTGCTTATACTTGATGAGCCAATAAACAAAATATATTTGAATTAAGTTATATATGCTAATTGTAAATGCTAATCATAATGTGAATTATAGGTAAGTTTGTCAAACATAATTAGATCAGGGGTCTGAACACTATAATGTTAATATTATTTTAAAAGGGGTATGCGGGGGCACCTGGGTGGCTCAGTTGGTTGAGCGACCGACTTCGGCTCAGGTCATGATCTCACGGTTTGTGAGTTCAAGCCCTGCGTCGGGCTCTGTGCTGCCAGCTCAGAGCCTGGAGCCTGCTTCTGATTCTGTGTCTCCCTCTCTCTCTCTGACCCTCCCCCACTCATGCTCTGTCTCTCTCTGCCTCAGAAATAAATAAACATTAAAAAAATTAAAAAAAATAAATAAAAAGGGTATACTTTAGACATATATGCTAATTGTAAATGCTAATCATAATGCGAGTTATAGGTAAGTTTGTCAAACATAATTAGATCAGGGGTCTGAACACTATAATGTTAATATTATTTTAAAAGGGGTATACTTTAGATACATGTATAGTGTCATCCAAAGCATCTGCTGAAATTATTCTATTCCTGTAAGAGTCTCAGAATTGAAACTTTACTATAATTTCAACATGTCAAGAATAAGTGTTAAAGAATAAGGCAGATTCTATTTTATATTTTCTAAAACTTTATAGGATTTTTTTTAACATTTTATTTAATGTCAATGAAATTGAATTTTGAAATGTAAATGACAAATTTGCATGATGGTTATTGGTGATCATCATATATTTCAGTATATGGCTCCCTTGCTCCCATTAGTGAGGTCAGTGGGAGTGCCATATCACTCTGAAGCAGGCTTTTACCAGCTGTCCTTGTGCAGGTCTCAAAGTATAAATAAATATGGTTTTGCTATTGGTGAGGTGAGTGCATCAGTGTGTATAGCTAAGAGAGGTGCAGAGAGGTGCAGTTCCTACCTCCTTCTCATTTGGGGTCTGATATGGGCTGTGGCTTCTCTACAGAGTTTGGATTCTAAATCATTGTACCCACTTGCTGTGAGAGTCCTGACTCCTATCTGCATATTTATTTCGTCAGTGTATATTTTATCAGCATGCGCAGTTGAAGACATTCATTTATTCAAGTTTATGTAACTCAGCTAACTGTTAATTTGTTTCTGCTGCATTTGGGGTAATCTATCCCCAGGCCTTTCTGTGTTATCTTGAATAATTGAGAGCCTGCTGGTACACAGAGCCACATTGCTACAGAGCTGCTGCTAAGCTTCCAAGGGGCTCCCTTCACTTGAGCAAGATGGAAAGTGATTCCAGCTGGCTGGAAAAAAGATACATGAAGTCTGTAATAGACCCTTAGGAAGGAAATCTGTTTCCATCAAGACAGAAGAATGATTTATGTGTAAGAAATATAAACTAAAGACTCCTTTGAGTCATTGGAGTGTCTGTAATATTTTTCTAGTAGCATTTTTCCCCCTTTACTTCATCAGCTTTTTACTAGGAGACTTTCTGAATCTTAGTCTTCTCATTTATAAAATGCAGTGATAATACCTGCCTTCAATTCTACAATTTTCTGAAGATCAGTTAGGGGGATGTGAAGTTTCCTATAAATCATAAATGTATATGACACTGTAAGGCATTGTTTTCTTTCTTCATGTGTTTTCTTTCTTTGCATTTTTTAAAATTACTTGTCATAACTAATTGAACTATATAATGTTACTTAAAAGAATAACATATAACCAACCACGTTACATGGTTAGAGGACTTTTTTTGAATTTATTTTCTCACAAACTTGAATTTGTATCCTTTTTATTTTTCTTGTGGAGAGAAAAATATCAGCCTGTCAATTACTCATGTCCAATCTCAAAATTATATTTCAGAATTAAGTAGGTGAGGCTTTGCAGAAGCTTGGGAGACATGAAGAATTACAGATGAATGCCAGCTCCTTCTGGGTGTGCGATTCCCAAAGAAAATGTTATGTTGCCTGATCTCAGTTAGTGGTGCCAGTGAGTGTAACTGGGTGCAGGGGTCCCTGAAGACTGGCCTGCAGACCCAGGGACAATGCTTTTTTTCTTCACCCGTTTTTCACCAAGCCGGAGCCGTGTGACCTCTTGGTGCTGCAGGTTCTCAAAGTGATTGTATTTCACTGCTCTCGTAAACACATCTTGTAAAAGAAACAAGGTTGTCTTTTAAACTTGTGCTCCTGCTAGACAAGAAAAATAAAACCCAGTCAGTCTCCTTTCAGGACCTTTTCATTTAATGAGAAGTCAAACCTTTTCATTTTTGTTAAGAATGCTTTTGTATCAAGTTCCCATTTTTCATGTAGAAATACAATATATTATGAAGAGAGGACTGATAGGCCATTTATACTTTTGCTATCTGTGATTCTGAAAGTTCTGACTAGCAGAATTGGTTAAATAGAGAATTCTAAAACCCATAATTATGAGATGTTTATTAAATCCACTTAAAACAATTTTTTTTAAGGGGCACCTGGGTGGCTCAGTTGGTTAAGCGTCCCACATTGGCTCAGGTTCTGATCTCATGGTTTGTGAGTTCGGGCCCTGTGTCAGGCTCTGTGCTGGCAGCTCAGAGCCTGGAGCCTGCTTTAGAGTCTATGTCTCCCTCTCTCTCTGCTCCTCCCCTGCTTGCCGAGTCTGTCACCCTCTCTCTCTCACTATTTTTGAGAGAGAGAGAATGCCAGGGGAGTAGGAGCAGAGAGAGAGGGGAGACAGAATCCTAAGCAGCTTTGCACTGTCCACTCAGAGCCCGACATGGGGCTCAAACTCATGAACCATGAGATCATGACCCGAACCCAAACCAGGAATCGGATGCTTAACCGACTGAGCCACCCAGGCACCCCATATCAATTCCACTTTTTACTTTTATTTTTTTAATCTACTTTTTAAATGCACTTTGAAAAAAATTATACATGTGACATGTACCATCCATCTTTTGCATGTGAGAGTTGCAACTTTTGGTCTAATTACACTTCCCTATGTATTTTTTGCTTGGCTGTGTCAGTAAAAGATATTATTAAATATGGCTAGGATTTATTTTATTTTATATCTATAGGTAATTCGTCAGTTCAAAGATGATTGACATGAAGAGAATTTAGGCCAATTATTTTCATCTGATTTTCATATGATTTATAGCAAGAGAACATTTATGCATTCTTTTAAGTCAGTGGTAAGCATGAGGAAAAAACCTACTTGCAGTTTTGCTTGTACATTGAATGTTTAGTTTTTAATCAGAAATTAAGTTTAGTGCCAAGTGAAATAGGTTAGATTTCTCTAGACGTGCGTTGTCCAATACAGTAGCCATTAGCCCTATGTGGCTCTTAAGCGCTTGAAATGAAGCCAGTGTGATTGAGATGTATAGGAAGTGTAAAATGTACACCAGAATGAATACAAAGAAAATATGTCAAGTATTTCACTAATTTAATGTTTTGTTGATCATTTTTATATTGATCGCATCTGGAAAGATTTTGGATATATTGATTAAGTAAGATATATTATTAAAATCCATTTCACCTTTTCTTTAGCTTTTTAGTGTGATTACGGGAACATTTGAAATTGCACATGAGACTCTCATTATGCTTCAGTTTATCAAGTTACCTTACCCCTGATTTTGAGAGCAGTTGAAAAAGGTTTGCGCTTTATGGAAGCATACGTTTTTGTTGTCTCACATCAGACATTGTGTTAGAATTACTTTAAGAGCTCGCTCATCTCTTAGAGGTTTCCTTTACAAAAAGGCGATCTTGAATTCACTTTGGGTCGGGGAGAATAAACAGGTAGCTTAGCTGTGTGTATAACGAAAGCTCTTCTTTTTAGGGATAGAGCACCGTCTTGTGGAATGTACTGAATATAGCAGTTTATGCAATGATCAGCTGGAAATTTTAAGATCTCGGAATAGGCAAATTGTTTATGTCAGACATTTGGAGAAGAAAACTAAAACTAACAGTAAAGATGTTCACTTCTCCGTAGCATGTGTTTTCATTACCAGAGTATGAGACAGTGCAGTAAGAACATTTTGATTTGGTGTCCTTTTTAGAAAATAGAAAGGCTTCATTCAGGTCTTTGTATTATTTTTTTCCCTCAAATTTCTGAGGTTTTTTTGTTTCATTATAAAAAGAAGCAGGGTTCCATATTTTGCCCCTTTTTCTGTGTAAAAGTTGAGTGTATTTAAATTATTTAATCCATACAAATAAGCTTCATTAGATACATGAGGAAGAAAAGGTATATCAACAGTCATATTACATTTTCTCAAGAATTGTTTTAGTTATTCTGGAGACAAGCGTTTTAAAAAGGGAAACATTGTCTAAAGAACCTTGTTCATCTATTTTTTGTTATTTTTGTTTCTTCTTGATATATTATATATACATACAAGGATTAAGTATTCAAATCATACCTCTTTACCACTATATTTCATTTCAAAGTCTGCCAAAAATAACTGCCAAATCACTGAGCTCTTAATATTGAGAACAGAATAGACTTCTCGCGATTTAGAATTTCATTAATCAAGTCCATCAAAACAGTTAAGGCCAATATCCAGCCAATCAGCTAAACAAAATTCTCCAAAGCATTTACTGCCTTTTCAGACTGACTTAAGAAAGAGTAGTTCTGAGAATAGTTATAAGAGAATGGATTAGTTGGATTTCCTTTTCATGTGGAGACCCTGGCAGCCCATTTCTAAAACTGTATGGCTGTATACATATTACTTTCCTTGGAATCCAACAATAATATGAAAAACAGTCCTGATTGGTTTTCATAACGTAATATAGATGCCAGGGCAGAACACATGAAACCAAGGAGCTAGCCAACCAAATCTGTCCTAAGGAAGGAAACATGGTAAGATTGACCTATTGACCTACTCCATTAGTAAAAGGAGCTACAGTGTACCCATATTGACAGCAAAGAGCTAAAATAATTGTTTCATTCTTATGAAAACATGACTAGCCTATTGCTTATTAGTTAAAAAGCGTTCATGAGTTTCTATGGGGACTTTTACATAACTATTTAATATTCCATTGCATTACTATGATTTGTTAGATAAATAAATTCTGAACTGGATTAAAAAAGCCACTCAAGGGGCGCCTGGGTGGCGCAGTCGGTTAAGCGTCCGACTTCAGCCAGGTCACGATCTCACAGTCCGTGAGTTCGAGCCCCGTGTCAGGCTCTGGGCTGATGGTTCAGAGCCTGGAGCCTGTTTCCGATTCTGTGTCTCCCTCTCTCTCTGCCCCTCCCCCGTTCATGCTCTGTCTCTCTCTGTCCCAAAAATAAATAAACGTTGAAAAAAAAAAATTAAAAAAAAAAAAAGCCACTCAAACCCACTTTCCCAAAAAGTCGTTTTTTATAATTTACAGTATTAGTTTTAATGCTAACGATTTTTTCAGTTCTCTTTAGCACTTCCAGAAATCTATGCTAGTTTCATGGCCTCCAGTAAAGGTTTCTGTTGCTGAGATGCTGAGAGATCTTGACCCAGTGTCCTCCTGGAGAGAGGACCATGTTTTTGTAGGGATGTATCCATTCAAGTGGAATCTTCCAAACAACCATCTTGGCCATCTCCCATGTTCTTGCTCCACTCCTGTTGTTTTAGTTTTCCTATCCCCCCCATTTATGAAAGTAAGGCAGTGTGCCAAAAAACACCTCATGGCTTAGCAGCAAACATGGTCACTTGAGAGCGGGGTGGCCACATGGCCTCTTTTGGTGTGAACAATTCAGCTTTGTGTGTATTTGTCCTAGTCAAGCCTGGCTCTGTAAGCACATTGTCTGAGATCAAGGTGCCCCACACCCAGGTAGGCTTGTTGTCAACACATGAGCTTCAAAGAGAACAGGATGCGACTTCCCTCCCTACTGTTTGTTTGATCTTAATAGAGATTTAAGGGCCTCACCTATTTTCATTGAGGGGTTGAATGGCTGCATCTGCTGTTACTCTCTCCCAAAGCAGGAATCAGCGCTGCTCCTTGAGACAAAGCTAGAATCCATTACTTAATGGAGATTCCTAGGAGAAAAGGTTATTTTGTGTTTTGTAAATAGCTGTTCCTTAGAGAGGGCAATGATTAATGCAGGCTGAGCACAAAGAATATACTTTTCTTCCTGCTATTTCCTGCAGTGTACACAAAACCGATTTAAAACAAATTCTTGCAGGTTGTGATGATAGCATCATGAAAGATTAAACAGTGGGAGGGCAGAATTTGGTGGGAAATATAAGGGATTTTACAAGAAACTAAACCAAATATGTTCCTTAAAAAGGTGCAACCAGAGTCCTCTTTGGGTTTCATCTGTTTTGTGGCCATGCCTTTCAGCCAG
Source organism: Lynx canadensis (assembly GCF_007474595.2). Taxonomy (NCBI): domain Eukaryota; kingdom Metazoa; phylum Chordata; class Mammalia; order Carnivora; family Felidae; genus Lynx; species Lynx canadensis. The sequence continues at coordinate 70,738,308 of NC_044309.1, forward strand.
TGCAAATGTGGGATCTTAGAATCTCACAACAGGGGCCCCTTCTGTAGGAGAGACAAACACTCTGACTCCACCAGCTCTGATGTGCTGCTTCTCACTGCAAGGCCTGGAGGGCAGGAAGGGGCAGCAGAAGTTACACTCACCGGGGATCTGATTGAGGACTGTGGTAGCTCCAATACCCAGGAAAAGACCTATCTACTCAGAAACAGCAGTGATGAGAAGACAGTTCCATAGACTAGGTATGGAAGCAAAGTGGGTATGGAATTAAAGATTAGATTGTATTCCTGGAGGTGAAACCATTTGTTTCTTTTGCAGCAAAGGTCATATCAGGTGTTACGGGTACCTTCCCTCTGCTCTACATTGCAGCCTATGTCTCTAAGATGGCCCCATGTGTCTTTGTATAGCTGGTATTTCAGAGATAGCCTGTATTTGGAGCCACTCTGTGGAAGGAGAGTAAAGCAAAAGAGATCCTATAGAATAATACAAGCACCTAGATCTAGCAGAAAACTCAAGTTCAGGGGCACCTGGGTGGCTCAGTCGGTTAAGCATCCGACTTTGGCTCAGGTCATGATCTCACGGCTTGTGGGTTCGAGCCCCAAGTTGGGCCCTATGCTGACAGCTCAGAGCCTAGAGACTGTTTTTGATTTTGTCTCTTTCTGCCCCTCCTTGCTCATTCTCTGTCTCTCTTGCTCTCTCTCTCTCTCTCTCAAAAAATAAATAAACATTAAAAAAATAAAAAAGAAAAATCAAGTTCAAATATTGGTTCTGCCACTTAATAGATGTGTAACCTTGGGGCCTGGGTGGCTCAGTCAGTTAGGTGTCTGACTCTTGGTTTTGGCTCAGGTCATGATCTCACAGTTTGTGTGTTCAAGCCCCATGTCAGGCTGTGCGCTAAGACTGTAGAGTCTGTTTGGGATTCTCTCTCTCCCTCTCTCTCTGCCCCTCTGCAGCTTGTGCATGGGCCCTCTCTCTCTCAACATAAATAAATAAACATGAAAACAAATAAAAAAAGCATACTTAAAAAGATAAATGTGTAATCTTGAACAATTTACTTACTTTCTCTGAGCATCACCAGCTTCATATCTGCAAAGGGGACATAGTACTTACCTCATAGTTTTGAGGATTAAATGAAATATAATAATTTTACCTGGCATGTTGTAAATGCTCAATAAGTGTTAAGTTACTATTATGTATGAGACTCTATATAGTATGAATAATACTTTCTCATACCTTATTGATCAGATATGTCATCCATTAGCCCAACAAGTGTTTTATAAATGCAAGCTATACATTATTAGGAGTTTACATCATCAGTACAAATGAATGGCTACTACAGGAAAGTATCTCTAAACTCATGTTCCATTGATAATAAATGGAGAGAAGGGAAGTGATATTTGCTGAGCTCTTACCGTGTATTTTTTTGTGCATAATCTTAGTTTATTATTATACGAACTTAATAAGATCAGTACTATTATGTTTTCTGTAATAATGAAGAAACCAAGGATGGAAGAATTTAAGTTGCCCAAGCTCATGTAGTTAGTTGTGGCACTGGAATGGTTTTGTTTCAAAGCAGGATTTATGCCTTTTCTCCTTTCATTTTCTTAATAAACAACTTTTGGGGGGGTGTGCTATAATTACTTTTCTGAATTGTGAAGATAGATTCATTTACATTTCAATCTTGGAACAACAGGTAAATCTTTCACCTCCCAAGCAACCATTGGACTATGGCCATTGAGGAAGGGAGCATGAGGTTGGGGAAGGCAGCTCTCTTTAGAAAAGGATGAATCTTGGAAGGAGCTGAAAAGCTGTCCGCTAAAAACCTTCCCAGCAGCTTGGGAAATAAGTCCACCTGTCTTGAGGGGGAGGATCTGGGATATGTAGCCCAGCATCCATGACACCTTGTGTGGTATGTAATTCAGAAAAAGGAGGAGAGTAACATTTAATGTAGGAATATAGATTAATTTTCAGTGTTCTGTTTTCAAAGCAATTACAAAATAAACTGAAGCTTAAGTTTTGGTGTGTTTCTTCCAAGTGCTAACAGTTCTCTCTCCCGCTTTTACACAAAGTTGACTGTTTCTACACTTTGGTCTGGACTCTAACATCACTATTGACAATCTGTGAATAAATCTCACCTAATGTAGCGACAAACTCCTTTTCTCTTATAGAGAGAAATTTTTATGTACGTACGTACTGCCATTTTAGATGGGTTTAAGGTAAAAGCAGTGTCTTTCTTTTTCTTTTTCATCAGATTTTAGGCCTAGAGATAAGAAATTTAAGAGTTATTTTCTTTTTTAAAATTTTGTTTATATATTTATTTTTTTGAGGCAAGGAGTGGGAGACAGCATGCATGCAAGCCAGGGAGGGGCAGAGAGAAAGGGAGAGAGGGAATTCCAAGCAGGCTCCATGCTGTAAGCTCAGAGCCCAATGTGGGGCTCGAACCCATTAACCCTGAGATCACCACCTGAGCCGAAACCAAGAGTCAGACACTCAACTGGTTGAACCACCCAGGCTCCCCTGACGGTTCTTATGAATGCTATTAAAGAAGGCATTGATTCAATTCAGTTCAATTAGGCATCATGTTAATATGTATTTAAAAGGTATTTTAATTTTTTTTTTAATCTAAAGAGGAGATCTGGGTGGGAAGACACTGCTTTATTTTTGTTACCCTTTTGTTGATTCCTTAAGGATTTCCTCAGAGAGATGATCGTGAACATTGCCTGTTCTTTTCAAGGACCATTCTCTCCCACATCTAATACCTTCTTACTTTACTGAGAGGTATGAGATAATCATGCTGTCATCTTTCCATTTTGTCTTCCATACTTTAAGATTTGTCTGTTTTTTTAATATGATCTTCCTTCTTTCTGTACCATTTGTTGAGTATTTGTTGAGTGTATACCATGTTAGGTACTCTTCTAGGTGCTTGGAATAGGCTAGTGAATGAGACGCACAAATGTCCCTGCCCTCACTGAGTTTACAGAATAATTTGCATTTATATTCTTAATCTTATTTTTGTTCTTAAGCCCATCTCCTAGTGTTTTCTTTGGGAAATGCCTCTTGAACCTTTAAGCTTTCTACATGATTTTTTAAAAGTATACTCATAACTGCTTATTCAAATATAATTTTCTTGTAATCAGACTACCTGAAAACCACCAGGCTCTCTTATTTTTTCCCTCCATTGTTTAAGAGTAGTCCACAGTTCGTGTTTCCCCTTCCTTAATTCCCCTTCATTCTTTAACCTCTTGTAATCCAGTGGCTTACCTTAAAAGTTTGTGAAGGTTTCCCTTGGGAAAATACACTCACATAATCATCTTCCTTTGCTTCCACGGCTACCATCCTACGCCAGTCTGGGACATTGCAGTTCTTTCCTACCTGGTCTCTTTGGCAATAATGACTTCAGTCTTTAAATCCACCTTGTAAGCTATTGGTCAAATATTTCCTGTGTTGGGAGGTCCCCAAGACCAACCCCAGGTTCGAGGATTCACCAGGAGGAGTCACAGACTTCAGCATATATAAGCACTCAACGTACATGATTATATTGAAAGTATACAAAGCAAAGTGAATAAAGGGAAAAGGCACATGGGGCAAAATCTTGGGGAAAGCAGGCACAGCCTTCCAGAATTTTTTTCCCAGTGTGAAGGCACAATAGGACACAATTCTTCTAGCAAGGAGTTGTGACAATATGTGTAAGATGTTGCCAGCCAAGGCAGCACACTAGAGACTCAGTGACCAGAGTTTTTATTGGGGGATGGTTACACAGGCATCCTCTGCTTGGCACATATCCAAATTCCAGATTCCCAGAGGGAAAGCAGGTGTTTAACTTAGGCCATACCGTGTATACAAAAAGTTTAGCTGCCGTGAGATAGCCTCCTTAGTTATAGAATGGTGGGAACCCTTCCAAAGTCTAACTTCCCACATGCCAGCCCAGGGCTGGCTTTGCAAACAGGCCTTTCTAAGGATAGGCATTCAGGCCTGCTACGATAATTTGTTTTGTTTTGTTTTGTTTTGTTTCATTTTGTTTTTTTTTTTGTGCACTTCTCCTGAAGTATAGCTCTGATACTCATTCATTCAAGAAATATTTATTGAACATCTACAATGCATTGGGCACTGTGTACTAGAGAGTACTAGAGATACAGTGGTGAATAAAATAGATAAAATCTCTGTCTTATGTTGCTTTTGTTCTAGAAAGGGAGATAGTTTTAAAATGTTACATGGTAATCATCGCTATGAAAGAAAATAAAGCAGTTTGATGAGATAAAGAGCAATGAGATGGGGTGAACACTTTATTAGATGGGAAGGCCTAGCTGAAGAGATGAGATTTTAGTAGAGACTAAAAAGAGCATCCAGGCAAAGGCAACAGCAAGCGAAAGGTGTGGACGTGAAATGAGGTATATTTCAGAACCAGCGAGAAGATTAATATAGATGGGGTGGAATGTGGAAGGTAGAGAAGATAAGAAGAGTTTAGAGAAATAGGCAGAAACCAGGTTATGTGGGCTGTCTTCAGAGGCCATGGTAGGAGTTTGAATTTCATTCTAAATATGATAGAAATTTCTCCAAGCATTTTGAGCGGGGAGTGACATAACCCAATTTATATTTAAGATGATCATAGTAGTTTCTGTGTCAGAAACTAGGGCAGAAGGGTAAGAGGGCAGGAGTGGAAGGTCAGAGGCAAATTCAGTGCTATTCTAGAAGTCTTAACATCATGGAGGCCTGAACTAAGGTGGGAGCCAGGGAGAGATGAGAAGATATTATGACACTTTAACTGCTTCAGAGTCTAATCGCTCAATGATCTGCAGTGTGTAGTTCTGATACCTTACTCTGACCTTCGACACATTTTTGATCTTGAACACACCTTATTCCCCCTAAAAATTTGTCAAAATTTTCTCTTATATATGTCATATTTAAGTCAGCCTAAAAAAAAAATAAATAAAAAAAAATAAGTCAGCCTAACTCTTTGGCCATTACTTAAATATGATAGATTTTCTCATCTCCGTAATTTGTTTAATGCTTGTGTTTCCTTATGAAAAGTTATAATCCCCTTTAGCTATTATTTTGCATCCAAATGTTACCTATTTTTCAAAGCTCCCTTTCCATGAATTCTTCCCTATTTTCTTATTTTCTACTTTGGAATTAATTTCTCTTTTGCGGCCTCCTATATTTCACTTCTCTATTGCTGCCTAAAAATATAACCCAAACTTTTTGGCTTAAAATACCAATTTTACTTTATGATTTTGTCAGTCAGAAATTCAGGAAGGGCTCAACCACACTGTTCACCTTATACGCCATCAGCGAGGGTAGCTGAGACTGAAGGATCCATTTCTGAGATGACTTCTTCCCTCACAAGTTTGGCACCTCAGTGCTTCTTGGCCTTTTTCCATCTCCACCTGGTATCTTGTCCTTCAGGGCTTTGGTTTCTCACAGCCTGACAACCGCTAATATGAAGGCTGAGGCCTCTCAGAGAACAAGATGGAGGCTGCCAGTTCTCTTATAGGTTAGGTCTGGAACTGGCACACTGTCACTTTCACTGTACTCTATTGGTCACTGAATTCACAGGTCAGCCAAGATTCAAGGAAGTGAGGGAAAAGGCTTTGTTCCTTGCCAAAAGAATGACATGGGCATACAAGGAGGAAAGGAATTAATGGCAGCCATCTTGGAAATAGCTATCACACCAGAGCACTTTACTCAAATTTCTATTTTCACAGTGTTCCTTCATATTATATGTATTTATATAGATGTCTCATATCCCTTATTAGATCTTTGAGGGAGGGAAAGTTCTTTGAAGGAGGGAATGGTGGCTGGTTTGTCTTCATAGCCCTAGTTTCTAATCGGTTGTCTTATATATCACAGATTTTTAATGTCTGTCTCTTGAATAGAATTTACATGGCAATATTTGTAGGAAACACATGCCAAGTTGAAAAAATAACTCAGTGTAATTGATAATTATTGAATATCTACTAAATTCAATAGATTGATTCATTGTAGGGATTAAACATTTCTTACATGCGAATATTTTCACAGTTTACAGAGAAATGAAAGTCATTAAACATTTACTAGACAAAGTTTTGTGACGCATATGCTGTGGGGGGTACAAAAATAAATAACGCCATCTTTATTTTTTATTTTTTTAAAAAAAAATTTTTTTTTCAACGTTATTTATTTTTTTGGGACAGAGAGAGACAGAGCATGAACGGGGGAGGGGCAGAGAGAGAGACAGACACAGAAGCGGAAACAGGCTCCAGGCTCCGAGCCATCAGCCCAGAGCCTGACGCGGGCTCGAACTCACGGACCGCAAGATCGTGACCTGGCTGAAGTCGGGCGCTTAAACCGACTGCGCCACCCAGGCGCCCCAAATAACGCCATCTTTAACATACATTTTAAAATTTGGTTCTCACAGCAGTTGTCCAAGATGTGTGGAGGGAATTTTCCAGCGTTGTATTGCAGATGAGGAATAGTCGAGGGGGCTTTTTGGCAGATCTGGACCTATAATTTAGTCTCTTTATTTCCAAGACAGTAATACTGCCTACACCATGTGGAGGTCTAATGCTTAGTTTATGATCAGTGGCCTTCAGAATATGGCCCATAATACCTCTTACTGCTTTTTATACCTTTTTCCATTTATACCTCTTACTACTCTTCAAGTACTAGATACACTTGTCTTATGACCAGCTCCCAAACTTTCTCATAATTTTGCTGATATTTCCCCTTATTTATTTATACTTTAATATTTAATGTTAAAATATTAATATTGTTTGAAGTGCTGCTTCATGGCTAATACTGTACTAGGCACTAGAGATACAAAGGTGAGTGGAGAATATTTCTTACCCTCAAGGGACTCTCAGCCTAGCAGCAGAGGCACTGTCTTCTAGATAAGGCTTTATTCCTGTCCCTCTTTTTTTCCCATCTCTTTTTGAAATCCTGTTCATTTTCCAAGGCCATCAAAAATGTCCCTTCCTATATGAATTCATTTTTATTTCCTCTGGTCATCTTATCACTTTTATATGGTAGTTTTCATATTGTTCACAGTTAGTAATTATACAGTTGTCCTCAACTTCTTTAGTCTCCTACTCTGTTGACATGTAGGAAAAAAAAATTTAGGTTCAGTTTATAGTATCTAGTATGGTGTAGGCACCTCCACGTTTTGAAATGCTGATTAAATTATAACAGACATTTCTAGGTTGCTTGAAACAAACTTCTTTCTTTCTTTCTTCTTCTTTCTTTCTTCTTTCTTTTCTTTCTTTCTTTCTTTCTTTCTTTCTTTCTTTCTTTCTTTTCTTTCTTTCTTTTCTTCTTTCTTTCTTTCTTTCTTTCTTTCTTTTCTTTCTTTCTTTCTTTCTTTCACTCCACCCTTCTTATACACCCTTCTGGAATTCTACCTCAATCTGTAGCCTCTACTGAAGACATTGGTGGCCATGATTATGTTATATGACTTACTCCTACTGATTAGACTTGGAATGTACACATGACCCATGGCTTGTCAACTCATTAGCTCAAGCACAGCTGATCAACTTGTCAGATTCTTGAATGAATTTGTACTAAGACAGGGAAGTTTCAGTTTGTAGTGGGTTTTTTGTCCTGTAGTTTCTTTTTGAGTCAGGCAACCATATTGGTCTGTGTACAAGGAGAGGAAGCTACTCAAGAGAAACTTGGAGATGAGATTCATCATATAGACTCTGAGATGGTGGCTTTTCTGGTCCTATTGTTTCTCAGTTCAGCGTCCTGTGAGTCTGAACTTCACATTAGTTCCTTTCTTCATGAGATTGCCTTTCAGATTATTAAATAAATCCTCCTTCACTTGACTATTTCTTTGTAACTTAAAATGCTTTGACTGAAACATTGCCAGATTCAATCTTTTCTCAGTCCATATCTGCCTCTACCTCTCACTGAATTTTTAAACTATTGCCCAGAACTGCATTGTAGAACGTTTGCTTTTGTTAGCTTTTAAGCACTGGATTATTCCAATTCCCTACTGACTTGACAACATCCTTGTGTGTTTGCCTTTCTTTTAGCCTACTAAATATGGCATTTCCTGAGGTTTTACCTCGTACCTTGTTTCCTTTGTCCACACTTTCTCTCTTGTTCTTGTCTATTCTCATGTTATCAGCTATCATCTCTATGAAGGCAACTATTAAATATACTACACATGCATACACACATACACATACACACACATTTTCTCCTCAATTCTACTATTTGCTTAATTGGTATCTGAAACTTAAGAAGTCAAAACAGAATTCTTTATTTTTCCCTCCAGATGAGTTAATATAGTTACTGGATAATATTTGAAGTACTTCCTCACTCTGAACCCTATGAATCTGAGTTCTCATGACTTTTAAATTTTCTTTTAATGGTGTTATTTTTCTTTTAGTACTGTAGCTGTAATTTTTTAAAATGTTTATTTATTTATTTATTTATTTATTTAGAGAATTCCAAACAGGTTCCAAGCTCAGCACAGAGTCTGACATGGGGCTAGATCTCATGACATTGAGATTATGACCTGAGCTGAAATCAAGAGTTGAACACTCAACTGACTGAGCCACGCAGGTGCCCCTGTAGCTGTAATTTTTTAATACTCTTCTGGGTAATTTAATATCAAGCTAGACTTTCATGATATATTTTGATTAATAATAGATTCTACCTGAGTAATAATTAATTTTTTTTAATGTTAATTTATTTTTAAGAGAGAGAGTGAGACAGAACGTTAGTGGGGGAGGGCCAGAGAGAGGGAGACACAGAATCGGAAGCAGGCTCCAGGCTCCACACTGTCAGCACAGAGCCCGACGCAGGGCTTGAACCACGAACCGTTAGAACATGACCTGAGCCGAAGTTGGACGCCTAACCGACTAAGCCACCCAGGCGCCTCCTACGTGAGTAACAATTAATGATAATAGACCCTACATGAACCCCACATTTCTAGACCTGGCTTAGATCTGGCTGTGGGATGGGGAACTATTTTCATCTCATGTGTAACCCACTTTAGATACCTAGGATACCGGAAAATAGTGACTCCAGAGTCCTAGGAGTGAGCTGATCTTGTTGACCTAACATAGTGTCCCCTAAATAGTTTTTGTGGGCTGGAGCACCATGTGCTGTTGGTGTTGGATGACTTGCCTCATGGTGTCCAGCACAGTGGTTAGTTGTACTCTAACAGACTGCATCTTTTACATAACACTTTTCTTGAAATACAACTCCTGAACTGATTTGTTAGCATTTGCAATAGAACCAGAGTCTGACGAGATCTGCAGAAAGTTAGGATTGGCTTTAAGACGAAAGTGGCCTTAAAAGTAGTTAGAAAAGTAATCTATCTGACTGATTTCAGAACGTCCAGATTCTTCCTCCAGCCAAAGAAGACAGCAGTCAGCTTCCGCTTGGCATGGGACGCTATCGGCCAGTGGATATCTTTCAAATATATGTGATATGCAGATAACCAAGCATTGTGTCAAGATCAAAAAAGATGTTAGGAATGAAATCCCTGTCCTTACACAAGAATTTTTCAGACTGTTGAGAACTGTATACAAGTTCTAATTCAACCACATGAGAGCAGCTGATGATTATGTTATTTTGTTTAGACTCATACTGCTTGATGTCTGGTCTTAAATATGTTTAATTAGGAAATCTAAAATAGTTCCCTTGGCTAACTGAAGTCATCCAATAGCAATGAGCTTTGTAAGGCATGAAGTAAAAGTTGGGTTATCTAGAGCACAGTTTACTGAATATCTTTACTGATGGGCCCTTAGTCTAGACCACAGTGGAAATTTATGATCATAATTTGTGAAAGATTCTGAACTGTCTTCTAGACTATCAAAAAGATAAACTTATTTTCAGTGTATGTTAGGGATTTTATTGTGTGCAATATAAAACATTGGTAGTCCACATAGGCATTTTAAAGTAGCAATGCTAAGCAGCCTTATTTCTTGATCATTCTGAATAAATGGGAATTTACTGCATCATGAATTCAGCATACTGGAATCATGTGGAAAGTAGTATTTGTATTTTCTTAATATGCTAATTCAATGAGCAGAAGATGTTTGAAATTCATTTTAGGTATATTTGCCCCACATTTAATTCTTTTTGAAGTGAGAATGTATCAAAACCACTAACTTTCAGTAGCTGTAAAAAGAACTACTATTTATTGACCACTTGCTCAATGCCCAGCACAGTGCAGGTTACTTTACATGCATTCTCTTTACTTGTCCTATCTTGAATTAGCAGAATCCTTAGGCCTAAGAGTGTTTTAAAAAGAAAATGAGCTTCAGAGGTAGTCAGAACTGGATTTGCCATTACGTAGATATGTGACCTTGTACAAACTGCTTTATCTCTGAAGAGGTTTGTTATGGGGTTCATAAACACTTATTCATCCTCATATGCGTATTAATATAAGTTGGTCAAACTTGGTAGGCATTCAGTAAGTGTTTATACTAATCCTTTCTTGTTGAACTGATTGGGTACAAATTAGAGATGAGTTTTTATTTGAAATTTGGAGTCCACCTATGGTTTTCTCAACCTATTCTCAAAATGTCTGATTCTTCTAACTATAATAAAAATCCTCTGGTGGGATTAGACAGCAGGAGATTGCTACAGCATATTGCATTTGACTAGGATAATTAGATACATTGTTTTTGGTGTGTTTGTTTGTTGACCTGCTTGTTTTTTTCTTAAGATCCAGTTTAGAGATCTGCTGGGGCAGCGTTCTCAGGATAGGGGCAGGCACCATGCAGAGGTGGATTAAGAAATTGCGGCATTAATCTCTCTTGAGAAATCATCTCTCTTGATTAATCAAGACATTAAAAGAGAAATCAATCAGATCCTTTATTATACTTGAGGGTACCCACATGCTTTAAAATTATTTTACATTCTAATTCTTTTTTAAGGTCATTTAAAAAGCAATGCATGCTTAGTCTAGAACATTTTGAAAGCATAGAACTAGATGAAAAAAAGAGATAGAGATGGAGACAGAGATAGTGGTAGAAAGAAAGATATGAAAAAGAAAATTAGAATCGCCTGCTATTCCATCACTCTTGACTAACCTCAATGCAGTTTTGTTTCTGGATGCTTCCCATTTTGTTAAATAGTAAAAGATAGCATCATTTGTGAAGACTATATGGTTTCCTATTATATAGATACCCTGTAATTTTTTGAATCTAGTTTGGGAATGGGAACTAGATATGCCCTTGAGTGGAGGAGGTTGAGGATGAAATAGGATGTGGGACCAGGACATAACTCTGGATACTGGGAAAGAAATCCATTCAGGAAGGTACTTTGGGGTGTACAGAGAGCAGATGTAATGGTTTCATCAGGACAGAGACCCAGGCACAGAGAGAGGTGAGCAAGGGACCCAGTTAACTACATCTAGAGGATCAACTGAAACTTGGTTTCAGGAACAAGGCAGAAGCCTAGTTGTTAAACTTTGCCAAAGAGTCAGTTATCAGAGTTGGACCAAGAACAAGGTTGACTTGCTATCTAGTGCTCCATATTGAGCTAAAGTTCCCTTCTCATGAGGATGCTATTGGTCCAAAGCCCGAGATAAGACTGGATACCCAGGAGAGATTAAGTGGCTCCCACTGTGGAGAGAGAAGACATGGGGGTAGGAGGGTATTGGAATCAGACAGATCGCAGTAGTATCACCCAAAGGTGATTATCAATGTTTCAGAAGTTAGAGGGATATATGGTGACCCAGAGGAGCCAGTCCTAGGTTTAGTGCTATTTAACACTTCCATTAAATTGGCAAATTAGAGAATAAATCACTAATTACTCAAATGACATTAAGTAAAAAATACTAGCTTGGACATTGGGAAATAAGGTTTCAACATTATTGTGAAAAACTGGATAAATGATTAAAACCCAACAGTAGCTTAGCAAAGACAAATGCATAGAGGTACCTTTAAATAGAAAAACAAATGGTACAAATAAATTATTTCTACTAAGTTGCAGACCAAAGGATTGAAAAATCTTTATTTTCTGCTTGACCTTTTCTGGAAAACTCATGAGGTATTGATGGAATTTTAAAACTGTGACATTAGTAACTTTATTCTTGCCAGTTTTAAAGTCTCCTGAAATTTACTTGATTTTGTAGACTCCAGTTACATTTAGAATACGAATAAAATATTTATAAGACCTCTCTTGGTGCCACTTGGCAGGTACTTTTCAGAATAGGTATTGTATTTTTTTTTTTGGCTACAAGTCAAGGAAAGTGGATACCATGAAATTATGAAAAAGAAAATCTGGTTTCTCTAGTGCTGGATGGGAAAAGGTCACTGAGCATTACTAATTACTGCTTTTGCTGGTGTTTTAATAAGACCTTTTCAAAGAAATTGAATGTTGAGGACATGAGGTCAATTGAGTACAAGACAGAATTATTGAATAGAGAATAGAGAAAAATACAAATTAGCCAAAAAGACCTCAGAATGAGTCATCCCAGTTTTCTTAAGTGGAAATATCAGTGCAGCAGAAAATTTTATTAGAATAATTTCATGTGTTGCATTAGTAATCTGCATTTAGTCTCATTTATGATTATTCTAATATTTTAAAACTATAATCCATTGACGTTGGCTCATTCTTTTTTAGATAAAGACAAGATGAAGAAGTTGTGATAAGGGAACGTTAATAGCCTGAGATGTGGGCTTCTGGGGAGCTTGGATGTTAGAGAAAATGTAAAAATGTCTGATATAACTGCACTTAAAAATAAAGTTTCTACCAGTGGCTCTTTTTCTTGGAGATTTTTCAATGCAAGCAATGTTCTTTATCTGGCAGGTCAACTCAGCCTGGGCCATTTATATGCCTAGTCATGGTTATCTAGTTATCTGACCTCCTGGAACAGGAACCCTGTCCTTTCTAATCTTCCTACCACCAAGAGTGTTTAATTCTACCTCAATGACTCCTTTATGTACTCAAATACCGTCATTCTGATATCTTAACTTTTTCTTCCACAAAATGAAACAAAGCCCAATTCTTTCACTTTTGTCACTATCATATTTAATGATTGTGCATTCAGAGTATTGTATTCTATCCTAATGAATGCATGGTCATTTTGCCAGATAGTATAATTTGAGAAAAGAAGCACTTTATTTTTCCTAAGATCAATTTGTCTTAGAAACTTGGCATCTTCAAAGGTTAAAAAGAATGATATTTTTCCATCTTTTCAAAGTCATAAGATAAACCAGAGTCTTTAAGTGGTTTACCTAAAGAAATTCTATTTAGCAACTTTGTACTTTTAAAATCCTTTCTGATATTTGTGATTTAAATTATATTTTCATCTTTCAAATGGGGATTTCTTAGTACTTGCAACCATTTTGTAATGTGAACAGTTGGTTTTTAAAAGATTTGGAAACTGTTCCTTTCGCATGTGAGTGCAGCGAGCATGAAATTAAGGAAAACTTCACAGCTCGACAAGAAGGTATTATTCTTTCCTAATCCAAGTGGCAGAGCTGACTGTGTTCGAGTCACAGTGTTCTGTTGACATAGAACTGATCTTTGAGTTGCTACTGAGTCTCTAAAACCTGAGGAAAAATCTTTACCTAGTCCAGGAAAATGTTTGCATTCCGGTTCTATCTGCATATGTTCAACTATGCTCAACTTCAGGCCTGACGATTATATGAAGGCATTAGAAGGCCTCTAGCATAAATGTTAAAATCTATTTTCAGATTGCTAATTCTAAAGTCCTCACCATTCCTCTCATAAGGAAGTCTTTATCCTGAGGCCCCTGCCAGCTCTTTTGTATCAACTGGTCATTTATCACTTCAGGTGAATGCCTTGGCTTCCATCCTCTGACCATCTACCTATCTGAAAGAGAGAAAACAAATAAACCAATTCTACAACTAATATTCTCTGTACCCAAGAAAATAACTTCTTCCTATCATTATACTAAGCAGTCTAGTCCCTTATTGTCCCAGTTTCTTCATTCCAAAATAACATTGCTCCTGACATATCGGATAAAGCGTTAATATCCAAAATCTATAAAGAACTTATCAAACTCAACACCCAAAAAAACAAATAATCCAGTGAAGAAATGAGCAGAAGATATGAATAGATGCTTTCCCAAAGAAGAGATCCAGATGGCCAACAGACACATGAACAAATGCTCAACATCACTCATCAACAGGAAAATACAAGTCAAAACCACAGTGAGATACCACCTCACACCTGTCAAAATGGCGCTAGCATTAACAACTCAAGCAACAACAGATGTTGGCGAGAATGTGAAGAAAGGGGAACACTTTTGCACTGCTGGTGGGAAATCAAACTGGTGCAGCCACTCTGGAAAACAGTATGGAGGTTCCTCCAAAAATGGAAATTAGAGCTACATTGTGGCCCAGCAATTGCACTATTAGGTATTTATCCAAAGGATACAAAAATGCTGATTTGAAGGGTTGCTGGAGGGATGTTGGGTGGGAGGATGGGCTAACTGGGCGAGGGGCATTAAGGAGGGCACTTGTTGGGATGAGCACTGGGTGTTATGTGTAAGTGATGAATCACTAAATTCTACTCCTGAAACCTTTATTACACTATATGTTAACTAACTTGGATTTAAATAAAATTAAAAAATAGCCCCCCCCACAAAAACAACAACAAAAAACCCAAAGTAACATTTGCTCCACCTTGCATATTAAAAAGTCTGTTTTTGAGTGTGTGTTTTCCCCTCAAGATTTCTGGTCTCCCAAGTTTTGCACAGAAGGCTTGGAAATGGCAGCTTCAGCTGAAAGGCATCAGATGAGTTTCTTAGTACTCAAGCTAGAATACTTGAAGAATCCTTCTTCATTCTTTCATCCCCAGTGTGTAGCCATTTGAGTTTTTGAGGCACATGATGGAGGGTTAGTGGGCAATCTTGATGCGGGATGGAGAGCAGAAGATAAAATCTCCTTTCTCTTCCTTCTCTTCACTCACGGATGAAGACTTTCTCCCATTTTTCCTATTACGCTACCTCAACTGTTAATCAATTCACATATCCTTTATAAGCCACATAAAATTTTAAATTCTGTTTTATTTGTGTGTGTAAAGGATGATGTCAGAAAATTGTATCTCTAGGCTCTTTGATCTGTGGCATAATGTGTTGTAAATAACCTGATGTGTTCAGATTAGAGAAGGATGAAGACTAATTTGCTCATTTAATTTAGGAAAGTTATTTAGCCTGGAGCAAGAACTTCTTTTTATAAATGCCTGAATCTGGCTCTGGCAACTCCTTATACTTTATGGAGACAGAACTAAACTCAGACCCCAGCTTATTGACAACCTTATTCTCATTGCCTCAATGTTATCATATGATCCTATGCTTCCAGATTCCAGAATCTTTGTTTTGCTTTTGCTTAGATTAGGTGAATCAACATATATTTCTTAGAATTGTCAAACACCTAATATCATTACTGTCTACTTCATTTTTATGTTTCGGTTACAAGCCTGTTCATTTTTACCAAATATTTCACCAGCATGCTAAACATTACATTGTATGTTGCTACTGAAAGTTTTCTACCTGAACATTGTTTTCTCTATGACGTACTTTCTTTTTGTTTCTATTTTATTTCCATTAATACTTATTTCTAGTTGAATAATCATGTTTGATGAATTGTTAAAAAAACAGTAGAACGGAAACTCCACGAAGCAGAGATTTTTGTCTATTCTCAGGACTTACAAGAGTACTGGGTACATGGCAGATGTTTAATATTTGTTCAGTGAATGAAGAAGATAAACTGATTTTTCCCCACCTTGCCTAATATATCCATAAGGCACTGGTGTTTTTATTGGTGCTTTTCCATGTGATTTTCAATTAATGAATAGCTTTTAATCTATTTTTGTCCCTCAAGGAAATTAGTCTCATTATTTTATGTTTATATTCATTTCAACCAAAAGTAAACTTTACAGTTTAAGCACCTTTCTATCATACTTTTCTTCCATGTTTTTGGATGACTTTAAAACTGAAGGCTCTCCTCCAAGGAAGACTTGTCATCATTGAGGTTATTTACGAAAGGTGTCCTAGGCTTTGAAACATTCCAAAGGAGAAGCTCAAAAAATGTTTTGAGAAACTAGAAGTGTTTTGAGAAATGAAGTTTTTTATGTAAGCTCCAACTCAGTGGTTCTTAACCTCATAGAGGCCAATAGTTCTTCTGAGAATTTGGTATCTATCAAACAACTGACCCTGCCAAATGCACATACCAACACATAACCCATCACATTTACTTCTAGAGATTTATAGGCCTCTGAAAACTCATTCATGTACTGTCTGTGGGCTCTTGGACTCCAGTTAGGAAACCTGACTTTAAAATTTTCTTTTAATATTTATTTTTGAGAGAGAGACAGAGACAGAGACAGAATCCAAAGCAGGCTCCAGGGCTTGAACCCACAAACGGTGAGCCTCATGTTTAACTGACTAAGCTACCCAGGCGCCCCTAGGAAACCTGACCTTAATGGCATGCCCGCTACACTTTAAATCCTTGAGCTCAGTGTCTAGATCTGATTTATCCTCTGCCACAAGAAAGTGCTTTATGTTTAATAAATATTGATCAAGTGAAACAGTGTGTAGTAATAAAAAGTCATGTTGTTTAACAGTTCTGTTTTAAACTTCTTACTGTCTGTCTACATATTCACATAGGTTAATAAAATTTGTGTTAGTTATCTGTGTGTCACATTGTGATATAAAAGACCACAGTGTGCCTGAGAGGAAGGGAGCTCCCAGAATATTTGATAGAAGATGGGGGCTCTCTGAATGACGTTTGTAGGGTAGCTGCACACAGAGGAAAGGAACAGCAACAAGTAGGGGTAAATCTGACCCTGTGCAACTGTCACTCTGTTTAAACCTAACGTCCAGTTCTCTAGGCTGATGAATCATTCCAGTTTTTGCCACTGTGTGACACGTTGCCATTATAGCTCTCACTATATTCTCTCTAGAAAGTCAATACAAATTGGATTTATGTAAGGCACAGAATCCCACAATACACTTTAATAAAAGAATTAAGAAATATGTTGGCATCTCCTTTTCATTAAGCACTTCATTCACTTCCATCGTGACAAAAGAAAGATGATGACTTTTTATTTGTTTAGAGAAATACAATTGAAAGCAGCAATATTGCAAGGGACCAAATATTAAATGTATCTTGTCAAATAGGACAAAAGGTATCATGGGCTTTCTCATTTATATTAATGCGTTTCAGTAGACCAACATTATTCTCCCATATGTTTTTGGGATGTTAGATATAAATAATCCTCCTTGTGAAAGGCAGAAATGCTTTGTCCTTTCCTTATTTTCTCTGGTGTATTCTAGGGTAGACAAAGGATCACGGGAGAAGGCTTTGGCCAAATTCAATCAATTAAATGCAAGCCCTGATCCTACAGCCTGATGTGGAACCCACGTGTGAGCGAGTGGGGGATGTGGAGGAGGGGTAGGGAGAGGATGGGTTTGGTGCTAGGAACATTTGTAGATGGAGAAAAAACTGGGTTGGTAAACTTGCTCTGTTTCTGCTTTGGTTTTGCTCCTCTCTATCAGTACTTATCCACCCCCTCCCCCCAACCCTTAGACCTGCAGGCCTCCTAAGAATCTTAGTGCCAGTGACCACTCCTCTTTTTCCCTCTAGGTTGTGATCACACATTTAGTCTTCCTTATCGGCGCTTCAAGTCTGATGTGGTGATTGGATGAACTCATTCCTCCATTTTGTAAATAAACTGTAGAGCCCCTACTCTGTGCCAAGCACTATGCTGGAAATTCAGTGGAGAACAAAACAGTCATTGCAGAAAGGAGAGAGGGGAAAAATGCAGTAGTGTATATTGTATTTAGGATATAGTGTCTTTTTTCAGAGGAGGAGGTGAGGGTAAGGAAAGACGTTTCTTTAAGATGGGAGCAGAAGACCTCATTTCATTGTTGCTACTGCAGACATTGCTACTTCCTTTCCCCCAAACCCTACTCTAAATAAACACTCCAATTTGATCCAGAAAAAAACTGCTGTGACCATTACGGTAAATAAAGGCAGGGAGAGAGTGAGGACTGGGCAAGAAGAAGAGAAGATAAATTCATAGCCACTGCTAAGTCATTTCCTCTCCCCAGGTATATTTGGGCAACCTATCGATGCTGGTCTCTATGGCCATCAGAAGAGGGAGAGCATGTGAGGCGAGGAAGTGCAAGGGACATAGGATGGTGGGGGGGGCGGAATCCCCTGTCCCAGCTGTTTGCTCTTAAATGCCAAATGCTTTCAGTGACTTAATGCCAATTCTTTGTTTTCTTAAAAACAAAGAATGTGTTAAGCCAAAACAAGAATGTGTAGAATTTAGAAAATGTAAGGTTCAAAAAAAGAACAAAAAACTCTTGTAATCCTGCCATCTTGAGATCACCACTGTTCATATTTTGATGTTTTCCTATAAATATATATTTATAAAACGTGAACTTATACTCTCCATTCAGTATTTATCATGATTCCACGCCCTCCAGGTCATTAACTATCACTTATAAATACATCCTAAAGGCTGCATGATTTTATCACTTCATTGTACCATGATACTTGATTGAACATTTAGGGTGTTCTTAGGGTGCTGCCTCCCCTTTTTTTTTACTAGCTACATCACTCTGATATCAACATCTTAGTCGGTAAATCTTTCTACAGTGTCAGAAAGACAAATACGGTGAACTGTTTTGCTGTTACTGTTGTCAGAATATACAATTGCTGAGTCTAGGTGGTGCTCTTTTTCCAGCTCCTGGGGCCAAAAAAATAAAAATTATCTACTAGAACTTGTCAGCTCCATTACTGGCCTCCTCTATTCCCAAGCGTTGAAGAAGGGGATAACTAACCCATAAGCCAGTTAGATTTACTGACAGAGCATCTGACTCTTTCCGATTTCTTGTTGGCCTGAAGTAGATGTAAGCTTCTTCTCCGACATTACAATGTCAGTGTTAGAGCCTGCCTGTCCCTGCTGCTCCTCCTTGGGCCCATCCTTCTCTTCTATGACAATTGGATCCCTATCAAAGTCTCAGCTTCTTAGAGCATGTTCAGATTATCTGAAATCCTTTTGTTAAGAACTTTGGTGTTCAGTTGCAGATGTGATGAGTTGCATGCCGAGATCAAATCTGATTCAGTGATAGGGAAATAAAATAGTAATAATAACTCACCTTGAGTTATATGGGTCAGGCACTTGAGTAAGGAATTTATATAAATCATAATGTAATCCTAACAACAATCCTATGACATGGTAATATTATTACCCCCATTTGGCGGATGAAGAACCCAGGCAGGGAAGAGCTACATCACTGGCTCTAAGTCACCCCAATGGGCAGTGGTTAAACCAGGAATCAAACTTGGTTGACTGTCTCCTGAGCCTTCATCCTTACTCATTATGCATTTCATAAATGTATGGGTATAGTTGTTAGCTTGATTTCTTTCCCAAGTTCCTGGGCTAACATAAAACCAGGAAGGTTCATAATTCTTACTTGAATTTTCAAACCAACTTTTTAATTTATTTCTAATGTTAGGTTTCTTTTGATTTTTATCAGGCAGAAAGAAAAGATGAGGATTATAAACACATTGAATGTTGGAGCTGGAGTAATCTTAGAGATGCCCTTGTCCTATCATGTAGTTGCATAGACTTGGTTTGTAATTTTAGACATTGGTTGGGTGAGGTTGATTTAGATTTCTGTTTGATCTCTATTCCAGGTGGCTGGGCTGTGGCAATGAGTCATCCATACCAGTTTGTTAGATTGATACCTTAGTGTTCTTCTCTGGTGGGTAGGGGAATCCTTCAGTTTCTATGTCTGCCCCACCAGAATTCTCTTATCATTAAGGACATAGTGATAGAACATAACTGTCAGACACACTCACATTTATTTGACAAAAACATTGCCTCATGCTGGTGTAGGACTCCCAGCACAGTGCTGTGATTATGGCTGTTATGAGAGGCATCATTCTGTCCTCACCCACACACTGTTTTGTTTTGTTTTTTTTTTTTTCAATAATTAGCGACAGCACCCTTTTTGTGTATGCAACCTCCATTTGGTCTAGTCTGATTAAAATTGATAGTGATTTTTATATCGTCAGCCATGTTTTTTGTTCCAGTTTTAGAATATCTCTTGCAGGGATTTTGAATACTTTTGTCTTGACTTCTTTTGTAACTTGTCACCAAATTGTGACAAAAGGTAACAGCAAAGTTCTTCAGTGCTAACCTCACCTGAAAATTAATCACTGCCAAACAAAAGGTTATTTCACCATGTTAATCCTTTTGGACAGCTTTGCATAACTTGATAGTTAATTAGTTAATTGGATGCTACTTCTGATTTTATTTTTCAAGATAAATGCTTTATGGGCTCTAGAGCTTTTCTTTGAAATTTTTTTCCTTTCCTTTCCTGTCCTTCTTTTAAAAACTAATTTGCTGCTTGCCTGGTACGATGTGTCAAGTGGGTCTTGTTGCTGTTGGCTCTGTGCGTGGCTCCCGAACAGTCTACTGTGTTCCATGGCTGTCTGCCTTACCCAACACTCAAAACCACTGTAACTTTCTCACCGTGCTTCTGAAAGCACTTCTTTGGTGGTGATTGACCACCCACACACCAAATCCTCTTTCCTGTCTTCATTCTTTTAGCCTTTGTGCCATTTAATACTGTTAACTGTACTTTGTTTGGCATTTTCTTATTTGAGTTACACGGTGAAAAGTGTCTCTCTGCCTCCCCACCCCCACCGCCTTTGGTCTTTTTTATTAGTTCTTTCCCAGTTTCCTACAAGTATTAAGTGAATTGCATGAGATGGCCTCTTCTGTCATTCAAAAACTGAGTGTGTGTCTCTAGCACTCTATTCCCTTTTCTCGCTTTATGCTCTTTTGTTGACTTTACTAACTCTCAAGATTTCACTTGTAAGCCTTGGGCTGATGCAGATGAGTTTATATCCCAGATCCAACATCACTCATAATATTCCCACATCTTAAGGGACCTCTCCATTCTGGTATTCTACTGGAATTCTGCATTCAGTCTCAGAGTCCTCCCTGCACGGCATCCCTCCACCCCAACAGTCATATCTGCCTCTTCCTCTTTTCTGTTGCTGCCATTACCATTGACCAGTTTCCTGAGCATGAAACGCTGAAGCTGTTCTCTGACCTTTCCCTCCCTTATTCTCAACAGGCGATCAGTTACCAAATTTTATAGAGTTTATCTTTTAAATGTCTTTGTGCCTCTTCCCCCCTTTTTTCATCATGCCAATTTAAACCTAGAGTACTTTCCATTGTGCTATGTCAGTAGCATTTAAAAGTTCATTCTGGGGAACCTGGATGGCTCAGTTGGTTAAGTGTCCAACTCTTGATCTCAGCTCAGGCCTTGATCTCAGGGTTGTAAGTTCAAACCCTGTGTTGGACTCCATGCTGGGCATGAATCCTATTTAAAAAAAGGAAAAAAAAAGTTAATTCTTTATAATGTAGATGACTTTGTGTAAGTTTCTTTTCTAAGTTTATTTATTTTGAGAAAAAGAGCACGTGCACGCATGCATGAGCAGGGAAGGGGCAGAGAGAGAGAGGGAGAGAGAGAATCCAAGCAGACTCTGCACTGTCAGTGTAGAACCTGAACTGTGAGTTCATGACCTGAGCTCATATCAAGAGTTGGATGCTTAACCGCTTGAGCCACACAGGCACCCCTAAGTTTATTTTCTGTAGCATAATTCAGAGAATGTCTCTTCTCTGTTCAGAAACCTAATTAGTCACTGTGTTCAAAATTAAGTATAATACTTAGCCAGATATTTGAAGTCTTCTGCAATCTGATCCTTACTTTTCTGCTTTTTCCTCCTGTACTCTCCTCCCCATATCTTACACTTCAATTACACTATTGCTTTTTGTCAGATCGCTGATCTATATTGTGCATTCCACATCTACACTGTTACTCATGTTGTCCTTTGTAACTCCAGTCTTTGTCTCTATTTATAATACACCTGCCCATATTTTCATCTTTTAATAATGCCTTTATGATTCTCTTGAAATGATGTAATCTATTCTCATTTGAACCCTATAGCATTTCCTGGTTTTTCTCTGGGCATTTTCCTTATTGAGCTATGTATTATTTTATATTTGTTGATCGGTCTCTGTCTATCTATCTATCTATCTACAATCTATCATCTATCGGCCCATTCCTACCTATCTACCTACCTCTAGCCTAGAAACTTCAAATATGTAGACACATGATTTTCTTTCTGATCATTTTCCTCCAGTACATACATGTACTCAAACAGAGAAGGTAACCAATAAAATTTTGGATGAATGAATGAATGAATGAGTGTGTTTTGCTCATTTTCCAGTGCTTGTTTTCCTTTACATATATATCTTATATTGAAAAACATATTGCTTGGTGGAAAGAAAAAAAAGATTGGGACTCTGATAGAGGCAGATTTAGATCCTACATTTCAAAAGTTGGTAGATAGGTGACTTTGGAAAAACTGTAACTCTCTGAGCTTTTACCTTGTCATCTACAGGATGCAGACAATCATACCTAGTGCTTACTGTGACACTTTGAATGAAATTTATGTGAAAGACCTTGGCAAAGATGAGGAGTCAGTATAAGTTTTATTTTTTATTAATTTCTTTTTTCCATTCTTCCCCCCTCTATTCTCATGTATTAAATTTCCTGTACAAGTCAGTTGTTAACCACATTTTGTTTTGATGTTATTTACTTTTTGCTGCTGTGTATCTCATTTCCCCAACTAAATGTCAAGTTCTTTGAGGGAAGGAGCAGTTTTTATGTTCACAACAGTAGTTAAAGTTAGGCTCTGCATAGAGTCATTTAAGAAATACTCATTGAGTGAATGAGTTCCACCTTTGTGCTTTCTTATCATTCTTTCCATTCACTGGCTTTCTATATTGGCTACGTCTCCACCTCTGCCTCTGTTTGGCTGCTTTCCTCTTGTTGTTACCAGATCCCCCAGATGCCCACTGTCATGCTCTTACCCTGACTTTTCTTTCTGAACGCCACTGTAGACAGTTCTAAATCTTGTTTTTCTCTAGATTTCCAACACTAGAACACCTCTTGTCAGCAGGACCGAAAAAAGTACAATAAAGAGTCTTTATTGCATTTAACCAGTAAGCCAAATATATCTCAAAAACTGGTTTCTTTCAACACTTGCCTAGTCTTTCCTTTTCTTTGGTATTAGAAAGTAGTGAGCATGCAATGGATTCTCTTGATAGGAAGGGACATGAAGTTAGACATTGGGGCAGTAACGTCATTGTCTATAAAGGTTGATTATGAATTCCAGTTATTTCTAATTCTTTGTTTGAACTTAAGGACATATAAAAAATAAGGCATCCCTGATGCCTTCCTAATTGTGATGGAAAATAGTGCTACTGGATGTGAAATTAACATGCAGGCAAAGGTAGTCCTTATTTGTGCTTTGGGTTTAATTATATTTGATGACTTAAAATGTCTGTGTGTTTTTGTAAGGAAAGGCATGCAACAAAGTGATAAATATGGTGAATTGATGTTAGCATGACATGCTGTTATTCTTGTGTTCTAATTGGTCTAGAAATCACCTTTGCATTGAGATTTTCTTGGTTCCGGGTGTTGTGCTCATCGTGTGTCCGTGCCTCGTTTGTTACCTTCTCCTTTTGCCCATTTCCTTTCTGGCCCTTCAAAACAATCTAGGTAGTTATTGAATGAGTTGGAATGGGGCGCCTGGGTGGCTCAGTCAGTTACATGGCCACTCTTGATTTCGGCTCAGGTCATGATCTCACAGTTTGCGGGTTTGATCCCCACATTGGGCTCTGCGCTGACAGTGTGA
Organism: Lynx canadensis; assembly: GCF_007474595.2. Taxonomy (NCBI): domain Eukaryota; kingdom Metazoa; phylum Chordata; class Mammalia; order Carnivora; family Felidae; genus Lynx; species Lynx canadensis. The sequence goes on from NC_044309.1 coordinate 70,762,004, forward strand.
AGCTGCCTGGGATTCTCACCTTCCTCTGTCTCTTAAAACAAACAAATGAACAAACAAACAAACTTACAAAAAATTAGAACACATGAAATGCTGGTTAGGGTCTGGATGGTTGTGTTTTGTCTTTTTGTGAAATGTCTTGATTATTTTTTTTTTTTTTTTTTTTAATTTTTTTTTTTCAACGTTTATTTATTTTTGGACAGAGAGAGACAGAGCATGAACGGGGAGAGGCAGATAGAGAGGGAGACACAGAATCCGGAAACAGGCTCCAGGCTCCGAGCCATCAGCCGAGCCCGACGCGGGGCTCGAACTCACGGACCGCGAGATCGTGACCTGGCTGAAGTCGGACGCTTAACCGACTGCGCCACCCAGGCGCCCAAGTGAAATGTTTGATTATTTTCATAAGAAGCACCTCTTCTCTGACACATTCTAAATAGTGAAAGCAGTAAGACAGAAATAAAGTTTATGGTGACCAAAATATTATGTCTATTCTGGAAGACTATCTACTGGAGAGTGTGGCTTGTATCTGCAGGCAAGAGAACTCCTTGGTACTAAAATCCATAGTTAAGTGGGCTTTCGCAGTTCAGCCTGATCCAGGCAATACTCCTCTGGCATACTTCCCCGGAGGGTGGAACAGAATTGAGGTGCTCTCCAAGAGAGAATTTGTCTCTAGAGAAAAGGTACTGAGCCACACACACCAATTTTCTTCTTCCAAAATGATCAATTAAATAAGTCACTTCTCCCTTGGAAGTGGAGACCAGATTAGGGATGAAATAGCTGATGGAGCATTCTCTACCTGAAAGGAAACAACCTGGACTGGGGAATAGACACTCCCCCAACAGTGTCACTCCTCTTATGATAATCTGATGATTAGAAAAATGGTATGATCAGTTATAACGGACTTATCCCAACATATTTAATACAAGGAATAGTTGAGATTTCAGCTGATGCTTTGACTGTAACAGCTGTCTAAAATTGTTTTTTTTTTTTTCATGTATTTGTTGCACAAGTTAGGGGGGCACCTTGTCACACACTGTAATTTTACAAATATGGCCCTGATCCCCAGTGCACCCCTGAAGTATCACTGTTTTATCTTATGTGCTAATGATAAACCATAGTAGCGTCCAGCATGTGCTAATGATAAACCATAGTAGCGTCCAGCTTGTTACAATATCAATATTCTTCACCACAAACACATCATAAGTTATTACTTCCCCTAGGCACTGGCAAATAACTATTTCTAAAACTGTACAAGGGACTAATTCAAAGGAGATTATATTTGAAATGATTTTCCTACTAATCTCTCTGAAGTTGCTGGTTTGCATACTTGATTAAATAGAAACTTACAATTTTTCTGTCATAATTTCAATTAGTATACCAAAAAATAGTCAGTTTAACTTTGCACAGTCATGTAACTGCATTGAGGACCGGACAGTTCTTTGAATTGAAAGTATTGAGAAATATACCAATCTTCTAACCACAGATTTTTCATGCTTTCATATACAGAAAGTATATGTAAGTAATGTCAGTAATGTAAAAGTAAAATGTAAATGTCAGTAATATTCACAGTGTGTTAAGTCATAGAGAGTTATAGTTGTGATGTTTAGGATGGGAATGCAATTATACTATAAAAATATTAAATATTAAATTATAGCCATCGAAGTTTAGGAGAATGGCTACATTAAGTTCCCCTTTAATGAAACACTTATAATACCCCCTAGAAAACCTAAACACTATATAAGTGTCTTTTAAGTAAGAACTAAATAAAATAAAATAGTGGATTTGGTAAGACTAGGATTTCATGCAAAATGGTACTGTGGATTCTAATGGGTTGTATATTTTGATCTCTTTTTTGTAAATGCAATTTGTTGGCTATCCTGAGTGTGGTGTGGTTTCTTATTTGTTTTGCTTGTTTATTCTTTGTATATCTGAGATAAGTTCTAAATCTTAGTAGATTAAAACTCAGAAGCAATATTGCCTGCATGCTTACAGATGAAAGAATTCTAATATCTAAATTATAATGAATTGCTTTTCATTCAGTTTGCATAGACACCAATCATCTAAAATAGCTCTTGTATTTATTGTTTTGTCAGTAGTATAGACATCAAAACTCTGAGTAAAAGGGTATATAATATGGTGAGAAATATGATGCATTATGTGAATTATAGTAGAGATCAAAAGAAAATATCGTTAGTGACATTTACTACACCAAGGTTGTCCTTTGAAATTATTCAATTATTTCAAGGCTTTTGTGCTATGAAGGTAATTTTCATAAAGATTCTTTTGCTCTGTCATCATAATGTCAAACATTTTTTTAAGTTAAAGTATTTATACTATGAATATTATACTTTTATTTCTATTTTGTGGTCTCTGATCTTTACTCATAAAATCACATATGTTAGATTTTGTTATTTCTATGTCTCAAATTCTCAAGTGGCTCCTATTAGCCTTCAGAATAATTATAGAACCTAGAGGTATTTATTACCATGTAACAAATTATCCCAAAATTCAGAGGCTTAAAACAAGAATAAATATTTGTGATCTCATACAGTTTTTCTGGATGAGGAATTTGGAAGCAGCTTAGATAGTTCTTCCTTGGGGTCTCTCAGGAGGATAATGTGAATATATCAGGTAGGGCTACAGTCATGTGAAGACATGATTGGAATGTTGTTCCTCCAGGATGGCTCTCTCAAATAGGATGGCAAGTTGGTGTTAGTTGTTGGCTGGAATCCTCAATTCCTCACCATGTGGATTTTCCATAGGGCAATTTCATTGCCCCAAGACATGACAACTGATTTACCCCAGAATAAGCAATTCAAGAGAGAGACCAAGGTGGAAACTGCATTGCCTTTCACAGCCTGGCTTTGGAAGGCACTCATTGTCATTTCAGCCATATTTTTATTAGTCACATAGACCAGTTGCCCTTCACTTTGGGAGGATACTATACGTGGGATGACTAGTGAGAGGTGAGACTTAGGGCCATCTTGGAGATTGGCTACCATACTTACAAATGTTTGTTTTGTTTAAAAGTATTGGATTGAGTTAGAGAGCCACATTTACATGCATAACCCAATGTCACTGTTTCTTGGCAAACCTGTAATTTCTAGCCTTCTTTAAAATCTCAAGCACTTGTTTCTTGTGGTCTCCAGGAGGATAGTATATAGACTGATGAAGTAGTCTGTTACATTCTTTTTTTTTTTTTTTTTAAGTTTATTTATATATTATTTGAGAGAGACAGAGCACAAGTGGGGGAAGGGCAGAGAGAGAGAGAGAGAGAGAGGAGAGGGAGAAAAAGAGAAATCCCAGGCAGTTTCATGCTGCTATCACAGAGCCTTGACATGGGGCTCGAGCTCATGAAACTGTGAGACTCATGACCTGAGCCGAAACCAACAGTTGGACCCTGAACCGACTGAGCTGCCCAGGTACCCTAATAGTCAGTTATATTGTGTTGTAGTACCCTCTGTTGATGTCGCTGCCACTGTTGGTGGGAAGGGTGCTGTTTAAGGCTGGTATCTCATCACTACTATAGCTTCAGGATTTTATGTACTCAAAGTTGAAATCCTTGCCAATGGTATGGTTTCCCAGTGCTTCCAATTTATAAGCTCTTGTTTCAGATTTGTACTTATTTTCCCCCAAAAGTGGAAAAAAATTGTTGCATACAGGATTAAATATAAGTTTCATTAAGTCAAGTTATAATCGTATTATTGATATCTATTTTATTCTTACTTTTTTTTGTCTACATGATCTGTCAATAAGTAAGAGGTATATTAAAATCTCACACTATGATATGGATTTCTTTTTTTTTTTTTAGACTATAGAATGATTAAAAATTTTTTTTTAATGTTTATTTATTTTTGAGAGAGAGAGAGATGAGAGGAGAGAGAGAGAGAGAGATAAGAGTGTGAGCGGAGATGGGCAGAGAGAGAGGAGACACAGAATCCAAAGCAGGCTCCAGGATCTGAGCTGTCAGCACAGAGCTCAACGTGGGGCTCGAACTCACGAAATGTGAGATCATGACCTTAAATGAAGTTGGACGCATAACCGACTGAGCCACCAAGGCGACCCATGATTATGGATTTCTTAATTTCTCTCTAAGGTTTTATTAGACTTCATTTTCTACGTTAATTTTTTTTAAGATTTTATTTTTAAGTAATCTCTACACACACATGGGGTTTGAACTCACAACCCAAAATCAAGAGTCACATGCTCCACTGACTGATCAAGCCAGGTGCCCCCATTTTATACATTTTGAATCTATCTTACTTGGTACAAACAACTTTGAAATCATTGTATTTACCTGGAGAATTTAATATTTGTCATTATGTAATATTCTTTTTATTCCTAATGTTAGTTTTTCACCTAAAATTTATTTTGTTTAGAATTATACCTATCCTAGTTTTCACTTGGTTAGTTTTGTCTAGTATATAATTTTATAATCTATTACTTCCAACCTTACATATTCTTACACAGGTTTCTTGCAAACACACCTCTTTGATTTTGTTTTCCTGTTAGTTATTTTTCTTTTATCTAACAATGATTGCCTTTTAGCTAACAAGGTCAATATATTACTACATATTGTGATTTGATTCTACCACTTTTTGTGTGTTTTTTACTAGTACAGCTTTAACTTCTTTCTTTTTTTTAGGTGCAGGAGGCTGATGGATTTTGTTCTTTTTGTTCCTTCCTTTCATTTTTCTATCCCTCCTCTATTACCTCCATTGAGTTTATAAGTTATGCATTCAATGTTCACTCTTTTAAGTGGCTAACCTTGCAATTTACTGTACATATAGCAAGTCCACAGCTAATCAATGTCTTTTTTAAAATGTTTATTTATTTATTTTGAGAGAGATAGAAAGAGATAGAGAGGGAGAATCCAAGCAGGCCCACGCTGTCAGCACAGAGCCTGACTTGAGCAGAATTGAGTATGACACCCAACCATCTGAGCTACCCAGGCACCCTTACAGCTAATCAATGCCTTAATCACCTCCCAAATGATGAAAATTCCTTAGAACATTTAACTAGGGTCAACCTCTTCTTACTTATATGGGTTTGTTGTTCAGTATTCTAGTGCTTTTTTTAACCACCAAAGTAGACACGAACATTTTTAGTATTTTATACAAATGATGTTTGCTTAGATTGATACATGTTGATCAGTTTCTTTTCTCACCATTCCTTTTTGTCTCAGGTATTTCTCCAGAGGTCATTTCTGGAGTCAGATTTATTTACCTTGATGTACAACCTTGAGAAGGTTTTTATTTTTTTATTTTAAAAAAATTTTTTTTAATGTTTTTATTTATTTTTGAGACAGAGAGAGACAGAGAATGAACAGGGGAGGGTCAGAGAGAGAGGGAGACACAGAATCTGAAGCAGGCTGCAGGCTCTGAGCCGTCAGCACAGAGCCCGACGCGGGGCTCGAACCCACGGACTGCGAGATCATGACCTGAGCGAAGTCAGACGCTTAACCGAAGTCATACGCTTAACTGCTCTTTCCTGAGCAGACGCTTAACCACCCAGGCGCCCCGAGAAGGTTTTTAAATAAAGGTTTATGGGGGTATATATAGGGGACATACTCTCTAAATTGTTATGCTTTAAAATATTTTAAATCTTTGTGACAGTTTTCTTTTAAGTCGAATATTTAGTCCATTTGAACTTACTAATTACCAATATATTTGTGTTTAAATCTAGCATTTTGCTGTATACTAGCTTTTGGTTGCCTTATCATTCCTAAGTTCTTTTTTCCTTCTCTTTGCTTTCCTTTGGATAAATTAAATATAATTTATGTTTTATTTTTTTCTCATTCTATTACTTTGTACTTGTACGTATTTTTATTTCTTAGTGATTATCTTGGAAAGTAAAACATATATAATTGACTTACTGGAGTCTGTCTTTAATTAATATTGCCAACATTTCATAAGAACTTTACAGCTGTAACTCCACTTACCTCTTTCTATCTTTTGACCTACTTTTGTCATAACCTAAATTCCTTGAATTTAAAACATCTGTTTTAAGTCCTAAAAATAGTATTATTGTTATTTAATTTTAAGCAACTTTATGGAGATATAATTGACATACTGCACATATTTAACTGTATAGTTTTGTAAAGTTTGAACTATGTATTCATCTGTGAAACCATTGCCACAATTAAGATAAAATGTCTCATGAACATTTGTAATCCCTTTCTCTCATCCCTCTCCACCTCTAGGCAGTTTACTTTCTGTTTAGTTTTGCATTTTCTAGAAATTTACATAAGTGGAATCACATAGTAGGTACATAGGTAACTTCAATTGAATCTAAAGGTGTTAATTTCAGTTATTATTTTTCAGATCTAGATTTCCAATTGATTTTCAAAATATATTCCAGTTCTTTGGTAAAATCATAATCTTTTCATCTATTTTCTAGAGCATATTGATATAGTTATTTTGACTTCCAGGTCTTAGAACTACAATATGTGCATCATCAGTGAGTCTGCTTATATTGTTTTTTTCCTCTTGATTTTCAATAATTTTTCTTGTCTTGTTTCCTTGTATACCTAATGTGTGAGGAACTTCAGAGGTTTATAATGATCTTCCCTAGGGAAATTTAATTTTCTTCTGGTAAGCAAATAAAAACTGGGTTTTAGGCTTTGTTTGGGTTGGTCTCTTTCTGGTTTGTTTTTTACTCTTGTGATACAGTCCCTTGTGTGTCACAACTGACACTCTGGACTTTGCTTATAGCTCTTCTACTTTGGTATATCCTGAATTCCAATTTTGTTTTCCTGAGCATCATGAGTCTACTAAAATCCATGCTTAACTGTTTTCTCTTATCAGCTGGTCTTTTCTTGGTTTCATCTCTCACCTACATAGTTTGGGTGTCAACAAATGCTCTGTATGAAATTGTATTAGATGTTTGGGCTCACTTGAGTTTCCCTTTTTCTGATACTTTGATTCCTTATGTCCTGGTTGCATTTGGAGCCCTGAATTTCAATTTCTGTCTCCCTGACCCGCTGAGACTGCCTCAAACGCTAGGCCACAGTTTTCCATGTGGTTCCTGTGTCCCACACTGAAAATCAGCAGATCTTCCAAGGGGAAAAAGCAGTAATAAACAAGGAGTTCATTTAAGTGCATTTTTCTTCTGTCAGGGATCTTGGCCCTTTAAATCTTGGCTGCCTTGTTTGTTCTTTGATGTCTTCAAACAGGTGCCATCTTTATGATGGATATTTGCACTAGGAGCATAATTCTAGGTCAGTAGTATTTTGAAGCACTGTTTTATGGCATCTTTTGTTACTGTTGGGAAGTCTTCTGTCAGGATAAGTGTTGTTGCTCTGAAGTAATCTATCTTTACTGTCTGATTTTAAGACCTTTTCTGTATCTTTTTTGTTTTTTTAATGTTTACTTGAGAGAGAGACATAGAGTGTGAGCAGGGAAGGGGTAGAGAGAGCCAGAGGACACAGAATCCAAAGCAGGCTGCAGAGTCTGAGCTTTTCAGCACAGAGCCCGATGTGGGGCTTGAACTCGTAAGCCATGAGATCATGACCTGAGCCGAAGTCAGACCCTTAACTTACTGAACCACCCAGGCACCTCAAATCTTTTCTGTATCTTTTAATAAAAGAGAGGCCTACAGTTACTCCAGCTTACATCCCTGGAGAGTTCCTGGCTTCAGTGCAGAAAGGAGGACATCAGGCAGAGGCTGGGATCTCTGTGAGTTGAGGAGACAGAGCTGGGTATGTGGGGAGGCTGAGACAGCTAGAACTCACAGGGCAGGTATTGGAGGGGAGAGCATAGCACAGAGAAGTAACTCCACAGTCCAGCAGATCTCCCTTTAGTCTTCAAGTGAGGTGTGACCAGCACATGCACATAAGGAAAGCCCCACAGTGAGGGAAAGAATCACTCCAGAGGAGCATGGGAAAAAGTCCTTGGTGCTCACCACAGGGCCTGGGATAGTTTGTGTGCCCACAGGGCAGAGAAGCAAAACCTTACCATTTATGGTGCCTTAGGTAGAACACTCAAAAGCGGGGTAGTGGGGGAGAATTAGCACTTGACTAGAAGCTTCTCTGATGCTGCCCAATAGGGCACCATTTTATATTATTCCATTTTCTCTCCTTCCTTAGTACATCAGCTAGCATTTTTATTTTTTACTTTTTTAAATGTTTATTTTTGAGAGAGAGAAGGAGAGCAGGGAAGAGAGAGAGAGAGAGAGGAGAGGAGAGAGAGGAGAGAGAGAGAGAGACGGATAATCCCAAGCAGGCTCCATACTGTCAGGGCTCGAACACATGAATGGTGAGATCATGACCTGAGACGAAACCAAGAGTTGGATGCTTAACTGATTGAGCCATGCAGGTGCCCCTCAGCTAGCATTAAAAATCAACAACAACTTTATTTAGTGATTGCCCTAGAGTTTGCAATATATATTTACAACTAATTCAATCAACTTTCAAGTAACACTGTATTACTTTACAGGTATGTGAATACTTTGAAATAATAAAATAATCTAATTGTTTCCCCCATCTCTGTATCATTGGTGTCATTCATGTCATGTGTACATATGTGTGTGTGTATATACACACACACACACATACATACATATACATATATACATATATAAGATATATGCATAAGTGTGCATACTTGAATATGTTGTTGCTATTATTATTTTGAACAAATGTATTGGTTTGGTCAATTAAGAATAAGAGAAAAAGGCTTTCATTTTACCTTCCCTTCCTCCTTGGATATTTGTCCTTTCTTATGTAGTTCTGAGTTTCTGACATATATTCTTCCCTTTTCTCAAAAGAGCTTCTTTTAACATTTCTTGCAAGACTGGACTAGTGGCAACAAATTCTCCTGGTTTCTGTTTGTTTGAGGAAGTCTTTATTCTTTTTCACTTTTGATGGATAATTTCACGGAGTACAGAATTCTAGGTTAGTATTTTTTTTTCCTCTCAACATTTTAAATATTTCACACCATTGTCTTTTTGCTTCCATTGTTTCTGAAGAAGTTGGGTAGTTGGATATAGTTAGTATCTTTGTTTCTCAATAGGGAAGGTTCCCCCTCCCCCCCCCCCCATTTCTTTTAGGATTTTTTTTTCTTTATCTTTGATTTTTCTGTAGCTTGAAAGTGATATGTCTAGATTTAGGGTTTTTTGTTTTGTTTTGCATTTATCCTGCTTGGTGTTTCTTGAGATTCCCACATCTGTTACTTGTTAATGCTAAACATAAACTTGGGGAAATTCTCAGTCATTATTGTTCAAGTATTTCTCCTGTTCCTTTTTCTTTTTCTTCTCCTTCTAGTATCTTCATTACACGTATATTACATCTTTTCTAGGTGCCTCAGAGTCCTTGGATATTCTCTTCTACCCTTTCTGGTCTTTTTTTCTCTTTGTTTTTCACTTTTGGAGGTTTCTATTGAGATATCTTTAAGTTCTAAGATTCTTTCTTCAGCCATGTGTAGTCTATTAATAAGCCCATCAAAGGCATTCTTAATTTCTAAATTATATCTAAATTACAATGTTTATCTCCCGCATTTCTTTTTGGTTCTTAGGAAATCCATCTTCCTGCTAACATTGACCACCTGTTCTTACATGCTGTCTACTTTACCCATTAGAGCCCTTAGCTTGTTAATCGTTTTAAATTCCTGGCCTGATAATTCCAATATCATTGCCATGTCAGGTTCTAGTGCTTGCTTTGTCTCTTCAAATGGTGTTTTTTTGTTTTCCTTTTAATATACCTTGTAATGTTTTCTTGACAACTGAACATGATGTACCAGGTAAAAGGAACGCTTTAGTGATGTGGTGGCGAGGTGTAGGGGTAAGAGAGCGTCCTATAGTCCTGTGATTAGATCTCAGTCTTTTAGTGAGACTATATTTCTGGTCTGTGAACTTCCTAAAGTACTTCTCAATCACCTCTCCACCACTTTGACTGGGAGAGGATGGCTCGAGTAGGCTGGAGTTGAGTATTTCTTTTCCTCCAGGTCAGTCAGGCTTTGATAGAACCTCAGCAGGTAGGTCTGGTTTCTCCAGTGTTTACTGTGGGATTCTGGTTGAGTTTCTGGACGTAAAATTTACAAAAGCATGAGGCCTCCACTGTGGCTGTGCCTTCCTCGAGTTTTTAACTTTCACACTTGTCCACATTGGGCTTCCAACAATTTGTTCACTACAGTTCAACTTTTCTTACCCCAGTGCTGTTTCCCAAGGCAGTTTTCAGTTGCCAGTTTCTGCTGTGGTAAGCTCCTATCTGCCTGTCTGTCTCTCCGGTCTTGAGCGGCAAGAGTTTGCCCTGTGTCCTCACCTCTCTTGCAGGTCCTAGGAGAGTTGTTCATTTTAAAACTGTTCTGCTTTGTACGTGTTATTAGGATGAAGTGGTGATTTCCAGGCATCTTATAAATGGAAGTAGACACCCGTTATGAATTTTCAATATATTTAGTGAGTCTAAAAATGGAATGGGTAGAGAAAATAGCAAGTACAAGAAACCAGTCTAAGTTAGAGGACTTATGGGAAGCTATGAATGAAAACCAAGTTCAAGATAGATGGGAAATCAAAGAGACCTGGATACATGAATGCAGATAATAGAAATACTAGAATTTTGGCCTCTGACCTGTTTTTGCTTTCCTAGCATTTATGGTAATGGGAGGACCAGACCCTCCTGTCCCCTCTACCCCATGAATGATCAGGAGCTTGTGTCCCAGCCATGTGGACAATTACCTTGTGACTGATCCGGATTGCTTCAAACCATGGATCAGCCTATAGGGGATTAGTCTTGACAATTTAATGTTTCCTTTTTAGATGGGTTAATAGAATGCCTGAGATTAAATGAAAACTTATTTTTTTGAAAACTTATTTTTGAAGTGTATTATTGTTTTTCAAAACTGGTACCAATATAATGATGAAGACGTAAAAATTTATTAATAGTTGTGATTATATTAATTTTTTAAGAATAGGGAGCTATATTTTCTATTCTGTTGCCCATTTTGAAATACAAATTGTAATAATAACCACAATCTCTACCATTTCAGAACATATTTTATAAACTTTTACTTTTTTGATGGGTTTTGATCTTAAAAATGCTGTTTAGTATGATTTCACCTGTATAAATCTGGAAGATACAGAACAAATTGATTTTCATGAAAATAACAGAATATTACAATATTATATGGATGCATAAATTAAGTGTGCTGCTAAATCTTCTCTTGGGCCACAAGCTAAGTTGTAATGTCAATTTAGTATTCTTTTATGCAGTGGCTATTTTTTTCCTTTAACAGGAAAAGTAGATAATAATAAATGAATACTTTTATTTCCTTTGGGGACCTAATTTTTCCTCTTGAGCAATAGTAAGCAATTTAAGTCAGTAATCCTAAGAGTAGTAATGGAAAGAGCCATATTATTATAGTAAAATACTTAGCCTCTCTCAATAAAATGGAAGGTTTGTTACAGCTTTTTCTGGGGAGAATTATTTATATCAATGTGTTTATTTAGTTGATATATGTTTTACTACAAATTTGTAATATTTACACTTAAAAATTTTAAATGTTTATTTATTTTTGAGAGAGAGAGAGAGAGAGAGAGAGAGAGAGAGAGAAAGAGAGAGAGAGACACATCATGTGAGCAAAGGAGGGGCAGAGAGGGAGACCCAGAATCTGAAGCAGGCTCCAGGCTCTGAACTGTTCTCACAGAGCCCGACACGGGGCTCGAACTCACAAACCCTGAGATGATGACCTGAGCTGAAGTCAAATGCTCCTCTGACTGAGCCACCCAGGAACCCCTTCAAAAGTTTGAAGTTGACATTATGCTCTAGGTCTGAAAACACCATCATTTATGCTGGGTATCTAACCATGGTCTTATTTTTTGTTCTTTTTAGAATCTCTTTTGAATTACATATTATAATACATATTTGTAGTATTATATGGGATTATATTTCAATTCTCAATATTTGGTTTTCTGTCAAATTCAGTGAATAATAAACACTTTATGTGTAAGCTCCTACTCCTAATATGAAGGAAAACCATCTGTTTAGTGTTTTTTTAATTCTCTTTGTACACTAAAATAATGACTTAATCTGAATATTAATAGAATGGTGCCCTTAAGGCATAAAAGTTTTATGATTTTATACTTATTATATAATGCCACATTTGTCTTAACTAGAACATCCTTTCTCCCTAATGATATTCTGATGTGTTTTGTTAGATAATTTTCTTTCTTGATGTTCCATCCAAGGACTGACTGTTTTATTTTAGTTATTTTTATTCTGTTGCCATTTTTCAATGACTAATGTTAAAAAAGTTATATAATGTTCTTATAAATTAGAACACAAATCAGCTGTGAATACTTTGTATACTTATTGTAGTCTAATTGGAAGTGAAGTTCAATTAATATTGAAATGCTCTGATCCAATTTATTTTTATCCTTTATTCTCTTATTCTAGACATAAGAAATAGGACTTACATTATTGTCAAGTGTTCTCATATTTAAAATGTTAAATATTAACTTGGCCTTTAAGGGATCTTATCACTGTGTTACTTTAGATTCATTTTATACATTAGAGAGGCATACAATGACAGATAAAACATTAGGAGGAACATTTTTTCTCTCAATAGGTAAGGATTTCTCTTTTTAACTTAAAGTGTTTTGAGCTAGCATACTACACTAATCTCTCACTGACTAAACAAATCCTATAATCCTAGAGTTGGATGTTAAAAGTCATTTAATCCAGCCCTTTAAACTATACCTGGCTGGTGGCCATTTCTTCTTGTCTGCACTGAAGGGAACTTATTACTTCCTGAAAGAGTACATCCTGTAAGCTCTTTCTGTGACTCTAATACATGAAATATTTAACAGTGAAGATAACTACCTAGAAGAGATCATCTCTGCCCAGCATTTTAAAGCTCACAGGAAATGCAGGAGTTAGTCGAGAGACGGGGAAGGAAGAGTATCCTGGGCAGAGGGTTCAGCATGAGTATAAGAGGCTGAAATCTGTTTAGTGTTGATGGGACTAGAGTGGAGGGTAGGTGGTGGTGAGAAAGGAGAGGTAAGCTTGGGTCAAATCAAGCAACGCCTTCTGTAGCATATTTTGGAGCTTGAATTACAATGGGGGAATGGTGATCATTGATGGAACAATGTGACCACATTTGTATTTCAGTCAGATCTATTAGCTGTCTGGAGGTTGGATTTGGGGTGAAAAAGTTTGGAATGAGGAAGACCAGTGAGGTGTTGTAGTGCTCCCATGCAGAGACAATGAAACCCAAATTGTGAGAGAAGAATATGGATGTAAGGTCATAAAATAATATGACTGTTGATTGAAATGGCAGGTGTGCAGAAAAAAATCAAGAATGAATTCTATCTTGTTATGTTGAAAATAACAAGGTGGTAAAGTCAGAAGTTGGAGTGGATTTAGCTATAGAAAAGGTCAGATTGTAGATAGGGATGGAGATTTTGAATCCATTTTTGTATACTGAGTTTGAGTTGGCAATAGGACATTCAGGAGGGGAGTGAGCAGTTGACTCTTTCAGTCTGAAGCTTGGGAGGAAAAGTCTGTGCTGGAGATAGTGGATATTAAACCCATAACAGGGGATGAGATCATGCAATAATATGAGACTCATCATGGGGAACATCATCATTTATGGGATGAGTAGAAGAGATGCCCAAAAAGGTGACTAAGAATAATCAAGAAAGTAGAAAAAGAACAAAGAGTGTTTGGTGTTAGAGAAGCCACGGAAGTTAGTGTCAAAAAGGACAAGAGTGGACAACTGCCATATCGGATACAGGAGATGTCCTATAAATTAAAGACCAATGTATTTCTACTGGATTTTTCAATGTGGGAGGCTTCAACATTTGCCAGAACAATTTCAGTAGAATGTTTGCATTGCAAGTAAGATCTCGGAGTGGGCATGATGCATACTACTTTTTCTTGAAATCTGGACAAGAGAAGAATGGATGGTAGTTCAAGGACATGAGGTCAAGAAAACACTGCCTTTAGGACAGACTTAGGATTTAGAGGCAGAGGGAAGAGAACCAGAAGAGAGGGAGAGACTGGAAATACAAAGAAAAGAAAGGATGGCTGATGGACCAGGCCTCAAGGGCGGGGATGAGGGGTATAGTTTTAAGAAGGCATAAGTGGGTCCTTTTTGTGGGATGAGCTCTGCATCCTCTGAGAAACAAGGGAAGGAAGTGTGAATAGAAAGTGGATGTATGTGAGTGGCCAGGAAGTTGAAGGAAATCATGTTTGGTGGCAGCAGTTTTCCCTGGGGTTGGGACCAAGGTTATATTCTGAGAGTGAGAGAGGCTTAGTAGGAGCTTTGGGGTAAAGTGTGAAATGAGTGCTGAGGAGAATGGGAAAGAGACTGACAAGTACAAGGAAAACTACTAACGTGCAGTGCTGTGGTAGCTGCTGAAAGTGGGGATCATGATTATGTAGTGAGTTATTAATCAACTTGTGTTCAGTTTTTTTCTACAGCAGTTGACCGAACTCAGAGAAAGCGAACTGTAGCGTTGAATCGGAGCTGGGGTTTTGCAGGCAAGTGTAAGACAGGTATGGGGTACACAGGAAACAAAGAAGTTGAGGAAAAGAAAGTTTGATAAGGAAACAGAAGTAGCATGCTAAATAAGAGGAAGTAGGGGAGATGGGGATAAAATGCGGAGGTGAAGGTCAAAGAACTGATGGGTTCCATAGGGCTCAGAGGGTAGGTGTAAATTTCCAGATCTGCAGAGATCCAGGATTGTAGTCATATAGTAGAATACTGAACTATTGTTCAATTTTGTATTGTATCACTTCATTGTTTAGCAACTGGACAAATATTTATCTAAGACATGCTATGTGCCAGTGCCATGGCGATACCAGTGGTGAAGAAGACAAATGTGGGCCTCATTGTGTTTCAGTTTATAGATGGATGTGTGTAGACAACACAACACAAGTAGACAATAAATTATGCAAAGTCTTGGGCCTTAGGTGTTCTGAGGTTGAGCTGTGTGAGTGATGGCATCATTGCCAACAAGATGTATTTTCCCCCATATTTTACTTACAGAATTTTTTCTCTTGGAAAATGTGTACCTTTTCTTGTGGGCAGGTCTTAATTTTCCTTCTAGAATTTCTCCATAAGTATTTAATTTAATGCAGATATTTTGCCATATATTGTGCTGAGTACTAGAGATATAAAGAAAGACCAGGAAATAAAGATTCCATGTTGGCCATTTTAAACCCCGTTTTTTTTCTTCTCTGTGCCTTTGATCTATTGGTCATCTTGTATCTGGTAAGATAACATTAGCTTCAGCAGTAAAAATATATAATGAGTACATCTCAATTGAATTTCTCACCCATATGAAGCCTAAACCGAGAAGGTACTTCTGTTTTAATCAGGGATTCAAGGACCCCGGGATCTTCCATTTTGTGGTTCTGCCTTTTGTGACAATGTTTGCCATACTTGATTTGCGTTTGCGGATCAATGTAGTATTATTAGGTAATTAATCTGGCTTTAGGAGTTTCACATGTGACATAGGGTTAACTAATCATTGCTTTTCATAACTGTGCCAGTAGTGATTGGTTCAGGACCCAAACAAGCTCAATGAGAGTGAATCATATAACTTTCCTTAGAAATAGGCAAAAGCATCATGTTTTCCCCCCTGGACAAAAATGAAGACATTACTTGGGGTTGCTGCAATCATCTTGGGACTACAGACGGTATGTATGAACATGTTGGAGGAGCTGGGTATGATGGGACCCCACTCTGAAGAAATGAAGCTGGGAAATGGAGATAATTCAAACCTTGGTTACATTTTGTGAATGCTGGGTCAAGTTTTGATTGAAGTCATTTAATTCCTTTAGTGAAACTAAATCCACATTATTTTCTGAGCATATATGTTAAGAAGATTAATTTTTTTTTTTTAGGGAACAAGCATGTTTGTTAGAAAATATGAGAAGCCAATAAAGAAAGACTCCTTATATGTTAAAGAGGGTGAAGGGTGGTGGGGTAAGGAGGAGGAAAAGAAACGAAAGGAGCGAAGAAAAGCAGCAGGAGAGAAGGGGATCGGGAAGAAGAAGTGAGGGAATCAGAGAACGGTGCAGGACGAGGGGAAAAGCCACAACACATACACCTTCTATATCCCGGTTCACCTTTATCTTCCCTGTGCTCCCTTCCCTTTCTTCTTCATCTTTCTTTATTTGTTCTTTCTTTCTTTCTATTTCTTTCTTTGTTTTTTCTTTCTCCTCCTTCCTTCCTTCTTCCTTCTCTTCCTTCCTTCCTCTTCTTTCTCTGTTACTTGCAAAACAGAGAAACATTCTACTGGTCTGTGGAATGGCCTGCTATTCCAAATTTGACTATCTTTTGACCTTAACAAATTGAGAATTTATAAATAGCTGTAGATTACATTTTTTCTTATGTATGTATCCATTAAGTATACATTATGTGTATGGTTGACCATCACATACTATAGGAGGTTTTGGAGCAGTAGACTTCATGGATAGTAGTGTTCATTTCAGCTTGATGTCTTTTTGAGGAAAGTGCCACCTTCATTCATCCTTTTGTATTTCCTGGTCAGGGTCTTATGTGTAAAGCCACAGTTTCCCCTTTATATTATTAAATAAATCTTGCTGTGAGTTCCTGCTTACCAAGGTGAGCAGAGAGTACAATATTGGTAATATTTCACCTTACCTTTTTTATCTCTAAAGTCTCAAATCCTTCATCTGTATTTACCTGCTCCCTGCTTCTTCTAATGCTGCTTGGGTGATGGTCTTTGGCCACCTCTTTGGCATGATGGTGCTGCTTAAGATGGTGTTGGTTTGCAGCCTTGGGGATTTCTCAGGTAAAATCTGAAACCGGCCCCCATACATGGAGGGCAACCAGAGACAGAAGAGGCAGGCGAAATTAGTCAGTCAGAGAAAGACAAATATCATATGACTTCACTCATATGAGGACTTTAAGAGACAAAACAGATGAACATAATCGGGAAGGGAAAACAAAAATAATGTAAAAACAGGGAGGGGAACAAAACATAAGAGACTCTTAAATATAGAGAACAAACAGAGGGTTACTGGAGGGGTCGTGGGAAGGGGAACGGGCTAAAGGGGTAAGGGGCATTAAGGAATCTACTCCTGAAATCATTGTTGCACTATATGCTAACTAATTTGGATGTAATTAAACAAAATAAAAATTAAAAAAAAAAGAAGAGACAGGCCCTTTCAGATTGGGAAGTGGCAGTTTTAATAAGCAAGAGAACATGTAATGAGGCTTGCCTTCGGCGGCCACAAAACTAGATCTCTGCACTTGCTTGCTACAGTCTTAAAAAATTCATATAGAGGCCTTAATTGAGTTCAGTCACTTATAAAATCTAGACAGTTTAAATAACTCATTGTTCTCTCAAGGGTACATCCTTGAAAACAGCTCCCACCTGTGTGTGGACTGTGCATTCCAATGACAGGGGAAGGGGTGAGGAGCATCTGATTGCCCAGGTCTAGCTTGACTGTCAACCGGTGATCATGTCCTCTCCATGACCTCCTCCAACAGTTGACTGGAATCCTGTTCAGGTTGTTGTATTCCTAATGGAGGTTGGTGGCTGCTCTACTGGCCTTATTCCCTTGGGGGTAGTTCAGTCTCCTTGCCTGACTTTAATGCCATGAGCCTTGATACTTTAGCTCTCACCAGCGTGCATGTAATCAAATCCAGATGATGTTCTGCTGCCTTGGAGGCTTAAATGATTGTATCTTTTATGAACTTAGAAGCCCTTGCTCTATCGAATCCCTTGCTTTCATGAATTCCCAGGAGTAGAACTACCCCCATCTCTTATGTGGAAGCATGGACACTTCATCTTCTCTGAGATTTATTTATTTGTTCAAGGCCTCCTTGTGAGAATCACACATGAACAAAAGGGAACTCAGGATAAAAATTTGGTTATGAGGTAGAAAGGAAATACTCCTTTTTATTTTGCCAATGAGAACATAGTAGCAAAAATCCCCCAAAAAACCAAATTGTTTCTCCATATTTCTCCTTATTACACATGTCTCTTTTTATTTTCCATTACATATGTAGGAGCATTATATATTTTTAAATATGCCTTTAGATCATTAATCTTGTTAGAATTTTATGACATGCTAGTGGTCCCAAACCTACTGTATTTCCAGGAACGATTCCGAGGTTTTAGGCCATTTTAACTGACTTTAACTAACATTCATAACAGCCAGTCCCTGTGTCTTCCAACATGTACACAGACTTGTGTACCATATTTTTCTTTTCTTTTTTTTTTAAAAAAATGTTTATTTATTTTGGAGACAGACGAAGAGAGTGTGAGCAGGGGAGGGGCAGAGAGAGAGCAAGAGACACAGAATCTGAAGCAAGCTCCAGGCTCTGAGCTGTCAGTACAGAGCCCAAAGCAGGGCTTGAACCAGGAACCATGAGATCATGACCTGATCTGAAGTCAGTCGCTTAACCAACTGAGCCACCCAGGCGCCCCCAGACTTGTGTACCATCTTAATGCTTCTGCTTGTTCTAAGGGTCATTTTACCATTACCTTGACCATATATATCAAAGGCGATGCTCCATACAGTCCAAGACAAATTTTATTAATAATGTAAATATACACTCATATTTACAGATATATCTATGACTAAAATAGAAGTCACTTATGACCTTGTCAGCAATATACCTAACCTTCTTTGTGATGCCTTTTGTTATTGTTGACCTATAAGGACTGTCTTCACTCAGTTATTTACAAAAGCCCTCTAAAGGAAAGTATTGTAAAATTCTGAATTCTGTGACCTATAGAAAAGGTGGCATATAATTTATTCCCCAGACCAGTACACTTAGGAAGGGGACATTATTAATAATTATGTCAGGACAACAGTTATAAGCCACTACTGTCCCAGCCAAACCAAATGTATGGTTTTGCTACAGGGCAGAGGCAGCACATTTTCCTGTGACACCTTCAGGTAACACTGAGGTTCTTGATTTGATTAGCTTGCATGAGAAGTCACTTAAACAGCAGTCAGCTGATGGCGATGTATACATATATATTTCTAGCATTAGGATGGGCACTCAGTGAGTTCACCTTGAAGTAGCTTATGGGAAATTTTTATAATGTGATTTAACTCAACATTTGAGTCACACCAGTTCTGTCCTTCACATATTGCAGCACTTTTATTGTGCGTTGCAAGTGAATTTCAGGCAATGTTAACCTGCCATTTTGTTCTAATGATGCTAATGACTGAAATTAGTGCCAGACAATGAGCTTGGCAATGACAGCATAAATGGTACGGTCACATTTCCCTTTTTACTAACTTTATGTTATTTCAGCCACTGTACCCTTAATCCAGTGTTTTATTTACAAAGCACTCTTCAACCGCCAGCGTTACGATTTGACCTTTAAAATAAATCCATTAGTAATTTTTGCATATATGCATATGTCAAGGAAATTCACATTTAACATTTCAAGGAATTCTAATTAACTGGTCTTTGCTGTTCTTCGTTATAAACTGCTGGATTAAATAAATCTTAGTTTGAAGTTGAAAGGACTTGCAGCAAAGGGAACCTTGAACAAAGAGAGCCTGTGAGTCTAAAATAAGATCACATTTTCACTAATCACCTAAATAATGGTGGACTTTAAACACCTTCTTGGCTTGCTCTCAGCTGTATCTCTAGTACCTAGAACCATGGCTGATTTAATTGGAACACATTCAACAATATTTGCTCAATGAATGAATAATATTCCTTACAGTTTGCTTTAAGATATTCATGGCATGAGTTTTTTACGCTCAAGCATTCTATGCTTACTATCTATTTATCATGTTCTTGACAATGTATTGTGTGGAGAATTGCAAATCTCTGGCTTTCCATAATTATTGATTCAATTAATCAACAAGTTCTGTGGGGTTGTAATTTGCTGTGCTAGTTTATAGTATTGTTGGCTTCAAGAGAAAGTTTTCCACATTCTGCTTTTAGTTACAATTAACATCCCCCCTGACTTTCAGGTTTGCTCTTTGCTTCTCTTGTGCAAGAAACCAGATGATAATGATGTAACCAAATCTCTTTTTTTTTTGCTCTATTTAGAGTTTTGGCTAGGGTAATGTTTCTGGTTTCCAAATGAAATCTAAATTGCTATTTTAATAAAAGTGAGGTACAAGGAAAAGTTTAGTAATTAAATCTTAAAAGATTTCTTCCTATGCTCAATAACCTACATGAGAGCTACTGTCTATCCCTAGAGAGACAATTTCCAGATGGAAATAAATAAATAAATAAATAAATATATATATTTTGCTACATTCTTTTTTATTTTATTATTTTATTTTATTTTTTTTTAATATGAAATTTATTGTCAAATTGGTTTCCATACAACACCCAATGCTCATCCCAACAGGTGCCCTCCTCAGTGCCCATAACTTTTCTTTTTTTTCTTCCCCTCCCCCATGGTCTTCTGTTAAGTTTCTCAGGATCCACATAAGAGTGAAAACTTATGGTATCTGTCTTTCTCTGTATGACTTATTTCACTTAGCCTAACACTCTCCAGTTCTATCCACGTTGCTACAAAAGGCCATATTTCATTCTTTCTCATTGCCAAGTAGTATTCCATTGTGTATATAAATCACAATTTCTTTATCCATTCATCAGTTGGTGGACATTTAGTCTGTTTCCATAATTTGGCTATTGTTGAAAGTGCTGCTATAAACATTGCGGTACAAGTGCCCCTATGCATCAGCACTCCTGTATCCCTTGGGTAACTTCCTAGCAGTGCTATTGCTGGGTCATAGGGTAGATCTATTTTTAACTTTTTGAGGAACCTCCACACTGTTTTCCAGGGTGGCTGCACCAGTTTGCATTCCCACCAATAATGCATGAGAGTTCCTGTTTCTCCACATCCTCTCCAAGGGAATATTTTCTTTAGTGAGAAATTCTATTATAAGATTTCAGTCCTACTCTATTTTAACTGTAGTTCCTATAGGTGTATCATTGCCTTTATTGTTATTTAGGTAACTTTCTCAGGAATGGAGATGAGTATACTAGACAAAATTTATCTTAGGAGAAGCCAGGGTGACCTACATTCATTTTTTCTTACTCCCATGGTTTGTCATTTCCCTCACTTTTCAGGATATACGAATGCTCTCATTTCTCTTCTCTACCATAAAGGAAAAGCGTTTCTGGATTAATTCTGATCTTCATAATTTTTACTTTAGTATTGATCTTAACACGTTTTCCCTCCTTGAAATATTTGAATTTTAACATTCTAATTTTAGCATTTATCTTTGTAAATGGAATTTTAGGCATCATGGTGGAAGTAACCTTTTGCTGGGAGCCACACCAAGCTCCATAACACATGTACATGCTGCCCCACCCCCCCAACCCTTGCCCCTTCAACCCACAGGCCTGTATGCAGGTATGGATATTTTAGCTAAGAAAAAGGCTATGTTGTCTGTATCTTATGACAGAAACTCGAGTTTTCCCTTTAAGCGTTCATGTACCTTCAACAGCTGGATCTTTGTATACGTGAATTCTGCCTTGGTTTTGTTGACTGGTCAGTATTGGGAGTGGGTGTAAGGAGACAGAAAGCAATTATCTTTACCATTTGCCTTAAGTAATTTTCTCATGCAAGAAACCAAGAACACATCTGTGAAATAGAAAATAGCGGATGGTAGAGCTCTAATTCATCTTGTTTTCATGGCGGCATAATGAATTATTTCTAGACCATACTCGATTTTCATGTTAGTGCCATTTGCTCCAGGATAATATGGTGTTGACTTAGACTTTGTCCATGATCATTTATTTACAAAAGACCAGAAAGGACATTAACGTGGTGGTTTGATCCATAAGGCAATTCTATGGCAAAGTCTTCAGAATATGGGGAGCTAATAGAGATTCAGTGAAGTAAAGTGAAGATGCATGAATTTGGAATTATGATGTACAATGAATTTCTAATACTGTTTTCTATCGCAGGTCAGTTGCTCCGGTTAAAAATGTTTCGAGAGGATCATGGGTCATGGATGACAATGTTCTTCAGCACAATTCTGTTTCTCTTCATATTTTCTCACATCTACAACACGATTCTTCTAATGGATGGGAACATGGGGTAGGTTATCTTTCCCCTTTCTACTGTGGTGAGTGTTATGTTTGAAATTTGTAAAAATTCAACGAGAATTTTTTAGCTTGTAGTAGCCTACCTCTTTGTGATAGTCTACTGTCAGTAAAGATAATCTGTGCATTTTTCTTGCCTAAGACATTTAGAGCCTTTCCTCCAACGAGCTTGTAGTGTTCTACCGTGCTTGTCTTGTGTTCCTTCTCCTTTAGGATATCTCTGTGGAGTAGTTTGAGGGCAGGTAAGAATTTCATTATAGTGACAGAATATGAGAATTGGGAAATCTTACTGACTTGTTTACACTCAGTAAGGCTGGGCTAAGATGAAGGTTTTTAGATTTGCAATTCCTTTGCTCTGCAATGCCTGGTTAAATAAAAGTGTTTGATACTGGTGGCATTTTTTTTTAACTCTCTTGACAGTTCCAACAGAGAGAACTTTGTTATGAATGGGTCATCTTAGAAGTGGGCCACCCTGTATTAAATCCAGGGTTGTGATCTATACTTACCAAATCACTAATCAAATCACTGTGGCATGAAGATGTACTAACAAGTAGACTGTAGATTTTTTTTTTAAGTTTCTCCAATTCTTAGTTTGCTCTCAGTAAGGTTTAAGAACAGAATATAAGGAGAAGGGCTTAGCTTACAGCACTAAGAATTAGATTAGTGACAATAATAAACTATGTTAGATATTGTTGTGCAATGAAATAGTTCCCAAGGAGGGTTTTCATCTATCCTTCCCAATAGATTGGAAAGCTAGGTAATATCATTTTCTTCTAAATATAGGCGAGGCAAGATTGTCGGCCTCTTCTGTACTGCAATTGTTTTGATCTTATGTACAGATGTTAGCCAGCACAAAGCTGAGAGGGATAGCTCAATTAAAATTTTTATTTTTTCCTCCCACCATCAAAAGAGATGAACAGTAATGAAAGCAGGTTATTTCACAAAGGTTGCTTTTTGGTACCAAGTGGAACGTGAGATTTAGATCAAATGTTTAGGCTTTAAGAAGCTACCGAAAGGCTTTGTAGTTGTTTCTTGGGTTTCGAATAATGCCATTTACTGAGTCTATTTTTAAATGATGGAGTCACAGACTCTAACCTATGGAAGTCAGGACAAGCTTCACCCTTAGCGCAGTGCTGACAGTAATGGAACGGGTAATGGTGCTCTTGGAATTACCCAACACAACTCAGCCTGTCAGAGAGGTGTTGTGCACTGTCAGCACTGGGGCCAGAGGGGAAGGGACCCATTAAAAACCTTGCATTTTTTAAGCTGTTGCTGAAAATAATACATTAAATATAAAATATACCCTCTTCTTGGAAGTTGACTTCTTTAATTCTTTTTTTTTTTTTTTTAAATGGAGCTAAAGAGGTCTTTGCTAACCAGAAGTTTTTATTCTGAGGGAAGAAGGAGATATTAAGGTAATAAATTAAATGCAATAATGGAAGACCCCTGGCACACTGTAATACTGAAATGAATCTTTCAGAGGGCTAACAGCTGTTAAGCACTCAGTACCACTACTCAATTACACCTTACAATGACCCTAAGCAATAGGTTTTTGTATTCTCTCCATTTTACAGATCAAGAAACTGAGGACCAGACATGTTCTGTCACTTGTCTAAAGTTACATTATAATTAAATCTCTATTTTAGACATTGACAAAGGAGTTGGACTATTAAGTAGTGAATTCTGGTAATACATCCTGCTCTTAGGGTGGCACAGAGTTGATTGCTGGTTGATTCTGTTACTCAGTCACTGTAAGTCTATTAGCTTTGCTTTGTATTTTTAATCTTTCAAGCAGAGTTTGAAAATTGAAAGAAGTAGGAGGCATATGCAGAAAATAAGAGAATTTGTATGCGTCTATTTTAACTAAAATTGAAAGTGATTCTCTTTTATTTTCAGACTAAATACAGTATTCCATATTTTTACTAACTCTTGAACTCCTCACCAATATGCCTCATCCTTTTTCAGAAGGATCTTTTCCTGAGGGGACATCTTACTGCAATCCCTTTTTAATTTTTTTTTTTTAATTTTTTTTTTTTCAACGTTTATTTATTTTGGGACAGAGAGAGACAGAGCATGAACGGGGGAGGGGCAGAGAGAGAGGGAGACACAGAATCGGAAACAGGCTCCAGGCTCTGAGCCATCAGCCCAGAGCCTGACACGGGGCTCGAACTCCCGGACCGCGAGATCGTGACCTGGCTGAAGTTGGACGCTTAACCGACTGCGCCACCCAGGCGCCCCCCTTTTTAATTTTTTAAAAAATCCAAAGCAAGGGACAAATGGTTTAGTTCTACTAATAAACAAATTAAATCACCATTTATAAAAGACATATTACCAACTTTAATGACACATGCCATTTGAACTAGTGAGTACTTTAAGGTAGGAATGTAAACTTGGAGGAAAATCCATTCCTAGGGAAAATTGATGCATCTGTGCATTGGGGCTCTCCAGGGTTCACCATGTTATTTGAGGCATTGCCTCATCCTTTGTAGGGCAGGGAATGATGGAACCAGAGGGTGTGGAAAGGATGATAGGCATGTGGATATCATGACTGACTAGTTTTATATCAGAGGATTGCTGGTGGTGAAGAAGAATCCTGGATTCTTTACAATGAATCTGATTGGCATTGAGGATTCCAGTGTTTCGTGGTCTGTGGCTTCTTTAGGATTTCTGAGAGGATTCCCTAGAGTGATTTGCCTTTTCACCCCAATTTTAGGATTGGTTGTAAAGTTAGGTTCAGCCAGAGTCCTTTGATCCCTCCTTATAGAGAACAAAACCCCTAGGTTTATCTGACCAGAACCTCAAGAGTTTTAGCCAGAACTGGCTTGATGAGAGTCAAGTTGCCTGCTCCTGGTGTTCTCATTGGAGTGAATTCCCTGAAGCGTGCACTAGCTCTATGGCATTAGCCATCTCTGGAGAGTCAAGCCGAGAGGTGGTCAAATGGAGAAGGAGAGAGGTAAGTTCGCTGACCGGACTAAAGGGACCAGGGCTCAAGACAGCCCATATGTCTTACTACTATGAGGAAAGTATCCCCCCATTGATTCTCTTTCCACCCCTCTACACCACACCCCACCAAAATGCTGCTGTTTTTGTAACTTCTGTTATGTTTTAAGTCATCAAGATGAAAGTAAACTCATCTTTCTATAAATGTTTGAGGTTGTGGATCAGGATTCTGCTGTAGTTAAGGCTCCGATCCTTGGCAGAGTTTTTACATTATAGACATTTTATGAGCAACTTCATTTTTACACGTTGGCTGTCTAAGTAGGCTGTCCTACAAAGTCTTTAGAAACGATGGAAAATATAATGCAGGCTGATAGACTGTGCATAGCTCTGCATAGCTGAGCTTACCCAGATGTAACAAAAAACCCCAGAGGCCAGGGGTGCCTGGGTAGCTCAGTTGGTTAAGCATCTGGCTATTGGTTTCAGTTCAGGTCATGATCTCAGGTTTCTTGAGTTCAGGCCCTGAGTCAGGCTCTGTGCAGACAGTGCAGAGCCTGCCTGGGATTCTCTCTCTCCCTCTGTCTGTGCCCCTCATCTGCTCATGCTCTGTCTCTCTGTCTCAAAATAAATAAATAAACTTAAAAAAAAAAAGAAATAAAAGAAAAAGAAAAATCCCAGAGGCCAAAAATGAAGAAGGATCTGAAAACCAGGGCAGTAAGCCTGTGTAGTGACACTCCGAGGCAGTAACATAGGGGTTTGAGTTTACCTCTCATAGCAGGACCAGAGATCAGGATTTGGGCTCGTTTTAGGTGAGAATGGAAACAGCACTCCTAACTTCAGTGGTTCTGCAGAGTGCTACAGAAGATGGACTAGAAAATATAACTACCAGCACAGACAGCATCTAGGAGGCTTGTCTGACAGGCTGGGCTTTGCTTAGAAAAAAGTTCTGAGAAATTCATAACCATAAGCATAATTTTATGGTTTTAATATACATTTTCCTTGGGATTTTAGAACCCACCCCCTAATCCCTGGCCATTCTCTTTTCTTTTCTTCTTTTTTAATGTTTATTTTATTTCTTTTGAGAGAGAGGGAAAGTGCAACACACACGAGTGAGAGAGGGGCAGAGAGAGAGGGGGAGAGAGAATCCCAGGCAGCCTCTGCACTTTCAGCTCAGACCCTGATGGAGGGGTTTAAAGCCATGAACTGTGAGATCATGACCTGAGCTGAAATCAAGAGATGGATGCTTAACCCACTGAGCCACCCAGGTGCCCCCATTCTCTTTTCTAAGTTTCAGGTTCTCCTCATGCACCGTTGACGGGAATGCCAATTGGTGCAGCCACTCTGGAAAACAGTGTGGAGGCTTCTCAAAATATTAAAAATATAATTACCCTAGACCCAGCAATAACACTATTTGGAATATACCTAAAGGATACAAGAGTACAGATTCATAGGGGCATATGTACCCCAATGTTTATAGCAGTGCTTTCAACAATAGTCAAATTATGGAAAGAGCCCAAATGTCCATCAACTGGTGAATGGATAAAGAAGATGTGGCTTATATATATGATCAAATACTCTTCAGTGATGAGAAAGAATGAAATCTTGCCATTTGCAACAACATGGATGGAACTGGAGGGTATTATGCTAAGTGAAATAAGTCAGTCAGAGGAAGACAAATATCAAATATTTTCACTCATGTGTGCAATGAGAAACTTAACAGAAGACCATGGGGGAAGGGAAGGTGTAAAAATAGTTTCAAACAGAGAGAGAGGCAAACCATGAGAGACTCTTCAGTACAGAGAACAAACTGACAGTTGATGTGGGCGGGGGGGGGGGGAATGAGTGATGGGCATTGAGGAGGGTACTTGTTGGGATGAGCACTTGGTGTTGTATGTAAGCGATGAATCACGGGAATCTACTCCCGAAACCAAGAGCACACTATATACACTGTATGTTATTAGCTAACTTGATAATAAATTATAAAATAATAATAATAAGTTTTAGATTCCTACTTTTCTCTGGAGCCCCCCGCATTTCCAGAATTCT
The DNA here is from genome assembly GCF_007474595.2 of Lynx canadensis. NCBI lineage: Eukaryota > Metazoa > Chordata > Mammalia > Carnivora > Felidae > Lynx > Lynx canadensis. Next base: position 70,788,994 of record NC_044309.1, read on the forward strand.
GGAATTCCAGAAAACTTCTAAAATTTTTCTGGTTCATTATATAGAGCAATTTAGTTCTCTTTCATCTCTACTTCTGTCCACTTTGATTTATCTGGGACTTTTCCTTTCCTAACCAAAATCACATTAATGCATTTTGCAGTCAAAGGAACCAGGACCCCAAGAGGAATGGTGCTGTGTTCTTGGAATCCCAAAGGGGCTGCTGCTACCGCATTTCAGTTTTGTGTTGTTTTTAAGTTAGCTATTTCCTGTCATTCAATTAATGTTTAATTAACTGTCTCTTGGGAGCGAAAAGGGAAGACAGTCAAAGAAAAAGAGGCAAAGGAATCAGTTAAGTTAAAAATTAGGGTTTTGGGGCGCCTGGGTGGCTCAGTCGGTTAAGCGTCCGACTTCACCCGGGTCACGATCTCGCGGTCCGTGAGTTCGAGCCCCGCGTCAGGCTCTGGGCTGATGGCTCAGAGCCTGGAGCCTGCTTCCGATTCTGTGTCTCCCTCTTTCCCTGCCCTTCCCCCGTTCATGCTCTGTCTCTCTCTGTCTCAAAAATAAATAAACGTTAAAAAAAATTAAAAAAAAAAATTAGGGTTTTGTGGTAATCCCAGTCCCACAATATGCTGCATTGTTCCCAAACAGGACTGCAGCCTCAAGAAAGAGACATTAGTAGGAAAGAAACCAGACCATTTCCTATTTCCTTCCACAGTGATGGACTTGTCTTGGTTAAAAATGATTCTAAAGACATTTTTATTATTTTGTTTTATCTATCTATCTATCTATCTATCTATCTATCTATCTATCTATCTATTTGCTTGTTTGTTTGTTCATTTTTGGAGAAAAAGAATGCAAGCAGGGGAGAGGGGCAGAGGAAAGAGAGAGAATCCTAAGCTGGCTCCATGTTAAGCATGTCCTATGACCCTGAGATCATGACCTGAGCTGAAATTGAGAGTCAGACTCTCAACCCACTGAGCCACCCAGGCGCCCCTAAAAATGATTCTAAATGACTCCCCCCACCCCCCCAGTTGTTTTGATTTCCTCTGTGTTCAACTAGGTATGTTAAGGCCAATACATTTAGAAATCTCTGTTTGACAGAAATAGAGGTGTGCTCGAGTCCACATTGTGGTCTTTAATTAATTAATTAATTAATTAATTAATTTTCTTCAAGTTTTTATTTAAATTCCAGTTAGCGTTAGTTTCAGGTATAGAATCTAGTGAGGTTGAGGTCTTTACTGACCAGAAACTGAGCAAGTCATATAGGGCTGGGAAGAGTCTTTTTTTTAGTGTTTAGATACCTTACACCCTTTGTGACATCATTTTCTGAAGAACTTCTTAGTCATGGAATTTCTACGGCATCAAATGTATAAAGCCCTAATTTAGGAAATGTTTGCCTGGCCTTCTCAGATATCTCAATTCCCCAAAGAATAACATGTATAATGTATAAGGAATGAAATGGTACGAAAGCAAGCACGCAGGCTCCAGTTCTGTTCATAAAAAGATTCTGAAAACAGCCACTTGGTGGCAGCAAAAGGCATGTTTTAAGCTTAGACTGCCTCACCATGTGGTAGGCAGGTTTTCTCTGAAGAGAATCTTTCTTCTTTTGAATTTTTGAAATTTGGGTTGAAATATTTGCCTTCCTAATTGTTAGTGAGCTTTCTGAAGAAACCCACCTAGTGATCTCTATAATAAGTACTTATTATGTGATGCACTTGGCCTCTTTTTATGTTCTAAAACAAGTTTAAATAATAGTATATATAAACACATAGGCACGCATGCACACACACACATATACACACATGCATATATATACATGTTTATAGACTTATTCCAGTATTACAAGGATAAATGTTGTGTTTAGCACTGAGGAAATTAGACACTTGACAGACTGATAAAATTTCCTCTGTGAACTGGAATAACTTTCCACAGGGTGCATCCTACTTAGGGCAGGATATGAAGAAGCTGACGTTTTCTAGAGATAATGACAAAGTTTTCTTCCTAATACACATCTTTTTCCAGAGAAGTGTTACAAATATTAATTAATACATCAATATGTGTTAAGTGTTGCCGAGACAAAAATTGAGAACTGAGTGAGACAAAGTGATTTGATTCAGGCAAGTTTGAAAATAAATATTAGTGTTCATATTCAGAATCTGGAAAAAAATGAAGGTAAGAATTTGGTGATGGGTGTAATGAAAATGGAATAGACCGTCTCCATTCTGTTCTGTTTCTGATCAGTTTTAGTAAGTAAGAACTTATGTGGAGAGCTCATTAAATGTCTGGGTGTGGTAAGCACATTCAGTGGATGTGCTGTAAGGGTGATAGGCCTAGGAGTGGTGACAGGAGGAAATACTTAAAATAGACACTTTCCTAAAATCTGAGATGCATGGCTTTTATGTACAGAGGGAACAGCAAAAGCAAGCAAGAATGAGTAGGAAAAAAATGACCAAGCAAGAGACTGGCACAGACTTGTCTACAGGCTGGATGAAACGGTTCAAGCGCTAATGCTCTCTCAAGGGTATGTGCACAGCTGACCTAGACCTTAGCCCCCCATGCTCTTCTTATCCTCATTTTGTAAAGAATGACTGTTACTCTGGTCCATCTGTGTGTCCATATGTCATATCAGAAAAGACTGATTTATAGCTTTAGTTTCTGTTGCTAGAGGTCTAGGTTTCGGCCCATTATTTTTCCCAAAGTTGAGTTTCACTTTTTTTTTTTTTTTTAATTTTTTTTTTCAACGTTTTTTATTTATTTTTGGGACAGAGAGAGACAGAGCATGAACGGGGGAGGGGCAGAGAGAGAGGGAGACACAGAATCGGAAACAGGCTCCAGGCTCTGAGCCATCAGCCCAGAGCCTGACGCGGGGCTCGAACTCCCGGACCGCGAGATCGTGACCTGGCTGAAGTCGGACGCTTAACCGACTGCGCCACCCAGGCGCCCCGAGTTTCACTTTAATGGAAAAATTCAGGGTGAAATTTCACTCCATGCAGTACTTTTTTCCTTCCTATGTCCACTATTTTTAAAACCTTCACTAATGCTTTCAGATTCCTTACTCAAACATTTTTTTCTCTTTCTGGTCACCACTGATCTAGATAGTTACGGGTGTGGTGCACGTTTCTTTCTGTTAAGAACCCTGATTTTCACTTGCTATTTTTCAAGTACAAAGTTGGTGACCTGCTACCGTTGTTTACACTGGTAGCTTCCTTTGGAGGAAGGGACGTTTGTGTGTGTGTTTTGTTGTTTTTAAAAGTGCTATATTTATTTTGGGAGATGGCAAGAAAAGATTTAAATGGTCTTTTGTAATGTTAAACACTACAGTTTTTGTGTGACGTAAACTAACAACACTATTAATGTCCCAAATTATCCATTTAAATTTTAGTAAATGAAAAGAGAGATCTATTGTTTTTCAAGGGGTGGGCCTAGAGGGACAGATGAAGGATGGAGTCCCTGGGCCGGGTTTAGAAGCTGGGATGGGGGAAAGCTTGGCTGTAGGTATTCATGAAGTCTGAAAATACTTGAGTCAATAGCTGAAAAGCTTGATTGGCTGCTAATGCAAGGCTGAATGCAAATTCTGCTGGAGTGGTGCTTTACATAATTTGTTGGCTTCATTCTTAATTAGGCTAAACATTGACTTGCTTGTACGATTAATTCACAATAATAGTACAATTAATTACCAAGGCTGGGAGTAAGGGGCCTGAGCTGGTTGCTGAGAATGGTCTGGAGAGAAGAAAAGTTGGAAGTGAATGGCTGGGTCTGGTCGTGGGGGCTGACCCAGTGGGGTGCTGGAGGGAGGGAGGCAGGCTTGGTGAGAGAGAAAGGGAGGGAGGGAAGGGAAAGGGGAGTGGGTGGGGGAGGGTCGGGCAAGGGAGAAGGAGACTTACTTAGCCAGCCAGAGGCAGTATAGCAATAGGGCACAGTTGGCTGCTTTTAATAGTATTGGTTTCGCATTACTTGGTTTTGATAGTACAAAGGTAAAATAGCGCAGCACAGCCAAATTATCACGAGTTTACTGTAAGTGTTGTCTGAATTGATGAAGTTTTAAAACACTAATGAAAAACACAATCGATGTTGCATCCTTATTACTGTGTGTGAGTGCATTATTATCTGTCCAGAATCGACATTGTTTTGACACACTTAAGAGGTGTTCCATGATCCTTGTTTACAGTTGCTTATTTTGACTCTCTCATTAAATAGTTTATCAGCTTGTTACAGGGGAAAAATTCGAATGCGGCAATTGAAAGACCTGGACTTTAGCCCCATCTTAGCCGCTCACTGGCAAAAATAACTTGGAAAAGTTAGACCGTTTCTCATTTTTAAGACATAGGTTGCTGTTACAGGATTGTTACTGGGTTTACTATTATCAACCTCACCATTATTATTGTTAATCTTGGGGAAATGCATGCTTCCAAAGTGGAGAAACAAACTAAACATAATCTCGGTCACCATTGGCTTTGCTTTGTACGGAGGGCAATGTGTTGTCCTAGAAATAGCATGGACTTGTGTGCTGACACTCTTTTTTGCTATGTGACCCCAGGCAAACTTCACTATCGGAGCCACATTTCCACTGATGCAAAATGGGGATGTTAGTACTGCCTTAAGGTTGTTGTGACAATCAAAGAAGACAATGTGTGCAAAGAGATTGGTGTGCTGCCCACCATGTAATGAGCTCCTAATAAGTGTTAGTTGCTTTTATAATAATAGAAAATATATTTTAGTTTCTCAAGTACTTTAGCTCTCAGTAAGTATTAGTTATAATGATAACAGTAAGTACTTCGGCCATTATAACAAAATGATATAATACATGTCAATGATCTTACTACTTTATTGTCATTACAACTATGGTGATTATTATCAATATATGCAAACTAGCACTAGTAGGTCTTCAATAAATATTAATTTCCTATGCCATAATAGTACATAATACATAATCTTAAATATACTTGCATTATAGAGTCAGATTAGTATATGCAATACATAGCACTCAGTTCAAGTGCTATGAATGCATCTTTATGAATATACATAAACTGTTCCTTATTTTTCATCAATGAAAAGCAAATACACAGAGCTAATATAATATTTAGTCAGGATTCAGAAGAGGAAATCAAACATATATTAAGTTACTAAATGATTATTTGCTAAGTTTGTCTTTTTTGAAAAGGGAACATTTGGTGAAATTATTGATGATAACATGGGAATTAATGACGTGGCAGTCATGCATCTGTGCATGTGCGTGAATATCCATTATCCAGAGACTGTGTAATAATGAATATCTTTAATTTTCATCTCAGTCCCTTTTTCCCAGTGGTGAACATGTAGGAAATCATTACTTTCCAGGCATGAAAAGTTGATGTATATGATAGCCTGAGGCTTACGTTTTATCAGAAGTTATATAGTTTAATTTAATAAATGAATAAGAGGGACCCAGCACGAGCTGAGAAAGTGACATTTCGGTGACAAGTAACCCCCTTTGTCATCTATTAACCCCATAGTTATTCTTGAGGGAATCAGAGAACCAGTAAACAGAATTCTGTGAATAAAATGTTTCATCATTCCGATCGTTCCCTGTCAAGGTAACATCACTTGTAGCACTGTTGTGTTCACTACTCTGGCTGCGGAGTCAGGAATGTCTACAACTTCTACTCTTGCACCGGATCGGGAGGATAGTGCCTTTCTGTGGTAAAGATAAATGAGCCCCGCTTGTGTTTTCCTCGAGAGGAGAATCTCACTGGAACTGCTTAGCTTCTTTCTATTTCAGTTTCCTTTAGGCTACTGCCAGGGTACCTGACGCTCTACTTCTTTTTTTTTTTTCTTAGAGAAGCAAATGTGCGTAAAATACTTGAACCAGTTAGTTACAAAAGACATAGAAAAACATCATATTTAAGTAATGTATTAAATGGATACCCTTACCTAATTGAAAAAAAAAAACCTGCTTTACGTCCTTTACAATAAAAGGTTAGTAAAATATACACAAAATATGAAGACAGAAAAGGGGTATTAGATTTTGACTTGTATTTTGTAGACTACATAGTTTAATCCTCTCCCCCCAAAATGCATACTTTAAAAGATGAGGAGGATGGTTCCCAGGGATGTTACAAAGCATTAAGATGTTCAGCATTCTGTGTAATAATAGAGAAGAATATATACCACATGTGCAGTTTTTTAGGAAAAATGTTAATAGATTTCTTTGCTTCAAGATCATCCATATACTACCTAAATATGCACATTTAAACCAATTTTTTTTCTTAATGTTTTATTTATTTTTAAGACCGAGAGAGACAGAGCATGAGTGGGGATGGAGCAGAGAGGGAGAATCTGAAGCAGGTTCCAGGCTTTGAGCTGTCAGCACAGAGCCCGATGTAGGGCTCAAACTCACGAACTGTGAGATCATGACCTGAGCCAAAGTCAGATGCTCAACCGACTAAGCCACCCGGGCGCCCCTAAATATGCACATTTTTAATATAAAATGTATATTATATGTAATAGTATGTGTTATTCAATATACTGTTATACGTGTATATGTATATATAATATTTATTAGATAGTCAAATTTATTTATTAAACCATTTTACTTTTATTAGAGAATTTGATGTGCAAACTTAAAGCTAAGCATATAAAATAAATCATTGATCAGGGCACCTGGGTGGCTCAGTTGGTTAAGCGCCGGGCTTTTGATTTTGTCTCAGATCATGATCTCACAGTTCGTGAGATTGAGCCCCACATTGGGCTCTCTGCTGACGGTGCAGAGCCTGCTTGGGATTCTCTCTCTCTCCCCACCTCTCCCTCCCCCTCCACCTCCCCTGCCCCTCCCCCTGCTCGTGTGTGTGCATGCACTCTCTTTCTCTCAAATAAATAAACTTAAAAAAATGAATCATTGATGATAAAGTTATAAGTTACTACAGAGAGATAAGAGGCTGTAGCTTATACTGAACCTTACAGTGACATCTTAACTGAATATGTGGATCTACATAAAACTGATATGTGAACAGGATTACATAGGTCTTAAATGAGCAACAGATATAATATTTCTGTTAGGATCATGTTAAGTTAACACAGGGCTCAGCAGAAAGGACAGCTAAGCTACAGAACATCAGCTGCTTAAACAATTCACTTGTCTGGATAGGGTGGCCTTGATTATCACTTTACTACATCATCTAAGGTAAGTCAGTTTAGGGTAAGTTTCTAAAAATTCAATGACCTAAATTAAACTAGTAGAAAAGCTAGATTTGTGCACCTATTTGGGGAATTGCTTCTAGAGACTTTGTTACCTAGACTCATCAGGCTTTGGGAGGGTTTTTAATTAAAATTCACAATAGCCATTTTTCCTTATCTTTCGTAGGAGCAAGGTATCAGACACTGTTGATCTGTTTGAGATCAGCCTCATTGATTAAAAGAACATTTTTCGAGTACCTACTTTGGGCACTGATTACCAGTTACAGTTTAAAGACTGATCTCCTTGAGATCAAACAAGTATCCAGAGCTGGTTCCGCCTTGGAGGCAGGTCACAGGCACATTTTCATCATAGCCAGACAATGAATGATGATGAGTTACAAAGACAAGGTAGGAGTCTAGGGCAAGGAGATCCAAGTCAAGGTTGGCAACCAGAGGTTACCTATCATGGTTAGAGACTAAACTCATAGATTACTTAAGAATCAGCAACAAGGCAGAGCTAAAGTCAGGAGTTTTGGAGAATTTAATGAACACCGTGGATCTTCTTCCCCAGCCTCCTAAATTTTGCGTACAGTGTGAGGGAGTTTATGGGCTCCATGTTAAAAGCCCCTGAAGTTGGTATCTCAGAATTAGAACACTGAACAGGAGGCTCCAGTGATAAGATCTTAAAACTAAGATTCTACCAGTCAGGATAGGTTAGAGTCTGTGTCAGTAACAAATCCAAAATTTCAATGGCTTAAGGCAATGAAATTTGTTTTTTACTCACACTACATTTCATTGTGAGTCGATTGGAGGACTCTGCTTCATCATCCTCCCTCTGGGACCGTGGTTGAAATAGTAACTACATTGTAATGTTGAGAGTTGCTCCTGGAGTCTCAGGGAAATAATTCAACATTCTGATGGAATGTAACTTCTTCTCACAATTTTTTTTTTAACTGTGTAAAAAACATCTTTCTTTTTTTTTTTAACTAAAAAATTAAAAAAAAATTTTTTAATGTCTATTTACTTTTGAGAGAGACAGAGACAGACTGTGAGTGGGTTAGGGGCAGAGAGAGAAGGAGACACAGAATCCAAAGCAGGCTCCCGGCTCCGAGCTGTCAGCACAAAGCCTGACATGGGGCTCGAACTCATGAGCTGTGAGATCATGACCTGAGCCAAAGTCAGACGCTCAACCAACTGAGCCCCCCAGGCACCCCAAAAATTTTTTTTAATTTAAATTTTAGTTAACATACAGTGCAATATTGGTTTCAGGAGTAGAATTTAGTGATTTATCACTTACATACAACACCCAATGCTCATCACAACAAATGCCCTCCTTGGTACCCATCACCAATTTGGTCCATCTCCCACCCACCTCCCTCCTTCAACTCTGTTTGTTCTGTATCACTGAGAGTCTCTTGGGGTCTGTTTTCCTCTCTCCTCTTCCCCTTCCCCTCCCCCTGCTTCCCATATGTTCATCTGTTTTATTTCTTAAATTCCACATATGAGTGAAATCATATGGTATTTGTCTTTCTTTGATTGATTTATTTCACATAGCATAATAATACATTCTAGCTCCATCCATGTCATTGCAAATGGCAAGATTCCATTCTTTTTGATAGCTGATTAATATTCCAATATATATATATATATATATATATATATATATACATATATACATACATACACACACACACACACCCCACATCTTCTTTATTCATTCATTAGTTGATGGACATTTGGGCTCTCTCCATAGTTTGGCTATTGTTGATAATGCTGCTATAAATTTAAGGGTGCATGTACCCCTTCAAATCTGTGTTTGTATCCTTTGGGTAAATACCTAATAAGGCAGTTGCTGGATCATAGGGTAATTCTATTTTCCATTCTTTTGAGGAACCTCTTTACTATTCTCCAGAGTGGCTGCACCAATTTGCATTCCTATCAACAGTGCAAGAGGGTTCCCCTTTCTCTGCATTCTCTCCAACACCTATTGTTTCTTGTATTGTTAATTTTAGGCATTCTGACAGGTGTAAGGTGGTATCCGATTGTGGCTTTGATTTGTATTTCCCTGATGATGAGTGATGTTGAGTATCTTTTTATGTGTCTGTTAGCCATCTGGATGTCATCTTTGGAAAAGTGTCTATTCATGTCTTCTGCCCATTTCCTACCTGGGCTGTTTGTTTTTTGGGTGTTGAGTTTGTTAAGTTCTTTACAGATTTTGGATACTAACCCTTTATCAGATATGTGATTTACAATTACCTTCTCCCATTCCACAGTCTGCATTTTAGTTTTGTTGATTGTTTCCTTCACTGTGTGGAAGCTTTTGATTTTGATGAGGTCCCAATAGTTCATGTTTGCTTTTGTTTCCCTTGCCTTTGGTGACATATCTAGTAAGAAGTTGTTCTGGCCAAGGTCACAGAGGTTGCTGCCTGTGTTCTCCTCAAGGATTTTGATGGTTTCCTGTCTCACATTTAGGTCTTTCATCTATTTTGAATTTATTTTTGTGTATGTGTAAGAAAGTGGTCTAGTTTCATTCTGCATGTCACCGTCCAATTTTCCCAGCACTACTTGTTGAAGAGACTGTCTTTTTTCCATTGCTTTGTTAAAGACTAGTTGACACACAACTTTGATTAGCACTAATTACTTAGTCCCAGCCAAGCACAAGGAGACTGGAAACTGTATCCAGGAAGAATTAGGATATCAGGAAGCACATAATCGCTTCCTAGTTGAGGTAAGAGTGGCCGCATATGGTAGTCAGTAGCATTATTCCAGGTACATGGTATGATTGCAGTTCCAAGCCTCCTTCTGCACTTTCTAACAGTGTCTTTCTTCCTATAAAGGGGATATATATATAATGATTTTTTACAAAATCATTGTAACTATGATGTGACAGAAAAGGAATGAATGAATTTCACATCAAAATCTGATTGATGTGTATGCAGAATCTAATCTAGTTGTATGCAGTGTTAATATCATATGGCCAATCAGGTAATTAAAAGCACAGTAATTGATCAGAGAAATCTATTTGATAGCAGGAAGGAATGGTTTCAAGGTATTATTGATCGATTGATAGCATGCTCTGGTTCAGTTCTTGTGTACCTCTAGTATACATTTTGATTTGGTGAATATATTCATTGTGTTGGGTGTTTCTCATGCCATGTCTGTTCTGAACACTTTCAATGTCATCTATGATTATTAGAAATAAATGAGTTGAGTTAGTGGATTTAGGAGAAAAGACACTGGTCAGTGGGACCTTATGAAGATATGGGTAAATATATAATTTGTCAGAGAAATTATGAGATGTTTTGCCTTCTTATGTCTACAAAATTGGGATAAGTCAAGAACACAGCTGGAATTTGATCAATTAGAATAGAGAATCCAACTGAGGCTGAACTTATGCACTCCTCCTGGTTGCCCTGGCAACAGGGCCCCCTTTCCATGCTAGCGATATTATAGTGTGAGTGAAGAAATAATTGGAGGTACAGAAATATTTGTTCAAGTCAACTCCTCCTTCTGGGAAAGTTAAGGAGGAGTTTGCTAAAGGCAAAAGATGAGGTCATGAGAGGGGAAGAATTTGAATTAAAAAAGAAAAAAAAATAATTAAATTGAACCTGAGCCTGAAAGCTTCTGGGCATAGCACTGCTCATAGCAATGTTTCTTCCCGACTTTGGTTGAAGGCAGAGTAGATAGTAAATCACATGGTTGCATATCTACGTTATCTCTTCCATTGTAGCCCAGGAAAAGCACTGGACTGGGAAATTGTGACCTGTATAATTGGCTTGGATTGGAGCCATCTGCTTTGTGGATTGCTCTGTCTGTTCTTACAGCTAGCCAAGAAGTTCTCATTTGCCCAGAAGGGTTAAGAGGGAGTCAAAACAGCCTTGCCCATATTTTTCCTGTGAATTTAGCTTACTTTGTTTTTAATGTTGTCCTTAGGTGTATTTTATCCGTGCCACATATATCTTTCAAATTCTGCTCAATAGTCTGAGCCTTTTCTTCTTTTATTAAATATATGTCGACTGTGCACCACTGCTTGGAGAACAGAGAGATTGGGAAGAGTTAGCAATGAACATTTCCTGTTTCACTTCTGCCTTTTCTTTCGCTGAACTCTTCCCACTAGCAAAAGAAGAGGATACAAGGTGATCCCTTTATCCCATTCCCTGTAGCCAGAGTAGAAATAAGGAAGAAAACTACAAAGCATTACTTAAACTGTGGTGTCGGGGCACTCTGACACATATGGTTGCCCTACCTAAAATCAGTAGGAGAGAATAGAGAGAGACCTGGATAGAAAAAGGATCATCTGGGGATGTTCTAGAAAGAAGACTTGGCCTTGATGCACACTGAATATTCCTGGACAGTTGTAATTACTTTGTAGCCAAGTTCAGTTTCTAATAGGGACCATGAGATTGTTTCAAGATAAAGGATCTCATGGCCTCTTGTCCATGAATAACTTGTATCAGGTTAGAATATAGTAAGAATGAGTTCCTGGAAAGTTTTACAAATTCATGTTCATAGTAAAGCCTCAGGAAAGGCCTTATTATTGACCAAAGTGTGGTCAAGGTTAAGGACTGACTGACCAAGTGAATTCCATTTTCTGCTCGCATGACTATTGCTTAAGAAAATTTAAATACGTTCCATTTTGCTTAAGGCAAACCTATCAAGCTCCATTTTTTTTTCCAACTCAGATCCCGATTGAAGTAAAGGGGGACCCCTGTCATAGGAGAAAATGACAGTAACTGTATGCAGTGGGCAGCCTTTGAGGTGGTCCTGATGTTCCCTGCTTCTGATATTCAAGCCAGTGTAGGGTGAGTGTAGGTTGAACCAAGTGGCTAGCTTTTAATGAATAAAATATAGTAAGATGATGGGGTATTATTTCTAAGATTAGACTTCTGTCTTGTTTGCCTTGTTTTCTGTCTGTCTCCATCTCTGTCTCTGTCTGTCTGTCTGTCTCTCTCTTGGAACTCTTACTCTGGAGCAAAATTACCACACACAATTTCTGTAGTCTTATGGGAGGCCCGTGTGGCAAGGAGCTGTTTCCAAACATTCCTCAAGGACCTAAGACCCACCAGTAGTCATGTGAGTGTGTTTGTAAGCCATGCCTCCCCAAATCAAGCCTTGAGAAGACTGTTGCCTCTGCTGGTGTGGGAACTGTAGCCTGTGACCTGGCCTCTGAGCCAGAGGATGCTGTTCAACTGTGCTCAGATTGCTGACCCACAGAAATTGTGAGATAATAAATGCTTACTGTTACAAACCACTACATTTTGGGATAATTTATTCCTCAGCAGTGAATAGTTAATATACTGTACTTAAATAATGGGTTCTGTGTGATGAAAATGTTCAGAAAGAAAAAAAATACATAGACACAGACACACAACAGACACACAGACACACACACACACACACACACACACACACATCTAGAATTGCCACAAAACAAATTCCCTTTGTATGCTGTGTAGTTTTTCCTATACTCTTCTTCAGTCTCTGCACTAATTTTATTTTCTGCTCCATGCTTTTCTGGATATCTTCCTCCATGTTGATGGTGGGGAAACGTTAAAGCTGTCCCATAAAATATTAGCAAGTAATCAACAGAGAACCCAGTCTCAGGCTTAAAGACCATGCATTGCATTATACAATGTATATTTGGGAGAAGCACTATAGGTCTTTCTTAGGAAAACCAAAAGGAAAATTTTCCTGTGAGTTTTCATAAAGAGAACCCTCTAAAATGTAGAGAATGACATCCTCAAGAACATTCCTAACAAATCCTTACAGTAAATATAACAGTGAATTTTAAATGATTGTTTGTTTGTTTATTTATTTATTTATTTATTTATTTATTTATTTGGAGTGAGAGAGAGAAAGCAGGGGAGGGGTGGAGAGAGAGAGAGAGAGAGAGAGAGAGAGAGAGAGAGAGAATCCCAAGTAGGCTCTGTGCTGTCAGTGGAGAGCTTGACACAGAGCTCTATCCCACGAACTGTGAGATCATGACCTGAGCTGAGCCCCACAGGTGCCCAACAAAGAAGATTTTTTTAATGTTTTATTTATTTGAGAGAGAGAGAGACAGAGACAGAGACAGAGGAAGTGGCAGAGAGAGGAGAGGACAGAAGATCCAAAGTGGGCCCTGCACTGTCAGTGCAGAGTCTGATGCAGTGTTCAAACTCATGAACTATGAGATCCTGACCTGAGCCAAAGTCGGTCACTTAACTTACTGAGCCACCCAAGCGGCCCAATAATAATTTTTAATGAGCTGTTTCCTTCCAAGTCTGTCAATATGGTCTTTATTTCTAGTCTTAATGACTAATCTAATTGTAGGTATGGCACCCAGGTAAAACTTAACTAGCTTCCAAGGAGAATGTCTTCCATATTTGCCCTTTTCAACAACAGCAAGCTTGATACCACATCAGAGAGGTGTTAGTCAAATTTCTTCCGCAGATGGTGGGTTGTCTTTTAAGAATGGTTTAAAGTTCTACCTTGTGACCAAGGAAAGCATAGTTGGCAGGTAACTTCTTAAATTCTTTTCTAGGTATAGAATTCTATGATCTTTTTCCTCAAGCCTAATTTTAGTATTTGCTACAGAAAAGGTAACATATTTGGCTTGAAAAACCCGCTGAAGGAAGATTATGTTCAGGCAACTTCCCATACTATTCTGACTATAGGGGTAGCTAAAACGCTACAGGATTTTTCAGTTTCGTTCTTTAGCACAGTACAGATTCTTAGAGTCATCAGATTATAGGTGCCATATACCACTTCAATTTAGGAATAATGGTGTCATGCTCTTTTAGTTAGGCATGAGAAAGTACCTGTATTTAAAACTATTTCCAGACTTGGCAGTTTTTACTGCAGCCTGCACATGTGCAAATAATTCTTACTAAAATCACTTAACACTTCCTCATGAGCCATGTGTGACACACTGATTTATGAGTATATCCTTTTAGTAGGAAATGAGTTTGAATTTTACTTTAGGAAGTAAGAGTTATATTGCAAGCGGAAATATAAAAAGATAGATAAAAATCCTTTCAGCTAGTAATGTCACAACATCTCTAATCAAAGAAAGCACAACAGAGCCACAGGAATATCCTTTTACTTTGTAGAATGAAGCAAAAAAATTCCCTTTAATGTTTCAAAAAGAGGATAGAAGCAAAATATTCTTTGTGATAGACGTTTGTTAATGTGCAGTGCAGATTTATTATTATGTCTTCAAAAATTAATTTAAAATCACACCCCCCACCCTCATATAAAGTCCTTGGAGGCTTCCGGCATTCACCTTGTACTTGTTCCATTCTGTCTTCTAGTAACTTGGTGATTATCCCTTTCACTCACTAAGAGGCTTTAGCACCTATCTCCGTCTTGCTCTTTGCCACGAGTCTTGACATCATCCTGTGCAAGTCCCAAATCTACTTGGTCACCTGTGATCTCCTAGTCAAACCAACCAATGGATATCTCTCAGTCTTTATTTTGCTCTACCGGAGAGGGGGAGGGAGCTCTAGCACATGGCACTTACCACCTTTCCTGCCATCTTGAAATGCTCTACCTTCTTGGTTTTTGATGTCATACCTTTCCCTCCTTTCTTTATTCTCTCCTCTCATGGTACTGCTCTTATAGTGTTCTTTAGGCTCCCATCACTCAGGGTTGTAGTCTGATTTTCTTATTCTATTCAGGCTCCTTGAATGAGATCGACCCTTTTGGCTTAATTGACTATTTTTATATGTGTGATTCTAAAATACTTATATTTATCCCTAATTTTAGTTCTGAGTTTCATATCATACTGACTAATATCTATTTGAGTATATCAACAATATTCAAGCTAAATAAATCCACAGTTGAACTCATTTCACACCCCAGACCCCACCCCTGCCGGCTTCCTCTGTTCCCTACCAGTGAATGGCTCGTTAGCTAACCAGTTGCTAAGGCCAAACACTTAGATATTGTTCATTCTTTCTTGTGGTCCCTTATCTCAGACGTGCGGTAAATCACAGAGACTCTTTGATTCTACCTGTTAAGTGTTTCTCAAATCCATCTACGTAGACTTATCCTTACTGCTACTCTCCTAGTTTCTTCCTTGGATTTCTGCAGCGGCTACCCCCCCTCATTCATTTTCCATACTGCGGTGATTCCTCTAAAACCTGGATATTCCTGCTTACAACTCTGCAGTGGATTTTCATTGTCTTCATAATAAAGTCCAAGTTTATAAGGCTCTAAATAATGTGGCCCCAGCTCACCTCTTTATTCTGCCCTTTTGTTCCTTTTGCCAAAACACTAAGTTCGTCCAAAGTGAACTTCTTTTACTTCTGTGAATAAAATTTGTGCTTTCTCACTCCTGGGTCTTCAAATAAGTCCCTCCACCCACCACCCCCTTTCCCATTGCTTATTCTCTGGCTAGCTCATATTTATTCAGGTGTCTCCTTAGATGGCTACTTAAAGGTCAGGAAAAGTGTTCCTTCTATATGTTCTCATAATATCATGCATCATCCACATCATAACATTCACCACACTGTGTTTTAATTGCCTTTTTACCCATATATATTTCCTATCAAATTGTGTTTTGAGGGCAGTGTTACCTACCAATGCTTGACAATATTTTGATTCTCCTCTTCTTCTCAAATACAGAGATTTTATTTCTGTATCTCTGAGCCCTCTTACAGTTAGAGCATGTGACTGTAACCAGAAGTGATGTGTGCCATCATTGGCCCAGGCCCTTTCCCTGATGTATGGTTCTTCATGCTTTGTTCTTCTAACGTGGCCTCTAAGACCACATGATCCAGATGGTTCAGCTACCAGGTGAAGAGCCTGTGTCAGCCCAGGTCCCTGAGCGAGCAGAGGCCCATGCATGGCACAGGTAGCATGAGTGAGAAACAAACGTGTGTTGTGTAAAGGCACAGAGATTTTTGGTGGTTTATTATCACAGCATTATGTAGCCTGATCTGTCCAATGCAGGCAGGGCTTGTGTCTCCGTCCTTTGCTGTGGTATTAACTGCACAGCGCAGTGCCCACCTGGCACATATTAAGTACTCAGTAAATATTTGTTGATTGAGGGGACTTACTGAGTTTTCCTTTCAAAAGATGCATTAATTAGCAACATATAAAAGTGACATTTAAAAAAGTTTTTTTCTTAATATTTATTTATTTTTGACAGAGCGGCAGAGTGTGAGCAGGGGATGGACACAGAGAGAGGGAGACACAGAACCCAGAGCAGGCTCAAGGCTCTGAGCTGTGAGCACAGAGCCTGATGCGGGGCTCAAACTCATGACCGGTAAGATCATGACCTGAGCCGAAGTTGGACGCTTAACTGACTGAGTCCCCCAGGCGCCCTAAAAGTGACATTTTAAATGATACTCCAGTGACCTGAAAGTGTTAACGTAATTCTTAATTGTCTAAGTTGCTTCCAGAGAATGCATGACTACCACATATAGGAAAATCTTACAAATACTTCAGTATATTACCCAACTAAAAGTAACACTACTGACCCCACACATTAGTTAGATATGTATTTCGAGTACTTTTTCTAGGAGTGATGTATCTACAGGGCTACTGTTTTACTACTGATGTTTTATTTATTTGTTCTTTAGCTCCAGTCAGCCTTTCAGAACTTTTCAGCTCACTCATCATATTTTGTCAGCCTTTCTCCATGACAGGGTGTTTACAGGTAGGATGAAAATCTAAAGCTACTTTACAACCGGAAGTTGTTACTCTGAGTTAAATGATGGATGCATGCTCTTTTTACGACATTGAGGTACTTTTTATGTCACATCAATACCTTAATATCTACCATCTGAATATGCCAGTTGCAGACTTGGCTGGGCTGATATCTGATAGTGGAAGAGTGCTTCTTTCTTGTTCTCTTGGAAGAACAGGATTTCCATTCTTATTTCTTGTGGTCTTAATCTATATAGATAAGCAAAATTGATAATCTATCCTTTTACCTTACCTTACCTTGTTTTTTTAAAATTTTTTTTAACGTTTTTTTATTTTTGAGACAGAGAGAGACAGAGCATGAATGGGGGAGGGTCAGAGAGAAGGAGACACAGAATCGGAAATAGGCTCCAGGCTCCGAGCTGTCAGCACAGAGCCTGACACGGGGCTCGAAATCACAGACTGCAAGATCATGACCTGAGCTGAAGTCGGCCGCTTAACTGACTGAGCCACCCAGGTGCCCCAATTACCTTGTTGTAGATGTACATTTTTGTTGTCTTTTATTCCAGTTATTATGTGTTTGATATAACCTCCTCAACTTTGCTCCAACGTGGAAATAGATTTCTTTTGTACTAAATACCATAAAGTAGACAATTACATCTTCTGTCTTTATATCCTTGTCCCAGCTTTATTGAGTTATAATTGACAAAAATTGTATATATAATTAGGTTTACAGTGTGATGAATTGATACATATAAACATTGTAAGATGGTTATCATAATCAAGCTAATTAACATATCTATTATCTCACATAGTTACCTTTTTTGCACATGTGTGTATATGTGTGTGCGGTGAGAACATTTAAGATCTACTCTCTTAACCCATTTCAAGTATACAGTACTCCTTGTGGTTAACTGTAATCACATTGATGTAGTTTAGATGTCTGGACCATATTCCTCTTGCATACCTAAAACTTTATACTCTTTGATAGACATCTCACCACTTCTCCTTCCTCCAACCCCTGACAACCACTGTTCTACTCTGCTTCTAGTAGTTCAACTGTTTAGATTCCGCATGTAAGTAAGATCATGCAGTATTTGTCTTACTGCGCCTGGCTTATTTCTCTTAGCATTACATCCTCAAAATTAATACATGTGACAAGATTTTCTTCTTTTTAAAGGCCAAATAATATTCTGTTATGTACATACACACACATCATATTTTTTTTATCCATTCATCCTTTGATAGACGCTTAGTTTGTTTCCATTTATCTTGGCTACTGTGAATAATGCTACGGTGAACGTGAGCATACAGGTATCTCTTTGAGACAATGATTTCCTCCTCTTTGGGTATATACCTAGATACAGGATTACTGGATCATGTGGTAGTTCTATTTTTAATCTTTTGAGGGGCCGCCATACTGTTTTCCATGATGGCTGTACCAATTTACATTCTCACTAATAGTGTACAAGGGTTCCCTTTTCTCCACGTCCTTGCCAGTACGTGTGTTTTTGGTGACAGCTATTCTAACAGGTGTGGAATGATATCTCATTGTGGTTTTGAATTACATTCCTCTGATGATAAGTGATGTTGAGCATTTTTTAATATATTTGTTGACAACTTGTATATCTTCTTTTGAGATTTGTATCTTAAGAATATCGACATGTCTGTTAATACTATGTTATGCTAACGAATAGCTTTTTGAGGTTTAGTTTTATTTATGAAAATTTAGGTGGCAGTCCAAAGCTCAGGAAGGTCAAGGATGTATTAAGAACCAGGACAGGGACGCCTGGGTGGCTCAGTTGGTTAAACATCTAACTTTTGACTGTGGCTCAGGTCATGATCTCACGGTTTGTAAGTCTGAGTCCTGTATTGGGCTCTGTGCTGATAGCATGGAGCCTGCTTGGGCTTCTTTGTTTCTCTTCCTCTCTCTCTGCCACTCTCCTGCTTATGCATACTCTCTCTATCAAAATAAATAAATAAACTTAAAAAAGGAAAAAAGGAGGACTATGCATACAACTCATCAAAATCAAAATGCCATTCAGCATTTGCCCTCAAATACTGGACAGCAAATGAATTTGTTGCCACCTCACAAAAGCCCTGCCTTGAACTGCCACTTGTTTGCCTTGTAACTCATCTTTCCTGTGACCTAGTTCTTAGCCTGGTTTTTGTCTTTAAGTTGTCACTATAAAATCTCTAACTGGGCTATGTCCATGGTTGCATTGTTCCTTTTAGTAGTCTCAAAATTGTATCTTTATTTTTTACTGTATCAGAGAATATGGCCAGGAAGACAAATTGTATTTGCTAGGGGAAAAATGAAATTAGTTCTATATGTCCTTGACTATATATATTTGTGGTTGTTTTGGGGTCAGGCAACTCTGCTTCAGGTCCTGTCTCTGCCACTTTTCTAACTCTCTTGTCTTAGGCTATAAGAATTATAGATAATATTTATCAAGATCCTCCTATTTGCCTAGTACTGTATTACATGATTTATGTATGTCATTTTATTTATTTCTCATAAAAATCTTAGGAGGAGAGACCGCTGACAGTGGTTAAGTAGTTTGCCGATGGTCCAGTAGCTGATAGATTAGGCATGGCCAGAATTTAGATGCAGGCTTTCTGACTCAAGAGAACCTGCACTTTTAGCCACACTGAGTTTTTCTAGGTATAAAGTAAAAATGATAATACCTATTTTATGGAACTAGCTTGGTGATTAAATAATATAGTGTATAAAAAGTGCATTCTTTTTTTAAATTTAAGTTTTATTTTTTTAACTCATTTTATTTTATTTTAGACAGAGAGAGAGAGAGAGCATAAGCAGAGGAGAGAGAGAGAGAGAGAGAGAGAGAGAGAGAGAGAGAGAGAGAATCTTATGCTCAGTGTGGAACCTGACGTGGGGTGTGATCCCAAACCCTGGGATGAGGATCAGGATATGAGCTGAAATCGAGAGTCAGATGCTCAACCAACTGAGCCACCCAGGTGCCCCTCTTTTTTTTTTTTTAATCAACCTTTATACACCAAATGTTAGCAGACTCTCAGGGTACGTTGCATTCTCCATTAAACACGGGTGACTTTCGCTAGAAACCCAGTGCCTTTGGGATAGTGATTCATTATTTTATACTGAAGAAAAGCAGAAAGTTTTATGGTTTTAGCATAGCATGAAGAAGCACATGTTAAAAAGAACAATAGCCAGATGACCCTCAGCAGTCTCTAATGGTGTGGTACCGGGCTCTGGGTCAGCCCCTGGCCTATCAGCCCATCAGTAATTTGAGTGATGGTAAAGAAACTGAGGAAATTAGCTAAAGGAATCGGCATTAAGAAGCAGCTCCATACACTTAGTGATGGATCTAAAATAACAAAAGTAAAGTTAGAGACAACTCTAAACCTTACGCTTGGATTTTACCAGAAAAATTCAGGTTGTATTCTTACTAGAAGTTTGTTTAGTACGCCTCTTACAGTTTTAGCTGACTGGAGGCTCAAGTGGGAATCACTCGTGTGTCATGAGCGTTAAAAGAGCTTATGCCATTATAGGAAGCATTGTTTTCCAAAATGAGGCAATGAACAGTACTACTCTGTAATATCAAACCAGGTCTAGTACATTTCAGTCATGTCCCAGTCCATATGCCGAAAGGTTCATCGGCCGTCTGTTTGCGTGTGGAGGCCAGACCACACTAATAAAGGGTTTTCTGACTCTTTTATTGGAGGAACTGTTAAATCTGGGTTTTCGCCTGGGGAATGTTACCACTATCTTCAAATACTTGAGGAGCTGTCGTGTACAATTGGGAGTAGCCTTAATCTGTGTAGTGCCAGAGGACAGAAAAGCGGAAAGATGAATGGATCACGGTTATAGAGAATCAGTTTGGGCTTAATATAAGCAAGAGCTTTTTAGCTATTGAAGCCATCTGAAATTAAAGTAACTGTTCTGTCAGTATTGCAGTGAGTCCCTTCCCTGCCAGTAGAAGTGTTAAAGCAGCTACTGGAAAAAATCCTTGTTAGGGGAGAGTATGGGAAAGACTTCTGCTTTGGGTGACTGGTTAAACCTGACGGCTTCTAATGTCTCTTCTGAGTCCAGAATTCTTTAATATTATGAAAAAAAGACATAAATGTTTGTTTTTATTTTAATTTTTTTCCTTAATGTTTATTTATTTTTGACACAGAGAGAGAGAGAGAGACAGAGCATGAGCAGGGGAGGGGCAGAGAGAGAGAGAGAGAGAGAGAGAGAGAGGGAGACACAGAATCCGAAGCAGGCTCCAGGCTCTGAGCTGTCAGCACAGAGCCCGATGCGGGGCTCGAACTGATGGACCGCGAGATCATGACCTGAGCCGAAGTCAGATGCTCAACCGACTGAGCCACCCAGGTGCCCCAAAGACATAAATGTTTGTAATGAAGCAAAATATTGCCTTATAAAATGAAATCTAAATGAAGAGAAAAATGGGTTCTAGCAGAGACCTTACCTTTTCAAGAAATAGTCACTTTTTTATTGTATATGTAAATAAAATATTCTTTTCATCTATAAATAGGAAGGTGACTTTATTATTTTAGGACAACACAGCAGATGTCAGGAAAACTGGATGTTTGGGCCAGCCTACATGGTTTCCTTTGGGAATATGATAGTGGAAGTCAGGTTATTGGAGGAGTCCAGGGTGAGTGTGAACCTCATTCTCACTCCCAGGGAAATGTTCAGTCACATCAGGTTCTAATGTTTCCTTCCGCACAGAAGGGAGGTGTCCAACCAAGAACCCACCCTCTTGTTTTCTAGTCATTTCCCTTCTTATTAAACACGTTAAAAAAATCCCTTGGATCAAGTTATAGTTTAATACAGTAGTCTTGTAGTTAGTTACTTTAAGATGATTTTATTTTTGCTTAGACCCTATATGTGTATTTTGTTGTCCAAATTTCTCATGTAGTACCTTGTGGCCCATATTTTAAACATTACCTCTTTTGATCATGTTTCTATAAATTGAGGCATCCAGGAAGGTCAGTGATAGTCTTTCTAAATTGAAAGTGAACTTATTAGGACTTCATTTTTGTGTTATCATAATTACTTTATCTACTTCCCTAAATATGTTTGACAAGTTTCTGAGATGACATCTTAATATTTTCCCTTTGCTTATACTGGGGAAAGGTCTCCGTTTCCTTTTAAAAATCATTTGCCTCTTTTTTTCAAGAAAAATCATACCCCAAATTGCTCAGTCACAATCTTGCTGGGGAGTAACCTGAGAATAAAAGATTCCTGCTTTTACTTCTTTGGTAATATTGTCAGAAAAGAGAGAGTATTTATGTATTATATACATATTATGTTTATTTAATATACAGTATAACATGAACATGTATTATATATTTATATGTGATATATACGTATATATTATATATTCATATATATGTATATATATGTGTATATGTGTGTGTGTATATGTATATATGTGTGTGTGTATATATGTGTGTATATATGTGTGTATATATGTGTGTGTGTGTGTGTGTGTGTGTGTGTGACACACACACACACGATGTTAATAACTCAGCCATCAAGGACTTGAGCTACATGCATTTCCTGGAGAAAGTCCTTTGACCCCTATTTTCTCCAGGTTGAGGATTTCCTTAGTCTGCATCTTCTCAAACAGATTAACCAGTTGTATTAATTTTTTCCTACATAATTGAAAAAATCACCCCCAGATTTAGTGACTTAAAGCCAGCATATTCAGTGGCTTAAAAAATGATATAAAACAGCCCTTTATTTGCTCATGTATCTGTGGCTCAGCAATTCAGGCTGGCTTGGCTGGGTACTCTTTTGCACATCTCTGTGGCTGTCATCTGACATGCTTTAGGATGGCCTTTACTCACATGTTTGTCTGTTGGTTCCTGCTGTCAGCTGGACCACAAGTGCCTGGCAGCCTTGTGTAGGTTTGTTGACATGGTGGCAGCGTTCCAAAAGTCACAAGAGGGAGTTCCCAGCAGCAGGAAGGTAAGCCCAATGCACAAGCAGTTTTTAAGCCTCTGCTCATGTCACGTTTGTTTGTATCCCATTGGGCAAAGCGTGTCATATGTTGGTGAAGAGGACTACCATACAGACCATAGATACAGGCAGGTGTGATAAATTAAGAGTCATTACTATGGCCATCTATCATACGTGTGTGTATGTTGCCTTTTTTTTTTTTGGATATATTTAATTTTGGTTTTGGTCAACATAATATAAACATAGACTCTAAATAAAGGAAAAAGAGTGGTGTGGACAGGAAGGAATTACATACATTGAGAGCTCAAGGTGCCAAGAACTTTGCAAATGTCATCTCATTTAACTTGGTGAACTTGGAGTGAAAAACCTGAGATGCGAAGAGGGTAAATAACTGGTCCAGGGTTACAGTTAGCAGGTCACATTCCAGGCTCATAGTGGTCTCAAAAGCATTACACAAAAAAAGAATAGAGTAGAAAATATCAGTAATGGTACATACATATTGGGGGTAGGTACTGTTTCATAAACTGTATTTATTTTTATGTGTTGGCTCACAGTTCATAAATAAGATTCTTGCAATGGATGGTTTTGTTTTGTTTTGTTTTTTAAAGCTTGCAAGTGACTTCATTGCCCAGATGGCCTCCCACAAGCATGTGAAACCAGAATGCTTATAACCAGTGGGTATTGAAAATATACCACTCTTTTCCCACTTCTGATTTATCTGAAAGGTGTACTTTCACTACTGTATTACATTGACATAGTGTTTTAATCAGGTGCTGAGCACCTGACCTTTTCCACTGCAGTTAATCTCTTTTTATCAGCATCTACTAACATTTCTTTGGGATGTAAAGAAAATCATGACCTTAGGAAAGATTTGATATTCTGGGGTGGAAGAGATTAGAACATAAATTTCCCTTATTGATAGACCCTTTTAAAAACTAATAAAGAGCAAAAGAGGCACTGGAACAGTTTGGATGCGATGCCATGGGCTTGAGTGGAAACATTTGTTACTCAGATTTTGTGTGTGAAAAAGGTAAGGGGAAAGCCTTGTGGCCACAATCTATTACTATTTCTTACTTAACCTCATTTTTATTCAGTCATGCAAAATGGAACGTTCGTTTTAAAATCAGCGCACATACTGAAATGTGTTCTTTTGTTTGCAAAGTGGAACCTTTCCATGAAATGTTGGAAGAGAAAGAGACTTTTAAGGAAGTATCTACAAAGTAGGAGCCTTTCCAATCGAAGTTTCTTTGAACTGAAACAGGTTCTTACCCGATGGCTTTATGTGAAGCTTCTCCCTTTGAGATTATTTTTTTTTTCATACCTACCCAACATGAATAAAGATTGCAAATTAATAAACTGGGAATCATTTGATAGAAAACAATAGGAAGAAAATGTCCATAAATTCTTACAAATCTCAGCATGTAAAGAATTCACACAGTAACTTGAATTTCTCAAGAGTGCTTTATAGATTGATTAGAGAATTTTTAAAGCACTCATCTTTTGTGCTCACCAAGTAAAGCGTGAGCTGGGAAGTTATTTTAAAGTCATTTTACTGCTAGGAAAACAGCAGGATTCTGCCAGAGCCCAAATGCTAGTAAAGTTGCAGTGAAACATTTGAAATTGTGAGGTCAAAGCCTTACATTTATATATTATATGAAAATAATTTTTGGACAAAGAAAAGGTGATATGATTTTTCTAAAATACGGCATTTTCCAAAGAAACACTGAAAAGCAAAATGGCCAAGTTATTTGTCATGATATTTTTTTTTAAATTTTTTTCAACGTTTTTATTTATTTTTGGGACAGAGAGAGACAGAGCATGAACGGGGGAGGGGCAGAGAGAGAGGGAGACACAGAATCGGAAACAGGCTCCAGGCTCCGAGCCATCAGCCCAGAGCCTGACGCGGGGCTCGAACTCACGGACCGCGAGATCGTGACCTGGCTGAAGTCGGACGCTTAACCGACTGCACCACCCAGGCGCCCCTGTCATGATATATTTTAATAATTTCCCCAAACATAAGAACTTATAAAGAAGACCATAACTTTTTAGATGCTATGCATGATAGTTTTTCATTTTAAAAGTGCTTGGGAAAGGTAATTGTGGTATGATTGTGTTTTACTGATTTTATTTTCAAATATTGTTTTGTATATGGAGTATTATTTTGGAAGGAAAGCTGTAGCAACAGCAATCAGTTTATAATTAGTGCCAGATACATTTAAAAAAATCAAGATGTTAGTAAACAAACGATAGAAACTGAAAATGAAGTCAATTAAAAGAAGGGAATTTCCAAAACAAATCTACATGAACTGAGTCTGAAATCCCAACAAGCTTCCTTGTGTGGCTCATTGGCCACACTCTTACTGCTGGCATGAGAGGAGCCCACTGGAAGAACACCCCATCTGAGAGAGCCCAGCACAGATACCTCAAACTCAAAGTTCTGTGCCCTGTCGGTTCAAGAGTGTTTCGTCAACAAAATGTTATAACTCTGTTACACCTGAATTCCACGTCACTGACCCACTTCTTGTTTTAAATTTGTCATTTTGGAGTCACGAATTTTATTGGGAAAGAATAAGAGGCTTTGAATAATTATTTATTTTAATGAGATCTGAAGTATAATACACCAAGAAAGATGACATTTGATTAAAATGGGGAGAATGACTATAAAGTTATTTTTTTAACTTTTTTAAATAACTTCATGTATATAATATATATTATACATGTTAATTATATACACTATTTAAATTTTACTTTGTTTAATGTTAATTGCTAATGTTAAAATGTTAGATGTTAAAAGCAATATTGGTTCACCATAGAAGTTTTTGAATTTTTTTTTTTTCAACGTTTATTTATTTTTGGGACAGAGAGAGACAGAGCATGAACGGGGGAGGGGCAGAGAGAGAGGGAGACACAGAATCGGAAACAGGCTCCAGGCTCCGAGCCATCAGCCCAGAGCCCGACGCGGGGCTCGAACCCACGGACCACGAGATCGTGACCTGGCTGAAGTCGGACGCTTAACCGATTGCGCCACCCAGGCGCCCCAAATTTTTGAAATACAAAAATGTATAAAGAATAAATAAAAATTTTCTATAATTAATACTCAGATATAATTGTGATGAACATTTTTGGCATAAATATGTTGAAGATTTTTTTCTCTTTATTTACGTCTTTTTTTTGAATGATAATGGAGCTGGATATACAACTAAAACTGACTACTTTTTTCCTTTGGCACTTTGAAGATATTATTCTGTTGTCCTATTGTATCTATTACTACGGATGTCTTCATAATTTTATGATTTTTATTCTTTTCTAGACAGTGATGTTTTCCCCTTCATTACTGTTTTTAAGATCTCTTTGTGTGTGCAGTTCTGCATTTCACTACAATATGCCTAAATGTGGATTTTTTTTTTTCATTTATCTGGCTTAGAATAGTTTGGGATTCCCAATTCTAAAAGTAACGTATTTTGTGAATTTTGGAAAATTCTCAACCATTATTCCTTTAGATATTGCCTTTTCCTTATTTCCGTAATATCATTTCTGGAAATTCAGTAAGACATAAATTGTACCAATTCATCTTATTCTCCCTCCCTCTTAACTTCTCATTCTACATCTTTCTGTCTCTCTGTGCCATATTACATATTATCCACAGATGTTTCCCAGGTCACTAATTCTGTGTCAAAACTCTCAACTGAACTTGTGTTGTTTAACCTATCAATTGGATTTTAACTTTCAGATTGTATTCTTCGTTTCCTTAAGTTTTGTTTTATTTTATTTTGTTTTCACATCAGCCTTTTTCGTCCTTCCCTACTGTTATGGCTTACTTATGGTTCCCTCTAAATTCATATGTTTAAGTCCTAACCCCCAGTACCTCAGAATGTGACTATATGTGGGGACTGGGCTTTTATTTTTTATTTTTATTTTTATTAAAGTTTATTTCATTTATTTTGAGAGAGAGAGGGAGACAGAGAGAGAGGGAGAGAGAGAATCCCTGACGTGGGGCTCAGGGGACTTGAACCGTGAAATCATGACCTGAGCCAAAACCAGGGGTCGGATGTTTAACTGACTAAGCCACCCAAGCACCCCAGGGCTTGGCTTTTAAAGAGATAATTAAGGTAAAATTAGGTCATATGACTGGGTCCTAATTCACTATGACTGGTGTCTTTATAAGAGGAAATTAAGACAACAGGTGTGGCCACAGAGAGTTGACCCTCTGAACACACTGCAAGAAGATGGCCACCTGCAGTCAAGGAGAGAGGTCTTAGAAGAAACCAGACCTTGGACCTTGAGCCTCCAGAACTGCTAAAAGATAAATGTGATTTAAGCCATTCATTCTGTGATGTTTGTTTTAGCAGCCCTAGAAAACTAATATACGTACTAGGATAATTTGAGTGTGGTTTCTATTTATTTTTAAATCTCTTTTATTATTTTGAATATATTTTGATCTGTTTTCTAGTTCTTCATTTCCGTTGTCTTGTGCACCTGGCATTTGCATTGCCTTGTGTAGCCTGTACATTTTATTGTGAACTGATCTCTCAATGAGACTTTTAGTTAGTGTCTTTCTTCCCCCTTAAAGTGTTTCTATTTTTGTTTTTAAGATTCTAAATAGAAGATTTAAAAAGAGCATTTTTAAAAAATTTTTATTTATATTTGAGAGAGAGAGAGAGAGAGAGAGAGAGCAAGCAGGGGAGGGGGAGAGAGAGAGAGAGAGAGAGAGAGAGAGAGAGAGAGAGAGAGAGAGAGACTCAGAATCCGAAGCAGGCTCCAGACTCCGAGCTGTCCGCACAGAGCCCGATGTGGGACTTGAACCCACAAGCTGCAAGATCATGACCTGAGCTGAAGTTGGATGCTCAACAAACTGAGCCCCAGGTGCCCCTAAAAGAACATTTTTAGTAACAATGCCTATATTTGAGTGGTTTTATCTAGAAGACTCAGTGGCTAAATATCCTTTTTTTAAAAGAAAATACTTCATTGTGTTAAGAACATTTGACATGAAATTTAATCTCATAATTTTTTTTAAGTCTGAAATACATTGTTGTTGACTGCAGATACAGTGTCGTACAACAGATTTCTAGAATTTATTTGTTCTGCTTAACTGAAACTTTATGCTCTTTGATTAGTAATTGCCCATAGCCCCTGGAAGCCACCTTTCTACTCTTTGATTCTGTGAATTTGACTGTTTTAAATACCTCGTATAAGTGGAATCATACAGTATTTGTCTTTCTGTGCCTGACTTATTTTACTTAGCATAATCCTTAAAGTTCATTTATATTGTCACATATCACAGAATCGCCTTCTTTTTAAAGGCTGAATAGTGTTTCATTGCATGTATATACCACATTTCTTTATCTGTTCATCCATTGATGGACATTTAGGATGTTTCTACATCTTGATACTTGTGAATAGTGCTGCAATGTGTATAAAGTGATAGTATCTTTTCAGGATACTCATTTCAATTCTTTTGGATAGATACCTAGAAGTGAGATTGCTGGATCATATGGTAGTTCTATCTTTAACTTTATTTTTAAGTTTATTTATTTATTTTTGTGAGAAAGTGAGAGAGAGAAAGTACACATGTGAGTAAGGGGGGAGGAGTGGAGAGAGAGAATTTCAAGCAGGCTCTGGATGCTGGCAGTGCAAAGCCTGATGTGGGGCTTGAACCCACAAACCATGAGATCATGACCTGAGCTGAAATCAAGAGTCAGAGGCTTAACTGACTGAGCCACCCAGGTGCCCCTGGTAGTTCTATTTTGAATTTTTTGGAGGAACTTCCATGATGTTTTCTGTAGTGGCTGCACCATCTTGCATGCTCACCAACAATGTGCAAGGGTTCCAATTTCTGCACATCTTTTCCCACACCTGTTTTTGCTGTTGTTTGTTTGTTTTGTTGTTTTTTGCCATCCTGACACATGACCTCTCATTGTGGTTTTGATTTTAATTTCCTTGATAATTAGTGATGTTGATCATTTCTTCATATATCTGTTGGCCATTTTATGTCCTTTTTAAAGAAATGTCTGTTCAAGTCCTTTGCCCATTTTTTAAAACCTGAGCTATTAGTTACTTCACTCTTGAGTTATAGGAGTTCCTTATATTTTTTGAAGATTAACCATTTAGCACATATATGGTTTGCAGATATTTTCTCCTACTCCGCCCTCTGCCTGTTCAGTCTACCGATTGTTTCCTTTGCTGTGCAGAAGCTTTTTAGTTTGATGTAGTCCCATGTGTTTTTTTTTTCGTTACCTATACGTTTGCTATCATGTTCATGAAATCATTGCCAAGACCAATCTAATGATGATTTTTCCTATGTTTTCATCTAGGAGTTTTACAATTTCAGGTATAATGTTTAAGTTTAATCCATTTGAGTTGATTTTAATGTGAGGTGTAAGATATTGTTCCAATTTCGTTCTTTTGTATGTGGATATCTAGCTTCCCCAGCACCATTAATTGAAGAGACTATCCTTTCCTCATTGTGTCATCTTAGCATCCTGTCAGAGATCATTTGACCAAATGTGCATGGATTTACTTCTACGGTCTCTATTCTGTTTTGTTGTTCTATGTCTGTCTTTACACTGGTACCATACTGTTTTGATCACTGTAGCTTTGTAATGGATTTTGAAATTGGGAAGTTTGATGCCTCCAGCTTTACTTTTTCCCTTAAGATTGATTTGGCTATTTGTGGTCTTTGTGGTCTCTTATGAATTGTAGAATTCTTTTCTATTTTTGTAAAAAATACCATTGGGAGTTTGATAGGAGTTCGTTAAATCTGTATCTTATTTTTGGTAGTATGAACATTTTAACAGTACTAAGTCTTCCAATCCATGAACAAGGGATATTTTTCCATTTGTTTGTATCTTGTTTAATTTCTTTGATCAGTATTTTGTGGTTTTCAGTATACAAGTCTTTCAGTACCTTAGTTAAGTTTATTCTTAAGTATTTTATTCCTCTTGATGCTATCGTAAATGAGATTGTTTTCCTAATTCCCTTTTCAGATAATTCATTGTCAATATATAAAAATGTAATGATTTTTGTATGTTGATATTGCATCCTGTTATTTTACTGAATTCACTTATTCTAACAGTATTTTTAATGAGGTTGTTAGGGTTTTCTACATGGAAGATTGTGTCATCTGCAAATAGGAACAGTTTTACCTCTTTTATATTTAAGATGCATTTATTTCTTTTTGTGCATAGTTGCTCTGTTGAGGACTTCCAGTACTAGGTGGAATAGAAGTGGTGAGAGTGGGCATTTTTGCCTTTTTCCTAATGTTCAAGGAAAAGCTTTTGAGTATGATGTTATTTATGGGCTTTTCATATATAAACTTTGTTATATTCAGTTAATTTCTTCTACTCCTAGTTTGTTCAGAGTTTTTGTCATGAGAGGGTGTTGAGTTTTGTCAAATGCTCTTTTTGGGGGGCATCTATTGAGATAATCATGTGATTTTTATCCCTTATTGTGTTAGTGTGGTGTATGCCATTCTTGGTTGACAGGGTTTTTTTTGTTGTGTGTTTCTTTTAGCACTTTGAATATTATTGCCCCACTACCTTCTGTCTTTCAGGGTTTCTATAGAAGAATTCACTGATAGTGTTATGGTGGTTCTTTTGTATGTGACAAGTCACTTTCCTTTTACTCCTGCTTTCAAAATTCTCTCTTTGTGTTTGCCTTTTGACAATTTGATTATAATATGTCTTGGTGCGAATTTATTTGGGTTTATCTTTTTTGGATTACATTTAACTTCCTTGGATCTGTATGTCTCTTTCCTTCCCTAGCTAGACTTGGGATGTTTTCAGTAATTATTTTGAATAAGCTTTCTTGTCCTTTCTCTTTCTTCACTTTCGGGGACTCCATAATGTGTTAAACAGTCCTCTTGTAGATATCCTATGTGTCCCTTAAGCTTTCTTCCTTTTTTTTTTTTATTATTTTTTCTCCTTTGGATGCCTTCTAATGATGTATCTTTTAGTTTGCTAATTCTTTTGCTTCTTCTAGTTTGCTGTTGAATTCTTCTGGTGAATTTTATAATTCAGTGATTGTATGATCGGCTCCTTGTTTCCTGCTTGGTACTTAAAAAAAATTCTCTTTCTTGAAATTGTCACTTTGTTAATGTTTTCCTTATCTTGACCTCAGTGATTATTATAGTTATTTTGAATTCTTTGTCAGGTAAGCCATATAACTCCTTTTTCTGTAGGGTCAGTTTCTGAAGATTTATCTTGTTCCTTTGTAACATTTTTGCCAGATTCCTCATTCTTCTTCTTTTTTTAAAATTTTTAATGTTTATTTATTTTTGAGACAGAGAGAGACAGAGCATGAACGGGGGAGGGTCAGAGAGAGAGAGAGGAAGACACGGAATCTGAAACAGGCTCCAGGCTCTGAGCTGTCAGCACAGAGCCCGACGCAGGGCTTGAACTCACGAACCGTGAGATCATGACCTGAGCCGAAGTCGGACGCTTAACCGACTGAGCCATCCAGGCGCCCCTCCTCATTCTTCTTAATGTCTGTGTTGGTGTCTGTACACTCGACAAAGTAGGTGCCCCTCCCAGTCTTCACAGAGCAATCTTGTACAGAAGAAGTTCCCCACCAGTCAGCTTGGCCAGACATTATGGGGCCTCTATGGACACTTTCACTCTTCGGGTTGAAGCAGGAAACTCTTATTTTAGATTGCTTGTTTTGTGATGGCCCAGGGGAGAGGAACTATGGTATCTATAAGTCCAAACTGCTCTCTCTTTTCTTCCTCAATCAGCCAGACTGTGCTTGACCTGTCAGAACTTTAAAGAATTTTTTTATTAATATTTTTTAACATTTATTTATTTTTGAGAGATTGAGAGACAGAGCACGATCAGGGGAGGGGCAGAGACAGAGGGAGACACAGAATCAGAAGCAAGCTCCAGGCTCTGAGCTGTCAGCACAGAGCCTGACGTGGGGCTCGAACCCATGAACTGTGAGATCATGACCTGAGCTGAAGTCAGATGCTTAATGGACTGAGCCACCCAGGTTCTCCTGCCTGTCGGGATTTTAAAACTGGTAAGACAGCTGCTAGTTCTTTAGGCCTCCCTGGAGAAGATGGGGCTATTGCACACATGGGTCAACTCTTTCCTTCTCCAGGAGTAATTGAAGAGCTGGGGATTTTTCATCCACTAATTCTGTGTGAGCAAAGGGAGGATTTATGGTGTCTATCAGCCCAAACTGTCACCTTCATTCTCCCCCAGCTGCTAGACTCTGCTGGACCTAGTCAGAGCTCCAAGATTAGCAAGACAGAGGCTAATTCTTTGTATGGTCCTCGAGAAGTTGGATCATTGGACACACAGATCAACTCTTTTCCTCCCCAGGGAGAAACTGGGGACTGGTATCTTTCATCCGCTTATTTTATGCTAAGCAGCAGGGAGGATCTATGGTGTCTACCAGCCCAAGTCAACATCTTTGTTTTCCCCTGGGTGGCTTGTTTGTGCTGGACCTGTCAGAGCTCTGATTCAAGACAGAAAGCATTTCTTTGGGGAAACCCTGCTGCACACATCAACCCAATCTCTTTCCTTCCCTGAGTGAAGCTGGGGGTTATAGAGTCTCTTCCTGATCATAAGCCACTGTACCAGGGACGGGGACTCTGGCAAGAGGGTGTCTCCCAGTTGTCCCTACTGGCTTCCGTGTGTCTGGTTTCTTATTCTCCCAGGGTGCAGAAGCCTTTCCGTTCATTGTTGGATTTCTCACGAAGGGGATTTTTTTCTTTGAATTGTCGTAGAATTAGTATGTTTGGGGGGGAAGGAGGGTTCAGAGCTTCCTACTTGCCATTGACTGATGTCACTCTCCTGTTTTCTAGTTGGTTTGTTTCTTGGGAGTCTTGTGTGCCCTAGGTCAGATTAAAAAATGGACAAAAATTGGATCTCATTTTAATTTATATTATTTTATGTACCAGTGAATTTTTATATGCATATCAACGATAGCATTTCTTCTGTTGTAAAGTTAGGGTGAGGGCTCATATTCATGTGTTGGAAACCAAAATGAGTGGATTTATGAGCCTACATTCTGTTCTGATGATTCACTGTTATCTATTTCTGAGCTGTTATATCTGCAAGTTATAAGTCTTTCTTGGCCTCCTCCAGAAAGTTGAAAATTAATATTCATTTCTATATTTGGCAGGAAAACACATGGGTGTTTGAAGATGGAGTGGAATCTTGTTTTCAACTCTATTTAATACCTGCAGTTAATCATAGAAAACCACCAATTTCAGTTTGTCAGGATATTGTTACCATATTCTAATTTTGTAACAAGTAAATAATCTATTCCTTGTTTGCTTGAAACTCCTTTGGAATCTTAGACTAAGCCTTAGGAAAGACAGTAGTGCAGAGGAAAACATGGACACTTGAACACATTGTGATAGAAAAGTTTCAGTGAAATACCTTCTTTTTTAAAAAAAAATTTTTTTAACGTTTATTTATTTTTGAGACAGAGAGAGCGCATGAACAGGGGAGGGTCAGAGAAGGAGGGAGACACAGAATCTGAAACAGGCTCCAGGCTCTGAGCTGTCAGCACAGAGCCCGACGCGGGGCTCGAACCCACGGACTGCGAGATCATGACCTGAGCCGAAGTCGGATGCTTAACCGACTGAGCCACCCAGCGCCCCTGAAATACCTTCTTATAAAAGAGTAAAATAAGATACTGTGTGACAGTAGGTCTTCCCAGAAAAGGCACATGAGATTCACCTGTAGATTTAGAAAAAATATATGACATGCCTGGCAGCATCAGTAAAAGAGGGGTTTAGATATGTATGTTTGTGTTATTTAACCCCTGTTTTACAACTCCTTCTCACCAGATATAGAAGACTGTGATTTACAAAGTTTAGCTTATGCAAAATGCGTATATATAACATGGAATTTTCAAATACTTTATGACTACAATTTGGCAATGTCATAACTTATTATTACATTAATATGGTATGTTTCATTTGTTGTTGTTGCTTTCTTTAGCAAACTAGTTGTTAGATTGCTGCAAATTAGAATGAAGTCATTTAGATGTGAGAAAATAGGGTAGATTATAGTGCATTAGAAAATTCTAGGAAGAATTGCACCGAAGATTGAACAGTGGTTACCGATGGGACTTGGGAGCTTACCGATAGGTTGGGAGGTTAATTGGAGGTTGCCCAGAATGATAACTGGTATTTTTCTAAGCTATTACAAATATGTATTTTAGTGTTTGGTAAATATAACACATAAATGAAAAAACTACTGCTTTGTAATTGTAAGCAACTTTTTTCCTCTAATGAAATTCTAAGTTGGAGATGGGAAATAGATGTCACCTTAGGACCCAACTCCAGTTGATGGGTAGTGACTGTGTGGGACAGTGTTTTAAGTAAGATTCAAAGAGGGGTGCCTGGGTGGCTCCATTGGTTGGGTGTCTGACTTCAGCTCAGGTCATGATCTCACAGTTTGTGAGTTTGAGCCCCGCATTGGGCTCTGTGCTGACAGCTCAGAGCCTGGGGCCTGCTTCACATTCTGTCTCCTTCTCTCAATCTGTCCCTCCCCTATACATGCGCTCTCTCTCTCTCTCTCTCCTCTCGGAAATGAATAAACATTAAAAAAAAATTAAAAAAAAATAAGATTCAAAGACCCTCTCCATGCTCAGTGGGGAGTATCATTTTTCAAAAAGTGACATTTACAATAGGCAAGGGGAGCAGGAGGGGTGGCAGCAGCATGGGGTGCTTGTTGACCCTCCTCCAAGTGCTAATAAGATAGCACATCCTGCCTCCACTTTGTTATTATCTGGTCTTCATAAAATGTTTAAAAAACAGGTTTACAGATGGGCATGACTTTATCCCTTCCAGCTCTGTTCTCATGTTTCTGGGGCAGGTTTTCAGAATTTGTTACTCTTGGGCATATATTTATATTATTCATTGTTTTCTAGTCATTGCTCTTGTGCAGAGCTTACTGGAATGGGAATTAGGCCAGCCAGCACTTTTGCAGTGATGCTTTCCTGTTAACTCATTTGTATTTGAAGTGTAGCTTTGGTTTCACAAATATAAGACCTAGAATCTCTCTACTGCTCCACTTTCTGTAACTGCCGTGTTACTCTACATTCTATACTTTATTCTACACACGGCTGGTTTCTCTTTTTTCAACAACCAGTTGAGATCTGTGGAAGTAGCTTAACATTTGGGTATTGGAGATTTCAGCTCTGACTTATGAGATTCCAGTTACATGGGTGACCTCTGTGGACGGTTCTCCTCTCTGTTGGGGGATTCTGTACTTCACTTCTTAAGGCTTCTAGAATAGCAGAGCTCTTGTTAGTGAATTCCAGCTCCATAAACCCTGTCTCTCTGTTCCCCAGGTAATCATCATCATCATCATCTTTCTGTTAATTAACAGATTGTTTGTCTTTCAAAGTCACTGAATCATAGAGTTATCAGATATTAGTGTTGTTAGGGACCTTAGGATTTTGGGGGAGCTTCCACAAAATGTAGAATTTTGCTCCAAAGTATATTTGCCAAGTCGTCCCATAGTCTCTGTTTGAGCACTTTGGGAGTTAGAAAGTTATCTGTAAGAATCTTTATATCTCTGGTGAATAGATTATTATTATTATTATTATTATTATTTCAGTTTTTGCCTAAGATTTCGAGCAACAATATGGAATATTTTACCTTCATTTAGAAGCCTAGATCTTAAAATCTCTCTCATCTTCAGGATCAGCAGCATTTTCTGACTCGTAGAGAAATAGATTTTTTAGTTGTGTTATTTCTGCATACCTTAAATACAATGCATTTGAATCAGACAATGACTATATGATATACTTGTTCTCAGATAGCATTTCAGACTTATCTCCAAAATAGGAAACAAGGCCTTTGGTAGGATTTAAACCGGTACATACATCAGAGCCAACATTTCCTAATGTGGATGCTGATCTGCCTTAGGAGATATTAATTATAAGAAAATTGATTAAAAAAAATAGCTTGTAAAGTCATTTCTTGGAACGGAAGCTGTTATAGCAATGGATCATTCTCCCTCAGTCTAGGATGCTATCATTCCTGGCAGCTGCTAGCCTGCTGCCTGGTTTAAGTCCACATGAGAAATGTGGGAGAACATAGTTATTGAGGGTCAAGTGGATCTGACACCTTTTTCTTGCAGTTTCAGAAATTAGACTTTAAACCATTTTATTATCCAAAAATGACTTCAAGGTAACTCTACATTTCTTTTTAAAATGCTATCATGAGGATATTTCATTATCCTCTGGAGTTTTAGACAATGAATTTTAGCCCTACTGCCTTTTAATCTAAAAGGCGAGAACATTTAGAAAATGATTCTTGTATTTAAATGTTTTTATACCTCACACTGTAAAAGTTTTTGTATAGTTTATGATATCACAGGCCATCCCCCTGAAGAGTACACATTAATAGGATCTGTGTGCATCTTTAATTCATTAAAATTTAGCATTTAATGTGCTGGATCTTTGATCCAAGGATCTCAAAACATCTTGCCTGTCTATATTAGCTCATTATTTTTTCAGTATATCCCTGTGAGGTAGTTGTTAAGTATTATTCCGTATTTTACAAATGAGGAACAAATGAAACTGAGAGAGGCTTAAGGGACTTGATTCAAGTCCCAGAGCAAGTTAATAGCAGAAAAGCAATAAAGGCATAGTCCCTTGGCTCGAGAGATTTTCAACCTTCCCTCAGAATATATCCCTAATTCCACTTGAAAATGCTATATTGTCCATGAAAATTAGCATATTATTACATGCCCAGTGCTTTCAGAAATTAAAATGGACCTAAGAGGAATTTAATGAAATATCTTTTTCTCTATTACACTTCAATTAGGTTTCCGGGGAAATATGTGTGATCAAAGTGTCCTTGCTGCACATAAGTAGGTATTTCTTTTTGTCCAGTCATATGAGGAATGTTGAAAGGGGGCCTCAGAAATAGTAGCCAGAGGAGAATATGGTGATTGTAAGTGTGGTTGACATTAGTGGTGATTTCCTTCCTGATGGAGAATTTTGTAAGCTCAGAGATTTTTCTGGTAATTAACAGGTTGTTCATTCCTGAAAGCCACTGAATCATAATGTCATCAGAAATTAGTGTTATTAGGGACCTTAGGATTTGGGGGGAGCTTCCACAAAATGTAGAATTTTGCTCCAAAGTATGCTTGCCAAGTCGTCACATAGTCTCTGCTTGAGCACTTTGGGAGGTGGAAAGTTATCTTTAAGGATCTTTATTTTTCTGGTAAATAATTGTAATAGCAAATCCACAAGTGTTATTGAACCCTATATTTATACTTAATATATATTTCAAGAAATATAAGATAATGAAAGAAATGAAAGAAGTATGAGATAATGTCTCTGACCTTGACAACCATGGCCAAGTTAATTTCTATACCTCAGTTTCCTCATCTGTATAATGAGGAATTGACTTGTTTTGAGGATTAAATTAGTCAAATGTGAAGCATTTTGGAGAGAGCCTGCTACATACTAAGTGCTTGGTGGATGTCAGTTCTTATTATCTGCGGATGAGAGAGAGACAGAGAGAGAAGGAGGAGAGGAAGAGGAGCGAATGAGATTACTTATCATTCTGCCTTCTTATTTTGTTCTTCATCCCATTGCCTTAGATCAGCCCATCATCATTTCTCATTTGAATTACTGCTGTAGCCTCCAAAATGGTCTCCCTGTTTCCAGTCTCAGCCTTTGCAATCCATTTTTCCACATTGAAACAAAAGAGAACTTAATAAAATGCAAGTCTGAGCATGTTAATCACCGTCTTCAAATTTATTGCTCTCCACGTACTTCAGTATAAACTAGTTTATATGACTGACAGCACCCTTGGTGATCCAGCCCCTGACTGCTTCTTCAGGCTTATTTATAGTGTCCCCGTCCTTTGACTTACATTGCAAATTCTGAAATGTAGACAATATGCCAGCTCTCCCTGGTCTGTCAGGCCTGCAGATCTCCAGGTCTGGCCTGAGCCCCCATTCCACTGTCTGCCTGAGTTGCAGTATGCTTTCCATCATCTGACCCTGTTTCACTTCCTTTCCTCAGCCTTTGTTCTACTCATCTGTCAAGGTTCAGTTTATATACCTCCTCCAGGAAGTCACTTTTGATCCCTGAGGTGCTCTCAACGACTTTTATTCCTACCTTCCTCCCTAGTTACCACATTCAATTACAATAACATTTTTGTCCCTCACCACCTCTAAATGCAAGAGCCTTGAGATCAGGGACTGTATCTTATTCACTGGTCTTTCCTTAGGGTCTAATTCTCAGCACGTGATAGGTAATAAATGTATGTTGAAAGAATCACAGCAGACAACACTGTGGAATAACTGTTAGATAATTGCCTCACTCAAAGAGCACAATAAAAGTTACAGAAAGGAGAGACCATCCCTGACTATGTAGGCGGAGAAAGAGATGGCTCCACTTGAGTTAGATAGTCTTTTTCTTGGATCTTCCTGAAATAGAGGTATTCAAATAAAACTCTAGGGTATCAGTTAGTTCAACTGTAGCCTTTGTGCCAGAATGTAATCCCAACTCAGTCATCTCCTAGCTGTAAAATATTGTACATCTGTAAAATAGATATTATAATGACATCTATCTCTGTGCTGTATACCTCAGCTAATTGAACAAATCTTCAACTTTTTCAGATAGATTAGCAGATGTAAGCTGTTTTCATCAACTTAGTGACTGGGAACACATATATTCTTGGCTTATATGCTCAACCCTTGTGTTAGGGTTTGGGATTGAGTGGAGAGCCCTCGAGAAGATAAAGGGGCGAAAGATCTGAGGAGAAAATGGAAAGGAAATGAAAAAATAAATCACTTTATTATCTGTCTTAGGGAGCAGATATAGAATTGTGTACATGGAATTCTTTTTAAAATGCCTGTAGTTAAGACATTGTGTTCTTTAAAAACTCGAGTTTTATCGTGAGAATGTTAGTTTTATTGTGAGGATGTTTTTATGACAATGATGATGTGGATGTGGAATATTTAGATATTCTTTAACATTTATTTATTTTGGAGAGAGAGACAGAGCATGAATGGGAGAGTGGCAGAAACAGAAGGAGACACAGAATCCGAAGCAGGCTCCAGGCTCTGAGCTGTCAGCACAGAGCCCGATGAGGGGCTCAAACCCATGAACCATGAGATAATGACCTGAGCCGAAGTCAGACACTTAACCGACTGAGTCACACAGGCTCCTCTAGATATTCTTAATCCTGCTATACTTGGGACCAGCTCTACTAGGTGGTCTGGTGAATATCTCCTGCATGGGGTTAACCCCTTGAAATTTAAAAATGAAAAATTTTGTAAATGTATGTATCTTTCATTGAGGAGAGAGAACGATTACAGTCTCAAAAGGTCCCATGGTTTAACAAAGGTCAAGAACCATTGATATTTTTGTGTCTTCACCAATCAGAGTTGGTTAATGAGCTATATTTCTGAGAAATAGAGATATGTTTATTAGTAACAGATGCCTCAAAATATTTAGTTACAGTACAATATCATGATTCAACAAGACTTGATATTATCTTTATCTTCTTATATCCTATTCCTCATTATGACAAAAGAAAGCTTACTACATCAATTTCAACTTAGCATTTGATGATGTGCAATAATTATTTCTGTAGAATATCTTTTGTATGATCATTACGCTTTGTTATTTTGGAGAACCAGTGATTGGAAAGCAAAATAAACAAAGCTACAAATAACAAAACAGGAGTAAAGTTCACGATTTGGGTCATTAGTGATAGCTACACAGTTCACACATTTCATATTTTTCTTTATTTTTCATCTAAAGTGCATTTTAAAGCGACTTTTCCTTTTTTGTGAACTGAAGGCTTCTAATGATTCCTTCTTCGTAGTGAATATATATGCTCAAGGGAAATAACATTTTGTATTTATTTATCTGACACATTATGGCTGATAGAAAATAGTCTTTGTTAGGATGGGGAGAGGAGTTGGGATAGGGTTTGGAGGAGAAAATAGACTTGATGAGTGCCTCCTGTGTGCTAGGCTCATCATGGATATATCATGCATGTTATCTGATTTAATCCACATATCAATCCTGTTTTAAGCTACAGGCATACATGCCACTTTATTATAGGTGAGAACATGAAGGCTTCAGAAATTAAGGACTCTGTTGAAGGTCACACAGCTTGCAAAACTGGCTTTTAATCTCAACTTAAAAAAATATTTTTGGGGGGCGCCTGGGTGGTTCAGTTAGTTAAGTGTCCAACTTCAGCTCAGGTCATGATCTCACGGGTTCGTGGGTTCGAGCCCCGCGTTGGGCTCTGTGCTGACAACTCAGAGCCTGGAGCCTGCTTCGATTTCTGTGTTCCCCTCTCTGTCTGACTCTCCCCTGCTCATGCTCTGCCTCTGTCTCACAAAAGTGAATAAACATTAAAAAAATAAATAAATAATTAAAAAATATTTATTTAATTTTGGGAGACAGAGAGATAGAGTGCAAGCAGGGGAGGGGCAGAGAGAGAGGGAGACACAGAATCTGAGGCAGGCTCCAGGCTCTGAGCTCCAAGCTGTCAGCACAGAACCCAACGTGGGGCTCGAACCCACAAAGCATGGGATCATGACCTGAGCAGAAGCCCCTAATCTCAACTTTGACTTTGAAGCTTGTGAGGTTTCTCCCCCCTAACTGGACACCTTTTGTAAAAACTGGTACCTTCTAAAGGCTTTTTTAGATGCCCTAGTATTTACACAGGAACTGCCATTACTGCTACCAGGTGAATTGGGACGATTTACCCACATACTCTGAAGAGCTAATAGCCTTCAAGGAAGAAGCCATCACTGGGACCTAGTTGTCTTCTCAGTAGCTAGTACTAGCTAGTAACCTGGACTTTGTGTGATCTTCAGAATACTGGATGATCCGAAGTTACAGGTGCACTATCGACAGCTCAAGCATTCCTGACACAATAATGGTAACAAAATAAGTAGCCAGTTAATTAAAATCACAGCCTGTGTGATTTTAACAGCTCGTCTCTGAAAACTTTCTCTTGTAGCTCTGCCTCTAAATCAGTATATATGTTCTCCAGACAGCTTTCCCAAGTCCTACTGAAGTCACAAGAAAGCTTATAAAAATTTTGTTTCAGTCTCTAGGGTTATTATTAAGGTTATAAACTGAGTTAGGTATGAACCTGAATCCAAGGTATTGTAGGATTTAATCGGAAACAAATATGGGTGATATTAAAAGAACAATGACAGAGATCTTTTCTTTAAAATGTTTTTTAATTTTTTGAGAGAAATACAGAGACAGAGTATGAGCGGGGAAGGGGCAGAGAGAGAGGGAGACACAGAATCCAAAGCAGACCCCAGGCTCCCAGCTGTCCGCACAGAACCTGATGCAGGACTCGAACTCAGGAACCAGGAGATTGTGACCTGAGCTGAAGTCGAAGGCTTAACTGACTGAGCCACCCAGGCCTCCTGAGAGATGTTTTATTGCTTGCCTTCTGATTATAAAACTAATACAAGCCTATTAAAGAAATGTACAATAAAACATTTTTCAGAAAATGAGAATTATCCATGATTCTGTTACCCACAATAAATGCTATAAGTATTTTAACACATCTTCTTAACAATGATTTTAGTATATGTTATACTTTGTAAAGTTGAGATCGTACTCTATATACAATTTATATCCATTTAAATTTAATGAATCCATTTTCACTGAAACATATCAGCAAAATTTTTTATAAACGTTATTTTAAGTGGTTTAAAAGATGTCAATTTTGT
The DNA here is from genome assembly GCF_007474595.2 of Lynx canadensis. Lineage (NCBI taxonomy): Eukaryota > Metazoa > Chordata > Mammalia > Carnivora > Felidae > Lynx > Lynx canadensis. Next base: position 70,830,397 of record NC_044309.1, read on the forward strand.
GGCTATCTGTGGGATTTTCTGCCCAACATCGTCCTTTCCACTGTCCCATCCTCCACTGTCTACATGGTTACTGTAGGAGCAGTCATGTTCTTATCTAACCATATTCCATTGGCTGTATCTGGTTGCAGCACAGGTGGGCACTTGGCCAAACTTAGCTAATTGAACTCCCGCCCCAGACAAATTTTGGACTCTGGACCTCTCTGGTAGCTGAAGCCCTGGGAGCTTTCATTGGCCCAGTTTGTTGTTCTTAGTGAGAAAAAAATGGAATTGACAGTGCCAAGAGCACATAGAAGAGTCAAGTAAAAAGCACCCTGCCGGGGCGCCTGGGTGGCTCAGTCGGTTAAGCGTCTCACTTCGACTCAGGTCACGATCTCGCGGTCCGTGAGTTCGAGCCCCGCGTCGGGCTCTGGGCTGATGGCTCGAAGCCTGGAGCCTGCTTCCGATTCTGTGTCTCCCTCTCTCTCTGCCCCTCCCCTGTTCATGCTCTGTCTCTCTCTCTGTCTCAAAAATAAATAAACGTTAGGGGCGCCTGGGTGGCTCAGTCGGTTAAGCGGCCGACTGGCTCAGGTCATGATCTCGCGGTCCGTGAGTTCTGTGCTGACAGCTCAGAGCCTGGAGCCTGTTTCAGATTCTGTGTCTCCCTCTCTCTGACCCTCCCCAGTTCATGCTCTGTCTCTCTCTGTCTCAAAAATAAATAAATGTTAAAAAAAAATTAAAAAAAATAAACGTTAAAAAAAATTAAAAAAAAAGCACCCTGCCAGTGTATTTCCTATTGTTCTTGAAACTCAGAGTCGTCTCTGACTTCCCATGACTCATTTGTTTAACCTTTCTTTGAATACCTTGAGCCTGTAAATTGTCTTTCTGTTGAAGCTCATTTGAGTTAGGTTTCCGTTGTGTTCTACAAAATAATCTAATACATTAACCTTGGGAGGTTATAGGTGAGAAAATGGGCCCAGAGAGATGAAGTAACCTTGAAAATGGTAGCACTGTGACAGAAACCAGATATATTTGACTCCAAAGCCTGCACACTCACCATTAGAATTCACATTCCTAGAGCAGAGGTTTCCTGGGACTTTTTTTTCCATGTGGTTGTCTCCCACAAAATTAGCAGCAAGAACAGGGGAAATGATGCATAGGCACCTGCTTCTTTTAACTTTAATTTAGTTTAACTTTTTTTCTTTCTTTGGTATAAGGATGGAGAACTGATTGTGAAACAAGAAAGAGATCTTCTTTCTGACTCTGGGTTTCTGTGTTTCTACTTGAAGATTCACCATATGTATCCTGCCCATACAACACAGCGTCGTTCTCCTGTAGTTGGGACACGTTATCAACTCCTTTGTTAAAGATACCTGGTGTCTTGCATCTTCCGTTACAGTCTCCATTTCTCTCATTGCCCTCGTTGCCTTATTTTACAGATAATGCCTATGTGGAGCCTGTGATATCTCATTACCATTGTCACTGACAATATTTACTGAGTGATTGTCATGGAACTGGCATGAGTTAGGCATTTGATACTTACTATCTCATTTAATTTTTACTATCAGGCTTTGTAGGTACTTCTACTCTTACTGCCACTCTTCCTATTGATGTCATTATTATCTCCATTTTACATACGAGGAAACTGAGCGTTAGAGAGATTACTTTTCTGAGGTCACGTACCTACTACGTGGTGGAACCCAGATTTGCATCCAGTTCTACTCCTATAGCCCATGCTCACACCCATTCAAATGTTGCTGCTTACAACAGATTCTGTGATAGGCGTGGGGCAGGAGAGGATGATAAGGAGACTGTACTCTTTATTCGTGATGGGGCTGACTGCTCAGCCAAAACGTTTAGAATTCAGGTCAGTGTTTAAAGGGTTGTGGAATCCAGTAGCTAAAACACGATCTACAGCAAAAACCCATCTCGGCTGTTGCAACATACAAATCATTTTGCAGGTAGGATGGTGGTTCTGCCTCTAGCCTACAACGTAAATTGGTGCTTGGGAATTACAGAGACAAGAACACCCAGATATTGGCAGAGGGAAAAGAAAGGACTAGAAAAGTTGTCACGGCTCTAGCCAAGAGTGGAGCTGTCAATGCAGATCTTTCGATTCAGCCAAGGAAGTAAAGGGATAAATAAAAAAGATTCATTATAAGGAATTGACTCATGTGATTATGAGGCTGAGGAGTTCTGCAGTCTAACTGTCTGTAAGCTGGAGTCTTAGGAAAACCAATGGTATAAATTCCAGTCCTAGTCCAAAGGCCTGAGAGCAAGGAGAATGGATGATATGAGTCCCACTCCAAGGGCAGGAGAAGACTGATGTCCTGTTTCAGTCCGGCTGGAGACCAAGGTCCGCCTTCTTCTGCCTCTTTGTTCTATTCAGGCCCCTAACTGTTTGAATGATGTCCACTTTCACTGGGGAGGACCATCTGCTTTACTCAGTCCACCAGCCCAAATGCTAATCTTGTCTGGAAACAACCTCACAGACACACCCAGAAATTATGTTTAACCTGGGCATCCTATGAGCCAGTCAAGTTGACACATAAAATTAACCATCACATATGCCAACACCAGGCATTAGAAACTTACTACTTACTTTCAGAGTGTATCAGCTAATGGGCGAACTACTTACTTTCAGAGTGTATCAGCTAATGGGCGAACTACTTACTTTCAGAGTGTATCAGCTAATGGGCGAGACCAAAAATTTGGAGATTAGCTAATTTCTGCTTAACCTCTTGCTTGTTGCAGGGCCTTCAGAAAATTATTTTGCCACTCTAAGCCTGTATTCTCTTATCTGCAAAATGAGGACAGCATCTGTTTTACAAGTGCTTAGTAGAGCAGAAATCAACTGATAATTTATATCTGATGGGATATTATTTTGAAACATTAAGATAAAAATTCTTTGGCTTGAAGAAGGAAAGAAAGGAGGAGGGGAAATATATCAGTCAGGTTCTCTACAGGAACAGAACCAGTAGGGGATGGAATATCAGTGCCAATATCAATATCTATATCTATGTGTCAGTCAAGGAATTGGCTCATGTGAGTGTGGGGGTGGCAAGTTTGAAATCTGTAGAGTAGGCTGGCTGACAGGCAACTCTCGGGCAGGGACTGATTTGCTGTCATTAAATAGAATTTATTCCCTTTTGGGAAAAATCTCAGTTTTGCTTTACTTTTAAGGCCTTTCAGTGGATTACATGAACCTCGCCCCCACCCCCAACATCATTGAGACTAATTTTCTTTACTTAAAGTCAACTGGTTGTGAATGCTGACCTCATCTACAAAATATCTTCACAGCAATACCTGGATTAGTGTTTGAATAACTAAGTCCTACAGCTCAGCCAAGTTGACACATAAAGCTAACCATCACTGGAAGTAAGAGGGTAAGACACCTGCTGATGACAGCCCGTGCTGCCATCTTGACCTCAGACTTCTAACCGTGTGGGACAATACACTTCGGTTGTTTGAGCCACCCAGCTTGCAGTACTTTGTCTTGGTGACCCTAGGAAACTAACACAATATGTTTATTATTTAAGGTGTGCTTACTCCACTCGAATGACAAGCTCCAGGACAGGGCTTTTCTCTGTTTTGTTCACACATAGATCCCAAGCAGATCTAGAACAGTTCTTGGCACGTGGTAGGCACTCAATAAATATTTGCTTCAAGCGTGAATGAATGAACCATTACACATCAGTGGCATCGAGGAGCTTGCTCCCTGTAGCAGGTGCATATTATGGTCTTCTTTTCGAAAGTGAGGAAACTGATACCTCAGATCAGGCTGCTCAGAATCATTGCAGAATTTGAACCCAGGTTTTTCTGAATTCTGCCTCCAAGTAAGGTCAGTGTCTGATGAGCTCTTATGGTGGATTGCAAACGTCAGCGGGCACCAGAATCACTTGGAAGACTTGTGAAGACCCAGATACGCTGATTGAAAAGGTCTGGGGTGGGTCCTGAGAATGCCTCACAAATGTCTGCGTGATGCTACTGTTTCTGGAACAGCAACTTTGAAAGCCACTGTCCTCTACTACAGCCACCTTCCTAACCTTACATTACTTGGTAAGTATAAGTAGCTCTGTGCATGATCAGAAGCTATGTTATACCACCTTTCAAAACCTTATGGTTAATTACCGACTGTAGCAAGGAAAATGGACACTTGTATTTCTGTTTCTTGGTTGCTACTATTTTTCTTCTTTAATGTTGTGCTTTTATGTTGGGCCTTTTTTTCTTTCCTCATTTGCTTTGTTCTCCTTACTCTGAACTTTATTTATAACCTCTATTTGTTGTATTTTGATTTTTTCCTCCCATGTTCTGTGATATATTGTGATAAGTATGTGAAAATAATATAATTTAATTAAGTTTGAGGTAAATTACCTTGCATCTAGCCCGAGAGCAGCACAAAGCCATAATTCCTATTATTAACTTCACTTTGGAGGTTTTGTTTGTTGAGGGGCATCTGAAAAACCTTAGAAACTCAGGCCAGCAGAAAAACTGTGTGACTGCAGTAATAATGTATAAATCAGAGAGTTGAGATTTCAGACACAGATGATGAAGTTACCATGGAAAAAAATTTTTTTTTTCCTCTGGCTGTTATTACTCTATTAGTAGCTGTAAGACCTGTCCAGGATAATGCATCATCTAGCAGAGAGGAAGCTGGACTTAAAAAAAAAAAAAAAAAAAAAAGGTAGAAAATTTAAATAAGAAAAAACTGCCCTAAATCACTCATTATCGTATGCATACTGATGTCCTTAATGAAGAAAGAACAAAAACCAAAGAAAGACTTGATTGATTAATTGATCCCTTAAGGGACATCCTTCTTTTGTGTCATGATCAAGTGGACAGTGATTAAATTTAGACCGCATAATCAATTCAAGTGATATTTCTTAGCATTTCCCAAATATAAAATTCTTGGACTGTATGGTTCCAACACTTTTAAATACATACATTCATCTAATATGGAACAAATTTTTGCTCAGAGGATTTATTTGGTCTCTGCTGAAATGACAGTTAAAACCGCTAGAGGGCACTGCGTATAAACATTTGCAACAAAGCTATCTGTAGGCGCTCCTAACGTGCCTGGATTTAGTTGTACAGGAGGTCCCCAGTTACACCTATGTACTCATCCAAAATTTTGTTTTTACATTATTTCTTTGGAACTCAAGAGGCATTTTTCTCATAGAAATAAAATGAGTAGTGGTATATTCCTAAATTAACCTCCAATAATCTGTGAAATATACATTATAACTGAGGTTTATTTGCTATATAGAAGTAAATAATATCAAAAACAACCCCAGTGAAATTGTGCAACTCATTTAGATATAATGGGATTTAAAATTCTGAACGTAGGGGTGCCTGGGTGGCGGTTAAATGTCAGACTTCTGCTCAGGTCATGATCTCACGGTTTGTGGGTTCGAGCCCCACATCTAGCTCTGTGCTGACAGTACGGAGCCTGCTCAGAATTCTCTCTCTCCCCACTCTCTCCCTGCCTCTCCCACTCTCTCTCTCTCAAAATAAATAGATAAACTTAAAAAAAAATTAAAATTCTGAATGTAGAGGCTATGGGGGGGGGCAGTGGGACAGGTTTAATTACAGAAGCCTACTAGCTTGAAAATATTACCAACTTGCAGTCTACACTTCTTCAAAAACAACAGTAAAAGGAAAACAGTAATGAACTGTTAATCTTGCCATCATCCTCACTAACTAGACTGAAAGCATTAGCCCCTTCCTCCCAACTCCCTTGTGTTGTTGATAGGGTGGAGTTGACTGGGGTCTGCCTCCCCCTAGAGCCTGCCTGGCTGCTTTGCTTTCTGATGACCACTACCTCTGGCCACCTCTGCTTCCCCACCTGCAGTAGCATGACTTGGTTCTTTCCTCTGTCTTAAAAGGCAGCCAGATGTCCAGCCAGCTGTGTCATGTGAAGGCATTTTCTCCTAGTTGCACCCTAGCAAGGGTAATTTCTTTTCTCATCAATCTCCCCAGATCTAGTTTTGGGAATTCACTAAGCTCACTTTCTAGTTGGGATCAGGACCACCCCCGTGGTCACTGCAAAATGTCCCTTCTTTTCCTCTGTGCTCCTGCCCCACGCTCTCCCTTTTCTCCTTTCCTCCTCAGCTTTCTTCCTCCTAACTTAATGACTGTTTTTGGAATATCCTACCCCCCCCCCCCACTGGGCTTTTACTACATTAGTCTACATTTCAGTCTATGGGTATTTTAAACTGAACAGGAAACAAAACACCCTCACCCTGATTTCTCACCACCCTGTCCCTTTCCTCTTTGGCCAGAGTTGAAATCAACTCTTTCTTCTCCTCAGAGCTAAGTGGGATGCAGGTTGGGGTAAATGGGACCAAAAGTCTGAAGGTCTGTGGATGAGAGGAATATTGACAAGAGGGCTCTTTCTCTCTGGATGATGAAAAGTGGTGGATGAACACCCTGAATATCACAAACTGCCCTCATAATTTAGGGTGTATCCATATCACCTCAGAGTGCTTGTCAAAAATAGAGATTCCCAGAGGTGTGGAGTGAGACCCAGGGAAGAGCATTTTAAATGAGCATCCAGTGTATAGAGATATGGAATCACTAGGTTGTACACCTGAAATTAATGCAATATTTTGTGTCAACTCTACTCAGATTTAAAACAAACAAAAAAATAAATAAGCATCCTTGAAGACTTTGATGAGGATGTTATTTGGGCCACACGTAAACAAATTAATTACCCAGCTGGTTCTCCATTTTCAAGCCTCCTTTTGGGGGAGTATGTTGTGGTTTTAGAGCGTGTCTTTTGTTTATGGGTTTTTGTTTTAAGGCAGCAAATGTGTCACTGTCACCAAGGAGACAGTAAAGGTATTTAGTTGGTTTGTTTGGTGACGTTATAAAAAAATAATGTTTAGTAAAGATGGACATTGATTTGATCTGCCCATTTAAGGAGTATATGCATAGTATTTCCACCCACACTTTTCATAAAAGAGGAGAGCATTATTCATGAAACCTTCTCTGTGTGTGTTTTTTTAGATGATAAATAATTGAAAGTGAAGGTTGGCATCAATATGCCATGTCAAGCTTTTCCCTTTCTTTCTTTCTTTCTTTTTTTTTTTTAAGGGTAATGAGGAGACAGATGGCATTTTTTTCCATAGATGCCAAAAAAAAAAAAAAACCCACAAAAAAACCCTCCCGAATCTCACAGTTGTGGAAGCAAATCTTATATAATTTCCAAAAGCAGAGCTTGGATCCTACTACCCGCCTATCTTTAGCCCCCCCCCCCCCCCCAAGGACAGTCACTCACAGGGAGAGAAGATATGCATAGTTTGATTGTCATTGGATTGGTTAAATAGAGGGTTTTTTGATTGAAACCAGAGCTTTCTAAGTATGCAGAAACTAAACATGTGAGAAGTGAAAACCAACTGTGCCCAGCTGATTAGTAGTAGATACATTTCCAATATGCTAGGGTTTGAATGAATAGGGACTACAGTAACTCACCTCCCCACCCCATTACACACTTCAAAATATTATATCATTTTAGGGTTTCTAGGCTTTCATGATGGCAAAAAGAACATTATTACCTAAACAGAATGTTCTGAAACATTAATTCTGGAAGGATAAAGCAAGTTCTTCAATATGTGTTTTGGCTAGACAAATGATGGCAAAAAGATCTCTCTGATGCATCATTTTTAAGTAGATCATTGAAATGACAGGGCTTTGATTTTTTTCAGTGTTCTTTTTAACATCTGACAAGTCTAAGTGCTTCTATCTACATAAGTCACATGCTAATTAGTAATTAACCACTGTTATTTAATTAGACTATCTAGTTGGTGGATCACGCATTAATCACTCCCAATTTGGTGTGTGTCGACTGCTTGTGGTGACTGGGCCACTCTGTTGGGGTTCATTTCATGCTGTGTGATGCAGCTGTGCCCAAACGCAACCTTTTTCTGCCTTTGTCTTGAATTTAGACAAGAAACATTAAAATGTGTGAAATTGAACTAACCCTAGTCAACTAGACTTCCACAATGGTTTCAAAGGCAAAAAAGAATCTTTGCCAACTGAATAAAGAACTCTTTTATTCAAGAGATTCGTTGTATTTTCTTCTTTCCTAAGCTTTGGATTTTCTCTTAGATCATTTGAAAATGATATGTATGCTTTTAAGGAAAGGTCAGAATTGTATCTTAGACTGAATTTGCAGAAACTATGAGAATGCATGCAATAAAAACTCAAACTCTCAACACTTTTCTGAAGCTTTTGGTGAATAGGGTGTATTAGGTGAAATGTATTTGAAAGGATTTTAACCAGAAATGGCCACAGTGATTTAGAGTCAGTCATTTTAATAAAAAGTTAACACATCTTAGATTATGAAACTAACTCTTTGTGGTTTTTATTCTATCAGTTGTTACATAAATGGGGACTTCTGCTATTAGGAATTACTGAAACTGAGTAACGTGTCTTAACAACTCCTAGGATCTTATTATTTTATTTTGAAAATACTCTTTTTTGTTGAAAATACTTTGTTTTTAGTTGCAGTATAATTGACATACAATGTCCTAGTAGTTTCAGGTGTATGGTATAGTGATTTGATATTTTCATATATTATGAAATGATTATCATGATAAGTTTAGTTACCATCTGCCACCATACAATGTCATTACAACATTATTGACTATATTCCATATGATATACATTAAATCCTCATGATTTATTTGTTTCATGACTGGAAGTTTGTATCTCTTGAGCCCCTTCACCTATTCCTCCTGCCCCCCAAATCCTCCTTCTCTAGTACACAACAGTTTGTTTCTTGTCCAGAAAATATTCTCGATAATGAGGTCTCCACTCTTAAAGTTGCCCTTAACCATGAATAGACTTCATTTAAGTCAGTGGTTCTTAGTTCTTGGCAGGGCTCAGGGAAGAATGTGATTTATGGTGAATTACATAATTGCCTATGGAGTATTTTTGCTTATTTAATTGTGTTTCTGTATGGAAGGCTATTGTTTGTGGTAGGGCTTTATGATGAAGGGCCCTATTTTGTTTGAATACAAAATATGAGGCAAGCTCATCTGGTGTGACCAGATTCATTGATTCTCCAGAATGTGAAACATGCAAAAACCTGAGGCAAAGATCGTCTCAGGCAAATCAGTGGGGCAATCACACTTCCTTGAATAATCTGACACAGGCAGTTCCCTCTGTGGGAAGTCTATTCTATTTCCCAAGCATGCTCACCGACAGCAGCTCTGGTAGAGAAGCAGCCTGGAAACCGAGGCTCCGAGAGGGGATTGGCTCATTCACATTTACACGGTAAATACATCCTGGAATTGAGACCAGGACTCAGATCTTTTGCTACCTGGTCCTAGGTTCTCTTCACTATGCATTTCTATTTCCTCTTCATCTTCTTCATATTTCTCTTTTTTCTTCTTCTGGATAAAGGTATTTAGGCAAAGAAGTTTAAGTTTAATGTGGCCATTATTTCAAATTTTATATAATGTTGTACTTCATAAACATAATTTATGATTATTTTTCATCTTTAAAATGGTAGGTTAATCACTCAGCACAGATTTGTATGATTATGAATTAGTCATAGCTTAAACATAATTTATACATAGATTATGCATACATGTGTGGAAAGTCTATCCTTGACATTCCTAACTATCAAATGATGGAGTTGTATCTCTGGGAAGTTTGCAAGTGTTTTAGTAAAGACTCTATGAACATGAATAATGAATCCCCCCAAAACTGCTTCGACCTTTCTCATTCCATGTGTGATAATCCCCAACTTCAGAAAGAAGTAATTTTCTTTGAACAGAATGAAGGTTCTGATTGTTGACACATTGTGATAGAATCTGATCGGTGAATACTTAGCAGATAAAAACCCTCCCTTACCACTCTTTGTCAGTAATGGCATTTCCTTGGAACGGATGTCAAAAATAAATTAAAAACTAAGAACAAACTGGGATTAGAGAATTCCAGTTTTTTGATCAAATCCAATGATAAGCTTTGTGATATCTCTCATAAGAGAAACAGCTTTACTCTTTCAATGAAAATAGTAAGGTTATGTGTTAGCAGTATCCAGAAGCCATGATCGGTGAGTCACTGTTCACTCAGTTTTTCTTGTTGCTATATCACATCAAGCCGATCTGACAAGAATCAACATTCTAAAAGAACATGTGGGTGTTAAACCTCATACCATCCACCTTCTGTGTGTTCTTCTCTTGGCCAAGCAATGTGAAGGATTTATAAAGTGGTAGGACAGTATAGTGGAACTCAAGAACTCAGTTTGAACTCAAGACTCATGATGTCTAGTCTATCATTGGCTGCCATCTAGCATTGTGACTTTGGGACATTATTTATGCTCATCTATAAATCGATGGAACTGGCCTAATGTTGCCATTATGCTGTTCAACCCTGAAGTTCTGTGTCAGTAGTTAAGCAAATATGCTGAAAGCTTCGGACTTGGACCAAAGCTGTGAATGTTTATTTAAACCCAGGACTAAGGAGTTTTCATTTAAACTCCAGCCATTTTGCATTCTTGTGTTCTCAATAGCTAGGGTATTTTATGGATATGTTAAGGAGTTGACAAGTTTGTCAACATTAGGTAGCAGCTAGAACTTAGCCCACAGTCTCTGCTCCACTTGGGAGAATACTGAAAACAGAATGGAGGCTACAATAGATAGAAATGACCAAACCCAAAATTGTTCTTCAGTTTACCCATCAGTTTGGTAAACAAATACTGTATGCTATGATTTCTGTTGCCAGCTGAATTTAGAAACTCTGGTAATAGAAACCATAAACTTGGAAAACCCAGGAATTTATTTCCTTCTACTCTGCTACTTGTAGTCTGAAATCAGGGCAGGACTTATCAGCTTGTTTGTTAAAAATATAAACAAAGGGAAAACTCATGTATTTATTATTCTTTTCCCCAAGTTAACTGGCATTGTCTTTAGACTGGAGATTTATATCTCGTTATGCAAATCGACCAATCAGCGTCTATGTATTAGCTTACCATGGCTCGTCTGATGCACTTGCTCCTAGCAGGCTGGGTAGTTAGCTGGCACCAAACTGAAATTCTTACATTTCAACATCCAGTTGCTCTAACGATAGTTCAAATAAGCATATTTTTAGCCATTTAGAGCTTGTCTACCTTACATACCCATGAAATTATACTTGTCTACTAACCATACAAAAGGCAGGCTCTGGGTATGAAAGACTCCAAACCCTTGGAGCTCCCTGGCCTGGAGACTTTTCGCCTTGCTGAAGAGTAACATCATCTAGATCCATAAGCTCCCTATCCAGGTTCTCCTGGACACCAGGAGGCATCCCCCTGTTCCCCTTCTGAGTGATGTGATGTGTGCTAGTGTCTCTGGAAGGTCTGCCATTTGGGAGGAAATGCCTCTCTTTTGTAATTCTCAGTGCCATCCGGTGAAACTTGTTCTGTGTTCCTGCCTCTTGTGGCCCTGCCTCCTGATCAACTTCCACAGAACTTACCACGTATGTCTGATACATATCTGTGAGTGTATGTTTTTAAAATAATAAACCAAATAGGTTTGTTTTAGACTAGACGTGAAGAAAATGAATCTATATAAATGATGTTAGTAATTGTTGTTCTTTCATGGTGTGAAATAGTAATGTTTATTTATTTCTGAGAGAGAGTGAGAGAGAGCGAGGGAGCATGTGTGTGAGCAGGGAGGGACAGAAAGAGGGAGAGAGGGAACCCAAGCAGGCTCTGTGCTGACAGCACGGGGCTCAAAACCACAAACCATGAGATCATGACCTTAGCTGAAATCTAGAGCATGGCGCTTAACTGACTGAGCCACCCAGGGGGACCCATGGTGTGAAACAGTAATTTAGTTGCTCTTCTCATGTGAACGATAAAGGCAGCATGATATAGTGAAATAACAAAGGAGTTAAAGTCAGAGGACTTGAGTTTGAGCCTTGGATATTTATTACCGTAAGACCTTGAGCAAGTCACTTAGCCACTCTGAAGTTCAGTTTCAGAGCTATAAAATAATGATAATACCACTTACAATTCTTTTTATTGACATCACTACAATATAGAGGTGACAGAAAGATCATAAAATAAGTCGAATCCTAAAGTACTATCTTTAGCTGGTGGTGGACTATCTTCAAGTCCTGGTCTTAGTACTCAGGTGACCTAGGGAAACCTCTCTGAACCTCATTTTTTTAATCATCATAACAGGGTAACAATACTACTTCTTTTATAGGGTTGCTCTGAGGATCAAAATAATTCTCCTTCAAATGTTTCTAGTGCACAGATATAGACATGCATATTATATATGTGCTTCAGTGGAAAAATGAAGTACAAGAATCAGATAAGTCATAGACAGGTGTCATGAGGAATGTGAGCATATTACAGAAGCAAGATGTTTAGAAGTGGGTGATATTCATCTCTAAAAAAATCCATTAGAACTATGGGCAATAATTCTGCATTTATGTGAAAAACAACTCTGAAATGTGACTAGTGTGAAATGTTAGAAGGGAATAGTGCAGAATAAAAATGCCCTCAAATGATCAAAATAATTCTCATATGTTCCTTTCACATGGTTCATATCTACATAGTTTTCACATATGTTATACTCAAACCACAAAACTATTACCCATATATGGATATGGATTTAAAAAAGAATAAGGAGGCTTCTTGTTTTAATTTAATTTCCAGACAATGAATTACATCAATGAGGTCTGGCATCTAATAAAAAACTACAAATAGAGGAAGCAGGTGAATTATCAGACTACAGTTCAGTGGCTCCAACATGACGCTGAAAGCTTTTTCTCATGTCAGACTGATGAAGCCAGGCCTCCTAAGAGAAAAAAGCAGGGACTGTGCTTGAACAACAACAATAAAGTGACTTACTCTTCCTAAAACTGTTCACAGAGGACAGGAAGCCCTTTTTCAGGACACTAGCTTGGTAACGTGGGATCCGAATACACAATGAACTGTTGACTTTGGCTCTTTGTGAGCCAACACATAACATTGCTAAGTGCAGCTATAAGGAGATGTATGCAATTGGTTTGGTGTGCTTCATTGAGAGAGTTACAGCAAAGACAATGCAGCTAAAATGAACAAGTCAATTGGTACATCTACTTAGACTATGTGCTGAGCAACAGAAATGTCTTTGATGGAAAATGCAGTCAAAGAAAAATAAAGTGACCTGGACAAAGTAGGGGATACAAATATTATCGCTAGATAGGCAGATGTGAAAGGGAGCACTCCTGAACCTTATAGAGTTTATAAGCTGTAACTTATGGTTTAGAGAGCATGGGTTGACCGCAGGTACTGATGGGAAGAAGTCATTAGGGAACGAGAACAAGGAGATTACTTAATGCTTCCTTTTATGACACAGATAGCTATACTATAAATCTTTTGGGGAAGAAAGAGGGATACAACTGAATACATGAAAAGAAGGAAGGAAAGGAGGGAGGGAGGAAGGGACAAAGAAAAGGAGGGAGCAAAACAAATAACAAATGAGAATAAGTCAAAGGGTTATTGTGTTTGAAAGACAAATTTATTGCCTTTATCCATTCTTAAGTACAGACAGGATATCTTAGATTAAGGACCAGATTTCCAGTTACAACCAGACGGTAACCAAATTGCTTTATCACTTACATAATAGTGCTCGCTACACAGTACCTAAATGAGTGAATGACCTCAGGCAAATAACTTGACTTCGATAGGCTTCAGTTTCCTCTTGTATAAAATGGAGATTATGATGCTCAAATGGTTGTTGTAAGGAGTGGATGCAGAGATGCCTGTAAAATGTTGACATACTTTGAAGACTCAGTTTTTCACCATCCTCCTCTGCCACTTCCACATCAAACAACGAAGCAGAGGGCAAGTTGAACAGGTACAGTCCAGGAGTGCTTGGAGCCATCCGCAAGGGGTACACAACTCTATGAATTCATGCCATACTGATTTTCATTTAAGAAGGAGTTAGAGAAAATCTATATTTGCTTAACTTTTCATAACTATTCATACTTCTCCTTCTGCTAGTATGGAAATGGGCAGGGTTCAAACTTTAACTCATGAAAATCTAGGAAAATAAACCAAATGGGTAAATGAAAAATATGGAGAAATGAGTCAATGTTAGGATTAAGTTCTTCTCATTTAAAAGTAGAAAACAAGAATACAGAGAATAATTCCTTTTTTCATTGCTTCATTGGTGTTGAAAGGACTTCCATGAGTTTAGGAACACGTAGTAATAAAGTGCTGGGACAATTTGTGAATTTAGGTGTTGTATTTTAGGAAGAAAATTTATTGGCAGCCTCTTGGAACATCTCATTTTTTATTCTACTAAACTTGTATTAAAGAGTCTTCTTTCCTTGAGAAAAGGAACATTTCTAGGGAAGGTTTCTGACGTTTCAATGTAACAGATGGTATTTCAAATCTTCCATCAATTACATATGTGGTAGCAGTCCAAATTTAGATTCATTACACAGCTACAATTCTTGACAGTGTATGAAATGTGGGTCCAGTCAAGAGAATATCCATCGTCTCCTGGAACCACGTATATACCCTTTTGCAGGAAATTTCAGATGGCCCAGGGCACTTGTCCTTCCCTTTCAAGGATGACTCTGAGACTGGTTACTCTAGTTATCAACACACTCAGTGGGGGACCGATAAACTTTTTACTATGCATTAATTTGCATGGTATAAAGCACATCCACTGGTTTGAGCTGATCCTACTACTCTGTGGCTTATCACTTCTTGGTCTTGTGATTATTCTCTTTCACACAAATGAGAGGGGCTTTCTCCTCACTGTGGCTGTTTTCTAGATGTCTGCAGTGATGCTATTTTGTTTGAATCATGTCCCTATGTCCAAAATAATACCATAGGAGGCTGTTCAGATTTTATAGTCCTACTACTTTGATACCCTGATGTTATATTTCCCTCTCACCTCATCTTTCCTTGTAAATTTAGACTGTGATTCAAAACCTGAGCACCCACTTCGTGACCTTAGCACATGCTGTTCCATATGCCTTTGTTGCTTTTCCTGAGATCCCCACATCTCTGCTAACGTGTCACCTTCTCAGAGAGACATTCCCTGACCTTTCCATCAGTGGTTCCCGCTGAAAATATTCTACCCACTAGTATTATTTCTTATTTAAGCACTGTTTCATTTGTTTTTCATAGCACTTATCATGATTTATACTTATTATATATTTTACCTATTTTCTTATCTGTTTCTCCTCTGTACTCATGTCTGCCTAGAACATCTTTGTATCCCCACATCCTTGACTGGAAAATACATATTCAATTATTTTTTTAGCCTTTTATTTGAAATTATTTAAACCTTACTTTAAATTATTTGAAATTATTTAAAACAAAAACTGTCAGCTATCTAGATTCATTATCAACACGTTTGCCATATTTGTCCTATCATTTTCTCTTGTATATACATATTGTTACTATGTATATACCCCTAAATACATAAGTCGTATTTTCTAAAAATGTCTCCTTCAAGGACACTTTTTATTTATAAACACAAGAGAATTATAAAGATCAAGACTTTTAACATTGATGTGATACTAATGGTTAATCTACAGTCCACATTCAGATTTTGACAACAGTTCCATTACTGTCTATCATAGCAATTGTTTTCTCATTCCATGATGCAGTGAAGGATCACACATTGCATTTAGATGTCACATTTCTTTCATCTCCTTTAACATCAAACCATTCCTTAGCCTTTTATAACTTTGACATTTTTAAAGAGGATGGGTCACTAATAAAATAGAGTATCCCTCAATTTGGGTTTATCTGATGTTTCCTCATGACTGGATTCAGAAGGACATTTTAGTCAGGAAGACTACCTGAGAGATGCTTACTTCTCCATGCGCCACGTGGAGAGGCACATCATGTCAAATTGTACTGATTTTGTCAACGTCCTTCTTTTTTTTTGAGAACATTTAAATTCTGCTTTCTTAGCAAATTTCAGTTATAGGATATGTGTTATCAACAATGGCCACCATTTTTACATTAGGTCCTCAGACCTTATTCATCTCATAGCCGAAAGCTTGTACCCTTTTACCAACTTCACCCTCTAGCCCCTGGCAGCCACTTCTCTATTTCCTGTTTCTGTGAGTCTTTTTTTTTTTTTTTTTAAGATTACATCTATGTAATGATGATGCACTGTGCAGTATTTGTTTTTCTGTATCTGACCTATTACACTTTAATCACATTTCCTAACAGTGGCTGAATGAATAGTAGAGGGTTACTTTCTAGGACTTTAGACGATTGCTTGATGGTCAGTATGCCTTACAGGTGGTGTTAATGAAATTGTTCAAAGATAGAGGTGACATGTGTGTGAATCCAGACCTCCAGAGCTCTTCTGTTAGGTTTAGAGTTAGAAGTGACACACTCTTAGGTTTTCTATATATGTTTGAAGTGTAAACTTGTTATTTATTATCAATAAGCAGTTTGACAGGTACACGTTGTTGTTGTTTTAAAGATATTATAATATTTCTATCATTACAGTATCTGGAACACAGACACGAGGTGAATGAATAAGTGAATGAATGAATGAATCAATGTTCAAATTTAGTGTTACTCTATGATAACATGCTAGTTCTGAAAATTGATCCTTTGATTATCTCTATAGTATGTTCTTGATGGGACCATAGCATATCCTAGTGGTAAAGCCATCTCCCTCAGCTAACAGATGAAATAACTGAAGTCCAGGACTGTGAAATGGTTTGCCAAATGTCACACACATGGTATGATTGGGATCCAAATGTTTTTTTAAATAATGGTCTTAGATTTGGGGGTAGTTCTCTTAATTTTTTCAACAGAAAGAATTTTGTAAGGTGAGAAGCATATTTTGACATTAACTTCTGGGTTTGTTGTTTCTCCTTCAAGGATGACTGAGTAGAATCTAATAAAGATGCTTTTAATGTAATTCTCCTTGATTGGTGATGGGTCACAGCCTAGACAGGCCTCTCTGCCAAATGGATGTTACTCATCTCACTTCCAGCTTAAAGGTTTTGGTGATTTTCTCAGGAAGGAGTCAAAGACCATTGATAGACTTCGATGTTTTCTTCAGTTCAGTGGAGGTAGAGTGTACTCGCTTTGTTTTTTAGGATTCTTGTCCACCTTGTCAGCAGCAAAGATCAAATGTTATTATCATATTATCCATTCACTCTCTGATGCCGTTAACGTCTTAGAGTACTGTGTGCATTTCTAAGAACCTCAACAAAAGATGAGAAAAATGTGGAAATAGGAAATTC
Organism: Lynx canadensis; assembly: GCF_007474595.2. Taxonomy (NCBI): domain Eukaryota; kingdom Metazoa; phylum Chordata; class Mammalia; order Carnivora; family Felidae; genus Lynx; species Lynx canadensis. Next base: position 70,847,593 of record NC_044309.1, read on the forward strand.
TTTCTTTCTTAGGAAATAGGTTATATTTCCACTTACTATATTATGACAGGCAGATTTTACATCTGAAAAAGCCTCCTGCTACAAACGTCTAGAAATACTGGATAAGATACAACAAACATCCTTCACATTAGTAGCTGAGACCATAAGAAAGTAAGGGAAATTCACGGAGGCCAAACGATGGGGAGGGAGTATTGAAAACAGAGCAGTTAGGGGCTCTGTCCTTGGTTTTAGTGGCCTCACAGGTAAATCAGTAACATTTAGCCTTGCATGTTTTAGCAGGGGTATTAGATGTAAATAATAAATATAAATTATATAAATAATAGTTGTTAAATTAATTAAAATAAATTAAAATTTATGTGTGACTTTAATACCATTAAGTCCGTGGTGATTGTTCCTAAAGTCATGTTAGAATTATGCAAATGCAGAAATTGTAATTTTTGGTAGCCATGTGTAGACTGTGGTCTTGGATTTAACTGTATTGCTTAGAGAGTAGGCTCACATTACGTTTGAAAACCTAGTAGTCCTATCCACTCAGTGCATCAAACTCCAATGAAATTAAAATTCAAAAAGTAAGAATACAAAACAAATTATTATTTTGCATTTTGTAAAACCTGTGCCCTGTATGAAGGCAGTGATATATTATGTCCTTTTAAAAGTAAGATGTGCACCAGACAGCTCTCCAGGTGTTTTGAAAAGTCCACATGGTTTCAGTTTTCTTACCTGTAAAAACAAAGGAGCTGAGTAGATGAATGCTTATGTATTTTGTGATCATGACTTCATTCATGCTCTAATTTAGTATTTATTGAGTATTTACCTTATGTCCAGTGTTGGGCTTTTGAAGATGAGTAAAATATTGTGCCTGCACTCAAGAAACATATGGTCCAGTGGGGGAAACAGGCAAATAATTAGGACAGTGTTACATTTAACTAGAAATATACATGGAATGACTGATTAAAGAACCTTGAAGCAGGAAGACCAGGTAGGGCACTACTGCCTTTATGTAGAAATAGCATTGATTCTTCCCATTTGTTGCTGTTACCTTAATCTAGCATGCTAAATTAAAATACATTATTTCCTTAAAGTCCATAATCGTTATCAGTATACCCAGTTTCTGGCTTGGATTTTGGATGGGTTTTACTTGCTGACATGCTACAGTGTTGAGGTCTTCCAATTAGCTAAATAGGCTGTACTTGATAACAAATTGTGAGGTTACACCAGGATGAGCGTGGGACTATGCATTCCCCTCTGTGTCATTGTCATTTGATTACAGACTGAAACAACTGGAATCACACTAACATGGAAGGAGGGCGATTAGGGGATCTATTTCGTTATGTGTTTTACCAAATTAAAGATATGGCAGGTGCTTTATGACATAATGGGAGGACATTCCCCATTCTCTCACACTGTTTTCTAGCTCTTTGCTCGCTGCAGTTTAGCTCTGTGCTGTTCTGCACAGGGTTTTGGGTGCTAATAATACAGTAGCACGTTTCTAGGTCGTAGGGATCATTACAGTTCTCTGAGGTTATAATCTCAACTTTGCAGCAGAAAATACTCTCACCTAAATTGTTATATTCCTTACCCTTTATAAAATCTCTTTCTCCACATGTAATTTGAAATCGATCATGTAGAAATAAGTATATAAAATATTTGTAAGTTTAAAGGGTAATAATGAAAGGAACAACCCCTTTACACACCACTCAGCTTAAGCAAAAGAACCTTACCAGTGTCCTGTGGTCCTCTCTGGGCATCTCTCCGATCTCCTTCAGCCGCCTGTCAGTTGAAACTCCTGTAATGAATTTTGTGTTTATTTATTTATTTATTTATTTTAATCTTTATTTATTTTGAGAGATAGAGAGAGACAGAGCATGAGCAGGGGATGGGCAGAGAGAGAGGGAGACACAGAATCCGAAGCAGTCTCCAGGCTCTGAGCTGTCAGCACAGAGCCTGACGTGGGGCTTGAACCCATGAGCGAGATCATGACCAGAGCCAAAGTTGGACACTCAACCGACTGAGCCACCCAGGCGCCCCATGAATTTTGTGTTTATGATCTTTGTTTTTCTTCATATTTTATTATATATACATTCATTTGAATGAATATGTTATTTAGTTTTGTATTTCTGGAACTTAATATAAAGAGAACCATAACTTACATCATGTGTATTTCCAGAACTTGCTTTTTTTCATTCAACTTTATTATTCTGAGATGTATTAATATTGTTTATGACTAAGGTGTGCTCATTTTCACTGTTGTATTACATCGAAGGAAAATACAACAAATAATTTATCTTTTCCGTTCTTAGTGGAAATTTTGGTTGCTTGCATTTTTTTTTTTTTTGCCAATTCAAACTTCGTTGCTAAGGATATTCTTGTACGTGTCTCATTGTCTGCGTATGTACAGATTGCAAATATCAGTAGGAGTCCACTTGTAGGTTTATAGGTTATACGCACCTTCACTTTGTTACATAAGCCAAACTATTCTTTTATATACTGAAGATCAGTTGTTATTTTTTCACATTCTTTTCAAACTTTTAAAATCTTTGCCAGTCTGGTAGGTGTGAGTAGTATGGTATCTCACTGTAGTTTTGATTTTAATTTCCTTGATTGTAGATGAGGTTGAACATCTTTTCATATGCTTATTGATCTCTCATATTCCTCTTCTGTGGAAGGCATATCCATGTCTTTTTTACCCCACTGAGTTCTTTTTATGTTTTTATTAAATTAAAAAAAAATTTTTAATGTTTATTTTATTTTTGAGACAGAGAAAGACAGTATGAGCAGGGGAGGGGCAGAGAGAGAGGGAGACACAGAATCTGAAACAGGCTCCAGGCTCTGAGCTGTCAGCACAGAGCCCAACACAGGGCTCGAACCCAAGAACTGTGAGATCATGACCTGAGCCAAAGTTGGACGCTTAACTGACTGAGCCACTCAGGGGCCCCAACATGATTAAGTATTTAGTATATGTGCTGCCGAAGCGAGCACCATGATTAAGTATTTAATTGTAGGTTCACATAATTCAATTTTTAACAATGGTGGTAGTTAACAATTTGCTTGCACAATTCTTGAAAATTTAACAATGAAATCATCTCTAAGCTGCACAAGCTGGCTTCAGAATACCACCATCAGGTTCTTTATATTTTGTGTGATTGTTCTCCACATCTTTTCTTGCTTTCTAAAATTAAGTTTTCCAAAATTTCTTATTGGTATATAGGACTGTAGTTAGATTATATGTAATATCCTTATATCTTGCAAACTGGCTACACTCTGCTCATAATTTGAATAATTTATGTGTACCCTCTTCTAGGTTTCTTTATAAACAATCCTACCATCTGTAAATAATGACATTTTGCTTCCTCACTTCCAATCCTTATCTATTTTATATCTTATTGCTGTATTATTACATTGATACAAACCTCCAGTATAACATTGAATTTTAGTGGTAATGGAAGGAATTCTTGTCTTCTGATTTTCAATCAGTGCTTTAAGATTTGTTTTTAATATCTTCTTTCTTGGACAAAAGTTTTCTTTTATTTATAGTTAGATACAAATTTTCTTTTTTTTTTCCATGAGAGGATGTTAAATTTTATTATATGGTTATTCTATATCTATTGAGATGATCATAACACTATATAACAAAAAATGTTCAACTTGTCAGGAATATTTTGTGACATACCTAATAACAAGTATCAAAATATAGAGGGCAATAATTCACAGAAGTAAAAGGAGAACTGTATGTGAACAAAATAATTAGCTACATGATCTGCTGGAAGAGTACAGAATGCTCTATTTAATAATGTAATATTCTTGAGCCCATATGGAACATTTACAAAAATTGACCATTTAATAGGTCAGCTATAAAGCAAGTTTCAGAAAATTTCAGAGTCTATATTATGCAGCAATGTTCTCTGACCGTAATTAAGCTTCTTTACTACCCCTGAGTAATGTTTTCATATTTACATTTCATTTTACTAATTCTCCTTTCAGCTATGTATAATTTGCCTTTTATTCCAGTTTTTTTTCACATTTAATAATTACAGTTTTCAGTTCCTAAAATTTTATTAGTTTTGGGAGTGGTGAGTCTGCCAGGATTTAATCATTTACTTTTAATAATCTCTTTAATCAACTTAAAAAAATTCTTCAAATATTATTAAACATCGTTATTTAAATCAGATTATATGCTAAATACAAGATCAGCAATCTTTGATTTTGTTGTTCTGCTATTTCTGTATTTTGGTTGCTTATTTCTTCATGCTGTTGTCATATATACACTTGAACTTAGAGTTCATTGAACTTTATCTTCACAATTCTTTAAAGTTTGTATTTGATATTTTTTATTGTAGAGAGAATATGAGTTTGCTTCATCTGTAACTGTACCCTCTAGCAAGCTTTAATTACTTGATATCTTAGCTTGGGTTTTTCTGAACACACAAGTATCGTGAATTCAGTCCGCAAATCATTCACTTCCATCTATGTTCAAGATAAATAGGTGTGTTTCTCTCATTTCCTTCTGAAGGGGGTGTTTTATTTTCCATTTCATTATTTTGTAGCATGTACTGCATTTTCAAAATTCTTGCTTTGTTCAGGAGTCTATAGTTTTAGTACCTAATTTTTGTAGTCCGTAGGCCCTTACATCATTGTAGACTATAAAATCCAACATGCTAGGTCTTCAGGGAAAATCCCAAATTGATCAAGGTATATCATTCCTTATGTATATTACTGGATATGGCTGGCTGATATTTTGTTTAGGATTTTTGCATTCATGTCTGCAGGTGACACTGACTTCTAATATTTTTTTTGCATCAATTTCTTGTCATAATTTAGTATCAAGGTTATGCTGACCTAAAATAAGTTGAGAAAAGTTCCCTCTCTATCTAGTCTCTGGAAATGTTTATATAAAGTTGGCTTTATTTTTTTCTTTTACATGTTTGGTAGTATTTCTCAATGAAGCTATATGGGCTTGAACTTTTGTTGGGGAAATTTTTTAAATTGCATATTTAATTTCTTGAGTAGTTATAAGATGATTTTTTTCCTTGTGTCAGTTTTGTTGGATTATTCTCAAAATGTATTAATTTTATTTATAATTTCTGATTCATTATCATAAATGTTATAATTAATACTGTCAGTTTTAATATGTACAGATTTTAGAATTGTGTTCCTTTTCATGTCTAACATTATTACTTTTGCTCTCCCTCTTTTATTCTTGACTGATTTTTCCAAGGGCTTACCAATTTTATGGCCATGCCAAAGACTCCACTTTTGGCTTTGTTGGTCGTCTTTAATTTTTCTATGTTTTCTATTTCTTTAATTTCTACTCTTAGGTTCATTACTTCTCTCTAGCTGCTCTCTTTGCATTTATTTTACTAGTAGGCTTATAAGTTTTTGAGATGGATATTTAATTTATTAATTTTAAGCTTTTTTATTTTCTATTATATATATTAAAGATTACATGTATTCCTATTCATTTCTATACAGCTTTAGCTGAATCCAACAAATTTTGGTATGTACTATCATTGGCAAATCTTTTTTTTTCCCCGGCTATTATGGATCAAAACTGTTTTTACTGTACAAAATACAGGGCAAAAATAAAGGCCATAGCTCAATAAATAGTAAATATTTCAGAGCATGTTCAACTCCTAGTAAGGTAGTGTGCTCATTGGCTGAGAACATTTTTAGCATTACAGAGTGATACCAGTTGACCAACAATGCAAAGCATATTTGTCATACTAGCTTTCAATGTCTGTGAACATAATTACACTTAGAGCATAAGAAATATAAATACGCACTGTTCAGGGTATTTTTTTCAGGAAAAAGAAGACTTTCAGAAACAGATATTGTTATAACAAATCAGTACTTCATAAGAGGAGTGTTTAATGCTGTAGTGATATTTATCATTTATATTCTGTACAGGTCTTAGCACACTTCAGATATTTGCATGGCTAGTATTAGAAAATATGAATCAGACAATGGGTAATCCATCCTAGTTTTTTCATTAAGTTTTTAATTTTAATTCCAGTTTAGTTAACATACAGTATTGTATTAGTTTCAGGTATATAATATAGTGATTTTAGAATTCTTTTTTTTTTCTTCAACAAGAACATTTTTTACTTGAAGCATACTTAAGAATACATGGTTCTAAAAGATATACCTCTGGTTAAATCACATAAAAAGAGACATAGCAAATATTACAAATTTAAGAAGAGTGAAATCATACCCAGTATATTTTCCAACCACTACAAAACTAAAGATCAACAATAAAACAAAGCTGAAAAATCTAGAACGTAAATATCAAATATTTAATATGTAAATATTAAACAACACATTACAGCACAAGCAATGGGCCAAATAATAAATCAAACAGCAAATCAAAATATGTCTTATAACAAAAGAAAAAGAAAACACAATATTCCAAAACTGATGAGATGCAGAAAAAGCAAATGTTAGAGTAAAATTTATGCTATAATTGCTTGTATTAAGAGAAAAAGTTCAAGTAAACAACTTGCCTCATACCACAAAGAGGTAGAAAAAGAAGAGACTTAACTGAAATTTAATAGAGGAAGGAAATAACAAAGAAAAATCAGAAATAAATAAAACAGAGACCAGAATAAACGATAACACTGAAAGTAATAACCAGTTTTTCCAAAAGTATAGACAAAATTGCCAATGCTTTAACTACATTTACGAATAAAAAAAAAGAGTAGATTCAAAAACCAAAATGAGAAATTGAAGCGATAATAATGTTACAGATAACATAATATTATATACTAACAAATTAGATAACTTAGGGGAGAAAAACAGATAATTCCTAAAAAATGCACAAGTTACTAAGATTGAGTCTTGAATACACACAGTATGAAATCTTCTTAGACCAATAGTAAGAGTGAAAGTTGAATTAGGAATTAAAAATCTCCCAGCACAGTGAAGCCAGGACTCCATGATTCCATGGGTGAATTCTACCAAACATTTAAAAGAATAATAAATGACAGTCTTATCAAAATCTTACAAGCAGTCAAATAGAGGGAACACATATAAAATCATTCTATGAGGTGAGTATTATCCTGATACCAAAGCAGGATAAAAACAATACAAGAGCAAGAAAGTCTAGTTTGTCCGATGTAAGTATTGCAAGTGTGGCTTTCTTTTGACATCCCTTTGTGTGATAATGTTTTTCCATCCCCTCATTTTCAGTCTGAAGATGTCCTTAGGTCTAAAGTGAGTATTTTGTAGGCAGCATATAGATGTGTCTTGTTTTTCTTTATCCATTCTGACATCCGTTTCCTTATTAATTTCCTTGCTTGTGATGTTACATGTGAGTACCAGTAGACAAGTTTATGTGTATTCATGTATAAGATAATGACAGTTTTTCATGAATTGAATATGAATATTTTGGTGAATATTTTGATATTTTAAAGGATTCATTAAAACACTGTGTTCAAAAATTATATATGTAGCAAAATAATAGACTATGGAAAACAAAGAAAACTGAAACAAAATTTATTTTAAATAATTCAAATCATTTAAAAAACATAATATCAAATGTTGTTCATTTGTGCTCTTCAAATAAAAGGCTGAGTTAATGACTTTTCGATTGGAAAGCAAGGCCAAAGGAATTTACTTTATTTAGATTTTGCCACCTTGCAAATATCAACTTTCCCAGAGCAAATAATGACTGATGCTCAGTGAGTAATAAAGTTTTATTTTGTTTGGCAAATTTTACAGAAAAGTTAACCATATAGTCAATCAACAAGAGGGATGGAGGGACTGATAAGGTAAAAACCATCAGCAATTCACAGTTCTATTGCAGGATGAAAAGGAGTGAGGTGTGGGATTGGAGGGGAGAGTGGTAGGGTCACTGGAAAGCTAGGAACCCAACAGAGAAAGCTTCTGGGGAGTGGCAATTCCAGACCACAGTCCTTGTTTGTTAGGTGGGACTTTCGGAATGGCAGACCATCTAAAGCAGATCAGAACCTTACGTGTAATGTGTAATTCACAGCTTATAGGCACTGAGAAGTTTGTATGTACATGCATCTCTTTCCTGGTCATCTTTCCCAGCTCTTTGTCTCTGGGTCCCTCTGAATCTGATCTGTCTTTCCTTTTAAAAATCTTCTAAAAATAGAATATTGATGAAACAAGCATATTTTGAGGCTTTGTGCTTGTTAGGTACATGAACTCAAGGAACTTTCAATGTGGTTAAGAACCATTCAGAGATCTATTGCTAATATAGTTCTAAAGAGTGATGTTTTAAACCATTTTTATCTGTCACCTTTTGTTTCACAAAGAATGTCTTCTATTCCCTTGAGTTAAGAATTTACATCAGTAAAGACTGAAGATTTAATCTCACTGACAGCCCTGAGGACATTCAAGGGCAATATCACCCATGTTCTAGGAAGTTTAGGACTGAGAGTGATGGCATATATTAAGGATATTCAGATTGCAACTTCTCCTAAATGAAAATTTATTATTTCATTATTCCTGAGGCTTCATTTATTACGATCCTTGGGATTTGAGATAATTGAAGACAACAATAATAATCCCTTTATGTGTTATATACTGTGGAGTCATTCATTTTGAAGGATTCCCAAGTGTGTCACAGACTGCATATACAGTTCAGGGTGGGGAGCTCAGGAATGGAGAAGGAAATGTACATAGACAGACACACAGATGCCCTTGAGGTCCTGAGGGGACCTTGCAGTCTCAAAATAAGATAAATCTCGTGGACTGTCAGAGGTATTACAGACCCTCTCCCCAACTCACAGTAGCCAACATAATTTGATGCTGAAGGGAGGATCGTGATAATAATAATGGTGATGAGGACAATAATAATAGATCATATCTACATCTGTGCTAATGAAACAGTAGCAGACTCTATGCCATGTATATATGCAAGAAATGTCAGACTTCCTTTCATTTCTCAAGAATAAATGAATAATAAAATATACTTGAAGCCTGGAGGTATATAATTAAAAATTTTTGTTAAATGAGGGTCTGGCAAATCTAATGTTGTAAGAGCAAAATTGTACATTGTGTACTCTTTCACTAAATATTTCCCTTCCTGTCAAGTGGTGAACCAGGTAATCATTTAGGGGATGGATCTATTTAGATTTTCCATGATCAAGTTGTTTGGCAATGGAAATCATCATCTTGAAAAAGGAGTTGAGATGCATAAAATGGTAACCTGAGTGGGGCAGTGGTGAGACAGAGGTGGGGACAATGTGGAGACACCAGTCCCCAAATGACTGTGTCCCTCATGCATCTTACTTATTATTCAAAGTTACTAGAGAAGCCAGTGAACTTGAGTGTGCAGTTGCAACTTTTAAAAAAATCTCATGTACTTAATCACCATTACTCATTTTGCCAATGTTTTTAAAAATCTGCATTTGATTGGAAAGTCAACATGATGCACTAAATCAGGGCATAATCCTCTGCCGTCCAAAAGATGTGGGTTCAGATACCAGCCCACCAGCCGTACTCCTAAGAGGTTTGCAATGTTGTAAGTTATTTCATTTACCTGGGTTTCAGTTTCCCTGTCAGATACAGAGGTGATAATAATAGTGTGTAGAGTTCATAGTTACCATGTAGATTAAATGTGTGTGGCACATAATAAAACTCAATAAATATTACCAATACTGGTAAAGGTCTGGGAAGATACCTATCTCACTCATGATTAGTTCTCTTTGAAATAATGTAGGTATTTTTTCAACAGTTCTTTGGGACTGGTTCACCCCTTTCCACCTTTTTTGATAAACTAGAGACCATGTCTCAGGACATTTCTGGCTGCTTTTAGTAAAAAATAAATTCATTTGATTACTTCTAGTCCTCCCGGCAGCAATGTCAGCCGAATGCAGGGCAATAATCAACCTCCCAAAGTGCTTAAAGGCCCCTTTCCTCCTGCCTCAGGCTGCTTCAGGCTGGCCTTAGGAAAGAGGCCTATTTCACCACCTAATACTCTGACACCTTTCCCTAATTTTCTAGGCTGTCTCTGGTTCCTCCATCAAAGCAAGGAGGAAGGAGCAGGAGGAGTCATAAACGACCATAACTGTCATGGTCAGTCCCATTGGGACTCTTCAGGCAGCTGTGGGTGAGTTTGTGAATTCTTTGGAGTCCCTAAGGCAGCATTGCTGGGAATGTCTCCCCTGTAGTTCCCTTGATGTGGGCAAATGAAATCTCTTTTGGCTGGTCAGTTACTGTTCCACCATCATTCCCAAGACACTTCCGGTGTCCCCACCTCATCCCAAGTGTGCTCTTGGCCAGAGACTAAGACAATTCCTGCCAATCTTCTCAAGCATGGTACATATCTGATCGAGGGGCGTGGGGGGAATCACATATCCTTTAGCTCAGTATATTATGCTATTTTGCCCTATCCCCATTGCAGGACCTCTCTTGGCAAGGCTGTCAGATCAGGGAGCCAGACAGAGTCTCTTCCTCTTTAGATTTCTCAGATGTAGGCCACATTCCAGTTTTAGTGAATCATCTTAGTTCTAGGAGACAATATGTATCTCTCTGATACTGCTTTCCCTGAGCTTAAGGTCCAAGAACATCACTCTCTGACCCTATGGAATATTAAGAGTTCTTATCATTTTCAGCCTCTTCTCTCAGTCTCTCCACCCTCAGATGTGTCCAGGTCAGGGTTGCAGAAGAGGTTCTTTGTGAGGTCTCTGTAGTGGTCTCTGACACCATGTGGGTTTTTTTAAATAATTCAATTCTGACACTGTCTGAGTTAGCACAGACTTCACAGGTTAAGGGTTTCAGTCCCCCGTGACTGTTGTCATGTCAGATGCCACCTGCAAGTCTTGGGCTCCAGTGCCACCTGCACTTCTGTCCTACTTGGCTACAAATTCAGGAGTTTTTCCAATCCTTCTGCAGGTTTAAAAATTCAGTAGAATGACAGAAAACTCAGGAAAGCACTATACTTACAAGGATAGTTTTATAAGGATACAAATGAACAGTCAAGTAGATTGATATTTTAGGAAGCAGAGTCTGGAAGAGTCCTGAGCCCAGAGCTTCCATGCCGTCTCCAAGCATGCTACTTGTACCCAGCACAGCAGTATGTTCACTAACAGGGGAGATCTCCAAGCCTCACTAGTATTATCTAGGGTTTTTGTTTTTTGTGTTTTTTTCACAGGCATGCTTGAGTAGCTCATTGGCCACATTATTGAAGTTAATCTCCAGTCCCCTTACCCTCCCTGGAAGTTGTGGAGAGTGGGGCTAAAAATTCTAACCCTCCAATCATGAGTTGGTTTCTCTGGCAGCCAGCCTTTCCATCCTGAAGCTATCTAGCTGTACTGCTCAGCCCCCCTTTCAGTCCTATGAGTAACTTTGCTAGTATAAACTCTGATATGGTTCAAAGGGACTGGTATGAAAAACAAAGACTTCGGAAACCCCAGGGTTTTTGAAGCTGTGTGTCAGGAACCCGGGACAAAATCAAATATGTATTTTTTACCATACCACCACCCTTGAACCTTATGAGTGGTCGGGACCTGTTGTCCAAGGACCCCAGCCAAAAGAGAGACAGGAAAATCTCATTAAACATCCTGTAACATGGTGAAAGTGCAGCAGAATTATTTCAGTGTCATTATTAGTTTAGATAGAACAAGTATGGCTTTATTTAAACCTGGTTGGGAGAACTTTAAATGTTCTTGGAATTTTTTTTCACCAAGTTAGGTAATTATAAGTGAAAGGAAATGATGCAGATCAAAGAACTTCTTGAAAAATTGCATGCCTGATAACTAGTGACATATTTTTAATATTTGCTGTAAACATCCTGAAGGTCTTGCCTTTGGTGAACTGATTTGAATGGAGATCCCCTGGATGTCAAGGCCTTCAGATTAATGACATATATTGAGAAAGATATTTTCCTATTTTGAAAGGTTTGTATGTAAAAAGAATATGTGGCTATAAATCTTAATCGAGGATTGGAAAGGAATCATTTATCTGGTAATTTGTAAATTTTCAAAGATGTCTGAGGGAATTAAAATGCTTTGAATTTGAAGATAATCTTGGGGTCATACTGAAACTTCTGGGAAGTCTGTTCATTTCCATAGTCTGGAAATCGATTTTCTTACAAATCTCCCTGAATATATGAACAATCAGTTCTGAAATGCAACTGAACTGTGGCAAAGGGTTGGTTATGATAATTGCAAAATCTGCTCGGAGAGGTTATCTTAAAAACCATATGGCATATTTCAAAAAAAGATGTCTACAAATAAAATTTGAAAACTTTGGAATTCTTTACAAAGTATGTTTTAAATATCAGAAGTACCTTGTTATCACTGGGAGCATAGTTTTCTTATTAGCTTTTAGGCTTGTGAGGTAGGATGTGCAATGACTGATATTTTCTTTATAAGCAGCAATAAAGATTGTTGATGTAGACTTTCCCTAGTCCCCCCAAAAGGTCCACATCCCCAAATACCATGCTCGTATGCAGCCGAGCCACAGCTGTAAGCTAACCTTAAGATAGTTATCAGAGAGCTCTTTGTTTATAAGTAGACGATTGGATAATTCAAATCAAAGTGTAGCATAGAAAACAATTTAGAACAAGAAAAGTATAAATCTGCGGTACAAACTCTACTTAAACAGTTATTAGGGAGCTTTTTATCCTGTAAAAATTAAATAGAGACAGGAAAATTTACATTAGACAAAACTTGTATTAAATAAAAAGTTTATATATCTCTACTAACTATTTGTGTTGATAACATTTTTTTAAATGAAAATACACACTTAGGTGAAAAATAAATAACTGTTGGAAACAGACGTCCAGCCTCAGAGATACTGTAATCCTTTATCTATATTTCCTATCACACACCTAAAATCACTTGGGTTATAATAAAAATCATACAAATTCACTGTAGAAAAAATTTTAAAATATGGGTAGTTAAAAATCAACCCTAGGGAAAAAAAATTGTGAATAAAAACATGGAGTCTGGAACCAGATTGCTTGAGTTCAAATCCTGGCATGTCTGCCTACTAGCTCTGTGACATCAGTAGGGTTTGCTTCCCTCTCTGTGCCTTGATTTTCCTCATTTGTAAAGTTGTAATAATAATAATACCTTTATTATAAGGTTAGTATTAAGATTAAATTAGTTAATATTTTCAAAGAGCTTAGAACAGTGTCTGAAACATTATGAGTGCTATATAAATATATTTTAAATAAGATACAAACACATCATCTTTAAGCAAAAAGTTTATCCTACTGTATATCTTGTTCCTGTTTTTTTTTTTTGCTTATGTTATAATCATTTTTATGTCTTTAATATATTATGCAATTTATCTTTAAAAGCTTAAGGCAATTTATTGTGTTTAATTCAAAAATGATATAAATTATACCTATAGCTTGTTTTTAGCTCTATATTTTTTAAAAGAAAGTCATGATACACAAAATGAGTAAATGCTGTTGGAAAATGGTGCTGATGGACTTGCTCAATGCAGGGTTGCCACAAACCTTCAATTTGTAAAAAATGCAGTATCTGCAAAGTGCAATAAAGCAAAATGGAATGAAATGAAAAAAAAAAGTCATGGTAACAAAACTCGTGATTTTAGGACAAACTGTGAGAAGTGGAATTATAAGATATATACATGTATACACATTTATAAACATTTATTTTTTATAAAATAATAAATTGCTTTTTCTAGCATCTTACTCATTTTCTTCCCAGGATCAGTGAATGAGGATACTGACACCTCTTTTCAAATCTCCGTTCCCAAACTACTTATTTATACTATGTTGGGAAACTTCCTCATCTGTCGAGTTAACATTTTAGTTTATATTATAATCTCTTTTCTAGAGATTAAGTGTTTTAAGGTCTTAATTACACTTACCTAAAGAGAAAGTTGGAAGGAATTTTGCAATGTTAATAACAGTTACAGGTGTTAGAATACAGCTTTGAGAAAGTGTGTGGCAACTTTAGCAGATAGCGGGAACTTGAGCTTGACTGTCTCTTTTGTATTGTGACATAAATTATACTTAAAGAACAACTGTGAAAGTGGGTGACACAGGAATAAAAATGAGTAATAGGTTGTTTATTCAACCTGAAAACAACAACTAACACTATGTGCCAAGCACTGTGCTAAGCGATATGTGTGTATATGTATTGTTTAATGCATATGCATGTGTGTGTGTATCTTACATATATATCTTACATAATTTCAAGTTTTCATAATAACCTTATAGGACCAGCTATATTATTATCCAAATTTTACAAAGAAACCTAGGCACAGAGATTTTATAACTTGCTGTGTTTCCATATCCATATCCATCACCCATAGTGGTGGAACCTCAGTTTAAACCCAGGCAGCCTAGCATCAGAATCTGTGGCCAACACATCTTGCCTTCCCAAATTCCTATTTCCAGGAATCAAAGAAGAGAAGGAGCCACATATTTTGGGTTGGGGGAGCATTTCCTTCAGAAAGTGGAGCTATAAATGGAGCCTGTGACATTGTTTTAAAGACTGAGAAATAGGCACATTAAGGTCACCGGAAGGCTTAATGAGCCGGGTGTGAAGTAAGTAAGGTTTTGGTGCCATTGAAGCCTGGCACAAGCTGTTCTGCAGAGCAGACGTGAGCAGGCACCTCTATGCAAGGTGTGGAAATGGATGCAAAAGCTCTGATCAAAGCAAGTCTCACGCCTGTGGGTTATCGCTGACTCTCGGGAAGAAAGCCAGATAGCTCAACCCTACTTGTGTCTAGGACTTTTTGAAGGAAATTACTTTAAATAATGGCTGTCTTCCTTTTAGGTAGCTTAAAGAGTTGTGTCTTACAATGAAGTGTTAAATCTAAGATGGTGGCTGTGTTCCGTGAATCCCTGCCCTCATTAGAAAAGTGAGCTGTGTATCTAAGTCGCCACGTTGGTAAGAGTGTGTCTTCTGAATGCACCGTTTGTTCAACAAAAATGTCCTGCTCTTAAGAAACATCTAGAGGGAGGCAAGTAACACGAGATAATGACAGACAGGGAATAAGTGCTGTGAGGAGACAAGGGGATATGAAGAACCGTTTTGTGGATCTCCCCAAACTGCACGCATACACCACTCATATCCCTGAAAGAGAGTAAAAGACTCCCCCCTAATCAGCATATACTTGTGGATAATGTCACAGATGTTCTGAAGAAAATTTGCCATAAAAAGTCAGTGCTATGACTAAGTGTTTTGGATAAAAATATAGAAGGTATATGGCCAGCCAATAGATTAAAAACTAAAGATTAGTCTTAAAAAATACAAATTATTGAGGGGCAGCCTAAAGAGCATAGTTGAAAGTGTGTAGAGATCTCGATTCTGGCCCTAATTCTGATGAGCTGCGTGGCTGTGGGTGAAACTATGCTCTTCTGTTCCTTGATTTATTTATCTGGAAATAG